>NC_056747.1:8747421-9063046 GCF_019279795.1 Protopterus annectens | reverse complement strand
CTACCCTGAATAAAAACATATGGTCAGTCATTTATATATCTGCAAAATTTGCAATTCTCACATTTGGACGTTAGATTTATATACTAGTTTATTTATTTTAATTGCAACACGACGTTCTGAAGAAGCTCAACTTGTATGAGTGAAAGCGCTAAACTGTTATTGGATTGTGGATTAAACACATTTTTGTATTCTAACAAATGTTTTACTGTTGTGAATTGTGGAATAATTCATTCCACTCAACGCTCTTTTTCAGCTAATTATTGGAATTGTTTGCCTGCCAAGACCTGAGGGGTTTTCAGTGTGGTTTTTTGGTTCCGGAGTTTTTCTACACGCTGATACTTGGTTCTCTGAGGTAAAGGAAGAAAGGTGGAAAGTGATAAAGAACACCTAACAATGGCAGTACAAGGAACATTCTTAACAAGTAAGGAAGAAGAATGTAAAATACAAAAATGTTATACAAGTACCAGCAATGGCACTACAGAGAAGTACTAAGAAACCAGTAGCAACCATACAGAAAAGAACTACAAAACTAGTGATTTAATTGTTTTAAAGGAAGAAAGGAGGAAAGTGATAAAGAACACCTAACAATGGCAGTACAAGGAACATTCTTAAGAAGTAAGGAAGAAGAATGTAAAATACAGAAATGTTATACAAGTACCAGCAATGGCACTACAGAGAAGTACTAAGAAATCAGTAGCGACCATACAGAAAAAGGACTGAGAAAACTAGCAAGAAAACAAGGCAGGTAGGAGAAAATTAAAGTATATAAAATAAGTTTTTTAAGCTAAACTCACGATTATGTTGGAAAACCTCTGAAATGTTCAACAGCGACAGTATCTGCATCTGAATCTGAAAAGAGGCAAACAAGATCGGAGGTATGTTAAGCTGGCAGGGTGTTACAGGTAAAGGGACGAGCTAGGGCATTATGGATCCAAGGATCTGGTAGAAGAAGCCGAGTTGGATTTGAGACCAATCAGTTGAGGAATGAATGAAAAAGACAACATCTGATCAAGTGTTTAAAGATACCAAATGCTCCTGTTTCCATGACAATGCTAATTCGTGCAGCTCAAGCTAGATAAATCCTGCTTGTAACGACATTCAAACGGTGGACATTTGTTAAAAGTAGAAGTAACTTAACCATACATACTGCAGAGAATATGACTTGCATGTATAATTGTAAACATACAAATGTATTCTCGCTGTTTTCTTACTATACTATGCACAACTCTCTGCATTCTTTAGTCTACGTGTAATTTTGTGTCTTGTGTCATGGTGCCCACACTGGCTGAAAAATGTTCTGTCAACTAGTTCAGTTACCTTGTTATCAAACTGAAATAAACAGAGTGAAGTCTTTCCCACTTATTTTATGTATTAGTATAGAAGGCAGGGAGCTGAACTGTTTGGTTAAGGGTAAATTCAGAGACTACCTTTGGCTTTGAGGAAGGGCTAATTCTCACCATGTACTTGTGAAAGACTAAGAAAATTAGAAACCCTTCTGGCAGAGGTTAAAGCTACCAATAAAACAGTTTCCTATGTTAAGAATTTCAGAGAAGAGCTGGCTGTTGATTCAAAGGGAGAATGTGTTTACTTTTCTAAAACAATTAAAATCCAATGATTGAGTCACTTTTCTTTAGTGGTTTGATATGCAGTACTCTCTTAATAAACTGTCTTGACTTTGAAAGTAGTCAATTAATATCCCTGGATACATCTTAAATAGCATGAAGCACAATTCAGCCACACCCCCTAACAACACTGTTGAATGTCAGTCTCCATACAAGTATTGCAACACGTGAATGCAGAACAGCTACAGTCATTCCCCAGCATAAGGAAGGACCTCCAACAGACCCAGGCAATTACAAACCCATATGTCTGACCAGCCTCATATGCAAAGCCATGGAAAGATTTACACCTGAAATACTCAATCAGGAAATAGAGAACCTCTAAGCACTGGACAGTCTGAGTTTGGATTTATCAAGGGCAGGTCATGCTTACTTAACCTGGTGGAATTTTTTTTTTTTTTTTTTTTTTAACAGGTCACCAAAGCAATGTATGAAGGCAAAATGGTACACACTGCATACCTCTACCTGGCCAAAGCATTTAATGCAATTCCACACTCAGGCATAGTATCGTAAATAAAATTGGAATAAGCCCCTATTTCACCTGGGGGATTGCCAAATGGGTAACAGACAGGATGCAGGAAATCAAAACAGTGGAGGCTACCTCCACAAAAAGACCAGTCACCAGTGGAGTCCCCCAGGGTTCTGTGCTGCGACCTCTCCAGTTTGGCATCTACTTTTCTGAAGTAAAAGCCAATACCAAAGGGTTCTGGCTGATAACATTTGCAGATGAGTACAAGCTTGGAGAGTCACTGAATTCCCAAATTACTTAGCCATAATGTAGGACGGTTTGTACCAAACAAATAAATGGTGCCAAAATCATGGACTGAAACTAAATGCCAAAAATGCATTATTGCATCCTTTGTCTCAAGAAACTGCCACATTAACCACATGCCACTAAGAGCTGACACAGTTACTTGGCATTTGGGAGCACGTGTGGACACTGAACTAACTTTTGAATGTGCCCATAGTTGTACGAAAGTCTATCTATATTGCACAGCTTATAAACAAAGCGACTTTGTTTAGATCTAGGGAGATCACGGACTCCCTTTACTCAGCCCTCATTAGGACAATCATTGCATATAACATGCCCTCTTTGGCAAGTACCTGTCCAGAAACATGCAACAAGTGAAACGTCCACAGAGATACCTTACTAAAAGGATAAATGGACTAAACAACATATCCTACATGGACCAACTCAGTCTCATGTCACTATACTCAGCACCTTACAAAGTGACAGGTGACCTGTGTCTGACATGCAAAGCATCCTCTGACCCAGTACTGATGCATTTACTGTATATCAGCAAGTCAAATGACATCAGAAATGCTCTAAGGATCTAAACCTCTTTTGCAACATCAACAGAATGTGTGATACACCTGCCCCTCCAAACCAAAGGATACCACTGCTCTGGAACAGACTCCCAAATCCATGTAAACCAAAACTCATTCCCGTCATTTTTGAGGTGCAACTCTGATTTATGAATAGGAAACAGAAAATTAACCCCAGGAATTACCCTTGTACTACAGAGCAGCTCCTAAATGCTTTAGTCCATCCATGGGTTCCCCTCAAATTATCTAGGGTATGATCCCAGTTATTCTCTTTAGGAGTAATATACAATTACTGAGCAATGGGATGTATAAGGTCAATCTCTAACCAAATAGGATACGTTTAATTCAAGCACAAAAAGGGATACTGGCTAGGCTTAAAATGGCCCACAAGGGCAGCTAACCTACACTTACCTATGAACCTATTAAGGAGCAGATAGCGACAGAAAGGGCTGCAATATGTACCTTTACTGAAGTGTATGCTAAGCCAGAGTTAAGCCTTTCACACAGCTAACAGAATCAAGAAAGCCCTCCTGCTTTTGATGGATACTGTTCTTTGCTTTGCCATCAAAAAGAAAATCTTTTCCATTTAGATAAACAAGACTTCCTACTGACAGGTTTTCTTGCCTCCTAAAATACCTGCAGCCCATCATCTAAAGGAATCAAAAGCCTATTATTCAAACAATTGGGGTTTGAAGATTTGGATACATCAGTGAACCCTTGTCCTGTATAAGCTAGTCCAACCTGTGATGTAGTTTCTGGTGACTGCCCTTGGGCAGGTGTATTAAAACAGGACAACTAATACTGTCTAGGCCAATATTTGGTTACCAGCACCATTTTGGAAGGTCCTTCATTACCTTGTAAAGAACCTTGGCAATGAGAGGAAAATGGGGCAGGGGTATAAAAAATGTTCCCACCCAGAAGTTGAAAATGCATCCATTTTCCAGGCTTCTTTGCATCTATCGGAGGGATTCCCCACTAGTGAATACTTGCAAGACATCCTGTCATACACCATCCACTCATGAGGGTCTGTCGCAGCCTGCCACGGAACACTGCTTTACAGGAATGCATGCTGCCTCTAGGAAAAGTTTGTGTTGAATGGCTAAGTCCCAGACTATCATGGTCAGCCTCTAAAGGTCATAAGGTCATGTCCCCTTATGTTTGTTTGTGTACCACATCACAGTGGTGTTATCCATAGCCACATGTAGTGTGCCGGAAGTTCAGAACCATCATTTCTTTGAGAGTGATATGTCTGTGAAGTGGTTCTCACGTTCTTTGTACCGTGATGCCTTGGGGAAGCCTTCCCAAGTAAGGTCCAGAGTATCTGTGTCTTCACTTTGAGAAGTGCTCAGATGGGAGCAAGGTTGTTTGGCCCATCAAAGCAGTTTCTGCTTCGCAAAGTGGAGAAGTGGAACGAGCCCATACTGACTTAAGGTACAAATGATCTTCCTTGTGTGAACTTTGGCATGGGAAATATTTACACTGAATGAAATCATGAAACCCTAGGCTTTGAGAAATTCTCTTGCCAAAATGATTTGTTTTGACAGGTTCTGGAAAAAGAGATGCACCTGCACTTTTTTAAAGAAAGGAAGGCAGTAATTAGGAAAGTGTTCAGGAGATATCCCAGGAATACCACTCTCTGAGCAGACTTCAGGACTGACTGAGGTAGTGTAAACCCTAAAATGTGAAGAAGTTTCTTTGTAAATTCTAAGGTTGTTTACACTTCCAGGGTGTTTGGAGCTGAAATCAGACAATTGTTCAGGCACAGAAAATGTGTATGCCTTTAAATCTGCAGTAGGCAATTACTGGAACAACTCATTTGGACTAATATGGTAGAGAGTCCAGATAGCAATGGAGTAAACCAATAAATACAATCCCAAAGCACAAAATCTTGAAAAATATGAGATTCTTGTGAAAAGAAATGTGGAAAAAAGCATGTTTTAAATGTAGAGTGATCAACAAAGCTTATGGAGAAAGAGGAAGAAACAGATTAGAAGTGTTAACTCAAATTAACTCACATTTTGAAGTGATTTTCTGAATCGAGATGAAGGTGTTTAGATCTAGACTCTGTTCTCCAGGTGCTCTCTTTTCTGGGTACCAGAAAATGTTGAGTAAAAAAATCGTTTCCCCAACTGATTTACAAGAACAGGTTCTATGACTCCTTTAAGCAGCAGATCTCAAATGTTTACGAAGAAAGACAAGTTGTTGGTCTTTGGGTATATGTGGCATTTTTGAAGAACAGGAAATGGTGTCAACTCGAGTTTGTCACTATGTTTTTTTATGAAGTCTAGAGTCCAAGAATTTGTCATGATAGATTCTCAAACTGGAAAGGAAAGCGAGAGCTTTCCAGCAATTTTCTGAGGTAGGTAGGGAGAGGGGAAATTTGGCAAGGCTAGTCAAAAATTGCTTCTTTTCTTGTGATGTACAAGGGTCTTCCTCGTTGCCCCTTTTCTTAAGCTGACCCTTTCTAGATATTTGCTGTACAGATTTACATGGCCTACTAAGAAAAGTCCTGGATTGGCTGGATAATTCCTCTGAAACTTACGATTTACAGAAAGAAATTTGTTTAACACCTTGCATACCTTTCCTCACTCAATAATCCTAAAATACGGTAGGCATACTAAGAAAACATAAAAATAACAAAAAGAAGCTTCATAAATGTCCACATTTTCTTTTATTGCAAAAAACGAAGTGCTTTTGTTCTTGAACTTAACAGAACGCCCTCAGAGTAAAAGAAATTGCATCACTTCCTGCTGTTTAAAATAAAATTTGGCACCAAAAACTAGAACCAAATTTAAAGAGAAATGTACCTTTAAAACAATTTACTTCAATAATTAAGTATTACTTTAATAAAAAACAATAAACATCATCGTTAGTAAAAATATTTCATAAAGAAAGATTTCTTCTTCAAAACATCCCATGGAAATAACATTAATACCTGGGGTATTTGCAGCATTAAGTATAATCTGCCAATGAAGTTCCCTTTCCTCCAAGGAACCCCCCCCCCCCCATTAGGGGGGGAAACTTTTGGAGTACACAAAAAAGAAAATATTTTAAAGTCAGTACAGACCATAGAATGTATAATGCATTTCTACTATCTTTTGTGCAGATAGTGCAAGTGTGCTGGTAAATCCTTTTCCTAAGGGGCCCCTCAGTCTTACCTACACAAAATGTAGGACAAGTGATACAAAGGGGTAAATACACTACCCCTTTGGAATTGCAGTTGTAACTCCCCATAAGTGAAATAACTCTAGAGAAGCTAGTTACTGAAAACTGGGTACCTTGTAACATAAGAAACTAGCAGCAATGCCAGCACAGCAGTTAGCCTTCACTGTGAACAAGTAAAACTCCGAGTAGAAGGAAACTTTGCTGAAAAGGATTGTAATAAAAAGTACAGTTTTGTACCTACCATAAATGTAGATGTTCGAGTGCTAATACAGCTGCAGTCATAACAGATGGGTTCTCCTGCCGTCAGGCGGGTCCTCGGTCAGCCGAATTCCAAAGTCTATGTCCGGCGTCGGTTGTCATCGCCTCTTCCCTGACGTCAGTGCGACAGGGGTGTAAAAGAACCAGCCAACACCATTTTCTTCAGTTTTTCTTGCCCCAGATGTCAGGTGCCCCCAGAAGGAAGGCAAAACATAAATTTATGTAGTAAAGCAAACGCAATATAATCAAAAAACAGTAGTTGCAAGCAAATACACCATAAAAGAATACCCCAATGAGGTTGCATGAGGAGGTGTTAGCCATAAGGCCTGTCCCAAGAGGGGAAGGAGGGAGGGAAAACCTGGACTGCAGCTGTATTAGCACTCGAACATCTACATTTATAGTAGGTACAAAACTGTACTATGTTCATCGTGCATACAGCTGCAGTCATAACAGATGGGTAGAATCCCAAAGCTAATAAAGAGGTGGTAGGCACTAAGTGGAACTAGGTGGAGCCAGGATGCCCTGCAAGACTGCAGTGGCAAAGCCCGCTCTAGTTTTGGAGTATAATGGTAGGTGATAGTGCTTGGAGAAAGTATGTACAGAACTCCAAAGTGGCTGCTTCCAAAATATCTTTGGTAGGAACCCCCCTGAGGAAGGCAGCATAGGTAGCTGTGGCCCTTCTGGAGTGAGATCTGATGCCTGCAGGTACAGTTTTACCATGAAAAGAGTAACAAAAGCGTATGCAGTGGGCTATCCATTTTGAGATTGTCTGTTTCGAAATAGGCTTCCCTTGAGCACCTGTAGCATAGGACACAAAGAGTTGCTCTGATTTTCTGAAAGGCTTTGTTCTGTCCAAATAATAACGGAGCTGTCTGTGAATGTCCAAGGAATGTAGTAGCCTCTCCCCTTTGTTTTGTGAATTAGGGTAAAACGTAGGTAAGTGGATAGCCTGATTCAAGGCTACCCTGGATACTACCTTTGGCATAAATGAAGGATTGGTTCGTAAAGAAACTCTGTCCTGATGGAAAATGATGAAAGGCTGCACAGCCATGAGGGCTTGTAGTTCCAAAACCCTGCGTGCTGAGGTGAAAGCTAGAAGGAAGGCTGTTTTCCATGACAAATATTGCAGATCTGTTGAAGCAGCTGGCTCAAAAGGAGGCAGGGTTAGTTTTTCTAGAATGAAATTGAGGTCCCAAGCCAGTACTGGTTGCTTCCTTGGGGGTTTTATATTCTTAGCCCCTCTGAAGAACTGTCTTAAGAGAGGGTGAGAGAATAAAGGAGGATCAGTGTTGTATTCTGCAGAAATGGCTGAGGCATGGATTTTGATGGAGGAGAATGAAAGTCCACTGCTTAGCAGCGGGGCTAGGTACTGTAGTATTTGAGGTAAACTCAGTATTCCAGGATTGTGACCCTTTTTCTGATTCCAGACACAAAACCGTTTCCATTTTGCGGAGTAGGCTTTTCCAGTAGAAGGCCTTCTGGCCTCCAAAATGACATCCTGCACCTCCTTGGATAGTAGGGTCTGCTGTGAATTTAAGGAATTCTCCATGCGGCTAGATTGAGTGTTTTCAGCTGACTGTGAAGAGTTTTGAAGTTGTGCTGAGTCAGTAGAAGAGGCATTACAGGCAGGATCCATGGTGGGGAATGCGTCAGGCTCCTCAGGAGTGGGTACCACTGTTGTCTTGGCCAGTCTGGAGCAATGAGAATCATCTTTGGTCTGTCTGCTCTGGCTTTTAATAGAACTTTGGCCAGCAGTGGAAGAGGTGGAAAGGCATAAACAGTCATTGTTGTCCAACTGAAAGAGTGCGTCCACTTTCCAGGCCTGTGGATGAAAGGTCCTTGAGCAGAATTTTGTCAATTGGTAATTTCTGTGGATGGCAAAGAGATCTATGTCTGGCCTTCCCCATGCTTGAATTATCATTGTAAAAACTTGAGGATGCAACTTCCATTCGTGTGGATCTGTCATATTTCTGCTCAGGTTGTCTGCCAGTGTGTTTTCCTTCCCTGGCAGGAATTGTGCTTGAAGTTGGATTTGCAATTCCAGAGCAGTGTTCCAAAGGGACATGGCTAGTCTGCACAGGGGATATGAATGAGTTTCTCCCTGTTTGTTTATGTACCACATCAATGTGGTGTTGTCTGTTCTTACCAATAGCTGCCCTGGATGCAGTAGGTCTTTGAAAGCCATAATGGCATTTATTACTGCTAGCATTTCCTTTTGATTGATGTGTAGGTGCTTTTCTTTTTGTGACTATTTGCCCTGAATGCACCGATCTGTCATGTGCGCCCCCCAGGCGTAGTCCGAGGCGTCTGTTGTGATGACTTGATTTGCTTGAGGCTTGCAGAATGGGAGACCTATGTTTCTTTGGCATGCTTGAGCCCACCACAGAAATTCCTTTTGAAGACATGGAATCAGTGGTATGATTGTTTCCAAACTGTGGCTGTGTTGAGACCATACGTTTTTTAGGTAACATTGACGTTTCCTCATATGCAGCTTTGCACATGGGATTAGCAGGATGCAAGATGCCATGAATCCCAGAGCCTGCAGGATTTTCCTTGCAGTCAGCCTGGTGAAGGGTGCCAGTTTTCTGAAGTATTGAGTTAATTGCCCTTGTTTCTCTGGCGTGAGGTAGGCCATCTGGGTGTTTGAATCCAAGCTGGCACCCAGGAAAATTATTGTTTGAGAGGGTATTAGCCTTGGCTTCTTTTTGTTGACTGTGTATCCCAGAGATTTCAACAACATTATTACAAACGCCAGGTGTTTCAGAAGAGTGTGTTTGCTGTCTGCTTGGATCAGGCAGTCGTCCAGATATGGGTATATTTGTATCCCTTGAAGTCTGCAGAAGGCAATTACTGATGCCAGGCATTTCGTGAACACTCTGGGCACAGTAGATAAGCCAAAGGGCAATGCAGAGAATTGATAATGGGATGAACCTGCAAGAAATCTGAGGTATCTTCTGCAATCTTGTCTGATTGGGACATGCAGGTATGCCTCCTTGAGGTCCAATGTCACCAGCCAAGAATCCTTGCCCAGCATGGGAAGAAGCTGCTGTAATGTGAGCATCTTGAACTTTGGTACGAGTAAATATGTGTTTAGGATGGATAGGTCCAAAACAGGTTTCCAATCTTTGCCCTTCCTTGGTACCAGGAATAGTCTGGAATAAAAACCTTGACCCTGTTCTTGTGCAGGTACATCTTGAATAGCTTTCATGTCCATGAGATCTGAAATTTGTTTTTGTGCCTCTGCCCTTTGATTGTGTGGCAGGTTTGGCATGCCTCTCATTTTTGGAAGGGTGTGAAAGTGGAATCTGTAGCCTCTGTCTATAATGTCCAGGATCCATTTGTCTTTTGTGACATTATGCCAATTTTTCGAAAATAATGCCAGTTTTCCGCCTAAAGGTGCTGCAATTTGAGCCTTGCTTGGCATGCAAAGGGGAAAGTCATTGGGTCTGCTTTCTGAATGGCTGTGAACTATCCTCACCCCCTCTTGGTGTAGGTGTTTGCCATTGTCTGCCTCTAAATGATCCTTGAGATTGCCCTCTACCTCTTAGGCGCCTTTATCGACCTCTGAGGTCTGTCTGTGGCTGGAAAGGACCAATTGTTTGAAGACCAATTTCTACTGAAACATGGCGGTTGTACCTGTAGGAAATCTTTCACTGTTTGCATTGATTTTGCCTTTTCCTCCATTTTCTTTAATACCTCCTCAGCTTTAACACCAAACAATACATCTTTTTGAAGAGGTGCATCTAGTAATTTAGCTTTGACATGATCTGGTAAGGTTTGCTCTTTGAGCCAAGCATGTCTACGTATGACTGATCCTGTAACAGCAGCTCTACAAGAGGCCTCTAAAGCATCAAAACCACATTGCAAGGTATGTTTACCCACTTGCTCTGCACTATGCAACAAATCCTGCAACTCCAAGTCTGGTTGTTCAGGTTGTGACATTTTGCTTTTCAACTGAAATAACAAAAACTGTTCATACTTTAACATATGGAACTGACAGTTTAATGCCCTCATGGTTAAAGTGGCCGAGGTGTATACCTTTTTCCCCCACCTTTCTAAAGCTCTGGAATCTCTCTCTGAAGGTAATGGATTTTTGGCAGTGGAGGCCTTAATTCCCTTGGGACCCTGTGAAATAGTTTCTGGGTCCGCCGCATGGCTTTTGTATAGGAATTGGTGTGAATCAGGCACCCGGTAATACCTGTCAGGCTTGACTGGAGCTGGAGGTAAAGAATCTGGGTTAAAGCTGGCCTCTGAATACACATCATCTAGTACGTCTAAGACAGGAGGTATAGCCAGAGGCCTGTGCTGAGGGAGCAAGAGGAAATCCCTGAACCTTTTCTTGGAGTCTGAGTACTCTTGGCCTTCCCAGTGGAAGTGTTCCCTCAAGGTATGCAAGGTTTCCCCAAAAGAGTAATCCTCAGGGGGGGAGACAGAGGGAATGGACTCCTCTGCATCAGAATCTTCGAAAGGGGAGTAAGAATGTTCCTGGTCCACAGAATGCTCTGAAGTAATGCAGGCCTGGTCCGAGGAAAGGTATTCTTCCTCCACTCTGGGACTTTTGTCCGGGGGGGTTTGAGAACCCCTGATAAGAGTAATCAAATCCTCGGCCATTTTGAGCATCTGCTTTTTAGGCATGGGGCCTTGAGAGGGGCCCTGTGGAGCTTGTCTTTTAGAATGCATGGCTGCTTTAGATTTAGTGTAAGCCTTAATTGAAAAGGAAGAAGAAGGCCTGAAGACACCTTGAGAGGTGGCAGGCCTGTCTGAACTCTGAGTTTCCCCGCCAAGAGTGACTTTGGTATCTGTAGTCGGGGTGTGGGCCGAAGAGCCTGCGACCTCGGGCACAGAAGACACCGCTAATGAAGTGTCATCGGTAGTCAGGGGCTGCGTAGGCGCCTCGCTGAGAACCAGAGCACATGTAGTCGGATTTAGCGTGGTGTCGGTAGAAGTCGCGAACCTCGTATGTCGGTCTTTATCTTTACGTCGTTTACTCAAAATTGGAGTCTGAGTATCCGACGACATGTTGTAGTTAAACTTTTTGCCAAAATAGTGTTGGGCGAACTCCGCCCGACGCTTAATAGTGCGTCTGTTGAATGTAGCACAAAAACTACAGGTCGAGACGTCGTGGTCTGGGCCTAAGCAAGGTATACAGAGGGAATGGAAATCCTTATGCGGTATTTGCTTCCCACATGAAATGCAATTATTAACTTTGTCTGACATCGGTCTGAGGCAAGAAAAGTTTCCCCAATGGGGTACTTAGCTTTCTAGAAGTCTTCAGTTGAAAAAAATTCGTAATCTCAGGAGCTGGCCGACCGGCACTTGCGAACTGCTTCTGCTTCGGGCACCGCTCGGCAAGAAAGACTGGAGAAAATGGCGTCGGCTGGTTCTTTTATACCCCTGTCGCACTGACGTCAGGGAAGAGGCGACGACAACTGACGCCGGACCTAGACTTTGGAATTCGGCCGACCGAGGACCCGCCTGACGGCAGGAGAACCCATCTGTTATGACTGCAGCTGTATGCACGATGAACATCATTTTAATTATTCACAAATCTTTCAGGCTAATGCTCTTCTTCAGTGTGTAACAAACTACAATAAAATCAACCCCTCCCTTTATACACATTCAAATTAAATCACATGACACAGCTTAATTGCTGCACATAATTAATTAAAACATTTTAAAGAAACATACAGTTCTAAATACATACAATGACTATAATGTATAAAATACATATAACAAACCAAAGAGAATAAACTCATCTTTTTAAAACCATCGGCCTTTTCTTTAAAACTGGTTTCAGGCTAACAGCATTAATACCTGGGTTAACATCTGCCTGAAGCCTCAGTATCTATTCATATTCACTGAGCACTAGTTAATTATTTATATGACCCCCTCCTATGTTGTTATATATACAATTAGCAACCCTAAACTTAAACTCATGTTCTACCCCCTCATCCTCTATGTGCTTCAAAGTGCATTAGTATTTACCTTTCTTCTAATATCAGATTTATATTCTATTATGTGGTCTTTTAGTCTCTGTGCTGATTTACCAATATAAAATTCACAACATTTTGTGCACTTAGCTAAATATATCACATTATTTGTATTACAAGTTGCAGATGGTCTAAAATGCTACTTTTTTAGTTACAGGATGAAATAACTCATTATTTGTTGAAATATCTTTACAGCAGACACAAAGAATGGAAAAGTGCCTATTTTCTTAACTGGCTTATTCTCCACTTTTTTCAGTTCTTTGTAGCACAAATGCTTTTTCAAAATTGAACTGTTCCGGTATCTCCTACAACTTGTCTAATTTCAGGCATCACTGAAAGCATTTCTCAATTCTTTGATATAATATTTTTAACTTCATTAGTTTGTCTGTTGTATGTTGTTATAAAACATAAATGCTCATTTCTAGTACCTCCATTTCATCTCCTGAACTCACAGTAGTCTCTGAAAAATATGGTCTAGCTTTATTCTAGTCTGTCTTTCATAATGTCCAGTTTTGATATTTCTAAACATCTTTCATCATATCCTATTTCCTTAGTCATTTAACGTAGCCATTATTTGTTCTTCACATCTACTATCACTAGTATTTAACCGAATGGCTCATAAGAGCTAACTTAACTACCCCTTTAAAAATATGGTTGGCGTGAATGCTTGCCCTATGCATATATTTGACTGCCTAGATTTCTTTCTTGTAAATAGATATGATGATGTCATCCCTCAGCCTCTCTGTTTTCATGTCAAAATAATTTATCTCATGGTTTGAAAAATGTACAGTGAATTTAAGAAAGTCTGTACTCTTATTCAGGTATTCAACAAACAATATGAGATCAGATCCATCCCCTTTCCAAATCAAGAAAATATCCTCCACGAAACATTTATAAAATAATATTCTGTGTGTGAAATTCGGTGAACCTTCATAGACATGTTGATCTTCCCAACATCCTACCAAATTGTTGGCATACATGTTGGCTATAGGAGTACCTGTGGCCACACCTGCCTTTTGATGGAAAACAAGATCTTGAAATATAAAAACATTATTATTCAAAACAATATCCATTAATTCACAGGCCGAACTTCTCTTGCAGACATGTTGCCACGCATACACAGAAATTCACGTAATGTATTAACCTCAAAATCATTTGGAATTACTGTGAATAAAGATTTAATGTCCATGGTTACAAAAACAAAATTCCTTTCAGTATTCATTTTGTACAACTCGTATTGCTGATGAAAAAAGTCACCCGTGTCTTTTATATAACTTTTAATTTTAAGAAGCATATTACTAAATGCTGACTGAAGGTACATAGAAACAGGCTGAGTTATCCATCCACCTCCAGACACTATAGGTCTCATCGGTGGACATTCTAAACATATGTGCACTTTCAAGTGCCTATAAATAACTGGTATAACAGGGCATGAAACAGTGAAGTAATTAAACATGTCTACTGAAATATCACCATTAGAATGCAATTCATAAATTTACATATCCACTTGACTTGCATACTTCTTAGCATCAAATATACTGATTTTACTAAAAGCTGTCTCACCATTTAGAAACTCTAAGATTAATAATTCACAATCATCCCTGTTCATTATAACTACCGTGTCACCCTTATATGCCGATTTGAATACAATTTCAGAATTATTCTGCAATTTCAAAAGGACATCATGTACTTTAGGTGTTAAGTTGTACCATATATTCCTCTCTGTGTGCATATAACTCACGTAATTCCCTTTTGGAAATATTATTAAATGCATTCACCAGCACTGGTATAATGTACTGGCCCTTTTATAAACATTAAATGTATATGGTACTGAACCTTTAAAAGTAAGTTTTTAACTTACATTTCTAATACATACCATCAGCTCAGTTACAGCGCCCACTACTGTAGAGGTACTGCATGGTAGGAGAGTTTTAATTGTGTGGGGATACTATTTCAGAGTTTAACAAGTGTAGGAGAGTTTTAATTGTAAGGGGATACTATTTCAGAGTTTAGCAAGTGTTGGAAAGTTTTAATTGTATGGGGATACTATTTCAGAGTTTAGCAAATGTAGGAGAGTTTTAATTGCATGGGGATACCATTTCAGAGTGCATTGTAGGAATAGTTTTAATTGTGTGGGGATACTATTTCATAGTTTCATAGTATAGTACTAGGCTATCTGCCCTGGGGCATTTGTAAGCCTAGCCATAGTGATGTGGCTTTTGCCACCCCATGAAATGGTACAAAAAATGTACAGAATAAATTTAGAATACTGTGCCTCTGTCTAGTAGTGACACAATGAAGGTCCCCTTATATAACAGAATTAGTTTACTGTGCCCCTGTCTAGCAGTGACACAGATGTGACCCCTGGGGTAAACTTACGATCTCCCATCCATTCATCAAGATTTCTCTTGAAGAGAGTCAGTGAGGGGCTCTGCCTAATACGAACTGGGATCTTGTTCCAGAGCATGGGAAGCCTCTGGGTTATGAATCTATCCCTCCAGCATATCCTATTCATACTTGTGCCGAGGTTCAAGTCTTTAGCTCTCGTGGTCCTGATGTATTTGCATTTTTTGAGGTGGAGCATGTCCATCAGATCCTGATTGGACATGGCCTTGTACATCAGGCAGAGATCACCTCTGAGCAGGCGGTATGCTACTAAATAGAGCTGAAGTTTCTTTTGTCTGGCAGAATAAGACATATGTTGGAGACCCTTGATCCTCTTGGTGAGGTACTTTTGTGGTCTCTCCAGCTGTTGCAAATGCCGGGTGAGGTACATACCAAATGGGGCATTGTACTCAATCATGGGTCTGATGAGGGAGGAATATAGGGGTACAATGACATCCTTGGATCTGGATGTGAATCCCTTCATGATGAGGTGTGCAAGGTAGAATGTTTTTTCTAACCACTTTGGCAACGTGGGTGTCAAATGAGAGGTAGCTGTCGACTTGGGTCCCTATGTCTCTGATTACTTTTTCCGTACTCAGTGGGTTGCTGTCTATGTGATAATTTGTGGGTACTTTGTTTTTCCCAAAGGGGATGACTATACATTTTTTGGCATTTAGTTTAAGGCCGTGACTCCGGCACCAGTTGTCCGTTTCTGTGAGGCCTTTTTGTAGGATGTATGCGTCTGCTGGTGTATCGACTATGGCGCCTAGTTTGCAGTCATCTGCGAACTTTGTCAGCCACAGCCCTCCCATGTTTGCTTTAACATCTGAGAAATAAATGCCGAACAAGAGGGGTCCCAGGACAGATCCCTGTGGGACACCACTTGTGACTGGCTTTGAGTCTGACATTGCTCCAGCGATTTTAACTTTATGGGTTCTGTCCTTTTGCCAGTTTGCAACCCATCTAGTGACATAAGGGTTTACTTTTAAGCTGTTGAGCTTATCTATGATGCCTCAGTGGGGTATTGTGTCGAAGGCCTTAGCCAAGTCCAGGTATGCTGTATGGACCGCTTTGCCCTCATCAATGGCTCTAGTGACTGTTTCGAAAAAGTCAACCAGGTTTAAAAGGCAGGATCTGCCCTTTACAAAGCCGAACTGGGTGGGGTCAAGTGTCTGTAGGTCCCCTATGTCTCTGTTTATGAGTTCCATAATGATTCTTTCCATAGCTTTGCAGACCAGGCTGCTTAAGCTTATGGGCCGGTAGTCTCCAGGGTCTGTAGAGGCACCCCTTGTGGAGTGGGACCACTGTTGCTGTACGCCAGTGTTCAGGTACATATCCAAGTAAGGCTAAGGTTAAATAGCATTTTTATGTGTGGGTTTAGCTCCTCTTGGAGTTCACATAACACGCAACCCGGGATACCGTCAGGTCCCATTGATGCTGTGTTTTTTGCTTTGTTTAGGGCGGTTCTCACTTGGACATCTGAGATGACAGGGAGATTACATTCAGCTGGGATAAGTATTTCTTCTTTTGGGGGTGAGGGAGGGGAGAAATTTGCACTGAACCTGTAAGCCAGAATGTTGGCAATATCTGTGGGTTCAGTGTATTTTTTGTTGTTGCGAACCAACTCTGAGCATATCTGAGGGTTTCCGTTCAGGTTTCTAACATAGCTGAAGAAGGCTTTGTGGTTATCTTTAGTGTCCTTAGCGATTTTTCTCTCAAAGTTGGCCTTGGATGTTTTTATGAGAGAACGTAGTTTTCTGCTAATGTTGATCAGAGATGTCTTCCCTTCATGGGATTTTGCTCTGACGTGCAGTAGCTTCCTTCTTTTGTTATACAATTTGTTTATGGCTGAGGTCCACCAGACAGGACGCTTACCTTTGGTGGAGAGGGACTTGGATTTATTTGGGATTGCATGATCCATGCATTCTTGGAGATGTCCATAGAAAGCATTTGTGAAGGATTCGGCATTGTGGGATGTGGTATCCACTGGCACAGTGGGCTTAAAGGATACCATCTAAGTCTTAGGAAGAGTGACGTCTGCTTTTGAGAAGTTTTTCACTGTGGTCTTTTGTGCTGGGGGTGGAGGTGGGATATGTATATCCAGGGTGATTAGTTTGTGGTCAGATCTCACTAGTGAGGGGTATACTTCCGGTGTGGAGCATTTTGTCCCCATGTTTGATGATCAGGTCTAGTATATTATCTCCCCTAGTGGGGCAGGTGACTAGTTGTTCCAGTGCATTTGAATTTATGAATTCCAGGAACCTTTGGGCTAGGGTATTAGGGCTAGAATAATGTACCCAATCTATGTTTGGGTAGTTGAAGTCTCCTAGTATGATGGTATTTTGTGATACATTCATATCCTCCAATGTCTTCAGGAAGGCTGAGTGGGGTTCTTGAGATTGGAAGGGTGGTCTGTAACATGCTACCAGTTGTATAGCAGTTTTGCCTATGGTTAGTTGCACCTGTATGGTCTCTGATGCTTCATGTGTTGCTACTAACCTGGAGGTGTGGGTGTCCTTGATGAATATGGGCACTCCCCCTCCCTTTGTGGTTTGGCCCGGGTTTTGGGGCCAAAAAGCATGATACGAGGTATAGCCTGGCAGCGCTGGGATGCTCTCAGGAGCCTTGAACCAGGTTTCAGTTACTGCACAGACGTCGATGTTCTCCATGCTGAGGAGTGCATCAAGTGCCTGCATCTTGAGATTTAGACTTCTGGCGTTGAGCAGCATTACCCTTAGTTTTTTTCCATTTTTGTTTTCTAAGGAGGTGGGTTTGTCTTTTGAGCCTTGCCTAAAAAAGGCACTATGGGGGTGGCAAGAGCCTTAGCCAATATCCGGAAGCCCACTGGTGACAGATGTAAACCATCCCTTGTGAAGCAGCGTGGCTTGTCCAACATGTCATCCCAGGCAGACAGACACTGGATCCCCTTAGAATGACACCAGTACTTGAGCCAATTATTAAAGCTGATCATCTTGTCTTTGTATTGTGGTATCATTCTTGGTGAGGGCAAGATGCTGCTCAGGGTCAGGGTCAGGGTCATACCAGCCTGGGCTACATAATCGGAGAGCTCCTCTATGTCTCTTTTCATGTAGTCCAGGGAGGTGCCTCTCAGGTCATTCACACCAGCATGGACAATGACGGAGTCATATTTGTACTTGCTTTGGAGTGACTTGAGTGCGTGTGTTATGTGGCGGATCCTAGCTCCCGATAGACAGCTCACAGTCACCCTCTCCTTGTTCAGCCTGGTCAGCGGAACATCAGTGTGACTGACTATAGAGTCACCTATTACTAGTGTATTTCAGAGTTTTAATTGTGTGGGGATACTATTTCAGAGTTTAGCAAGTGTAGGAGAGTTTTAATTGTATGGGAATAATATTTCAGAGTTTAGCAAGTGTAGGAGAGTTTTAATTGTATGGGAATAATATTTCAGAGTTTAGCAACTGTAGGAGAGTTTTAATTGTATTGGGGATATTATTTCAGAGTTTAGCAAGTATAGGAGAGTTTTAATTGTGTGGGGATACTATTTCAGAGTTTAGCAAGTGTAGGAGAGTTTTAATTGTATGGGGATACTATTTCAGAGTTTAGCAAGCTATTGGGAGTACAGCAAGTCTCCTGCAACATTATCTGACTTATTTGTAAGTAATAAAAATGTGTTACTACAGTGGAGGTCCCTTGCTAGATGGCAGGTCAGTAATAAGTTATGTAGTACAGGGCATTTTTCTGTATGATGAATCAAGTTTGTGTGCTGCAGTTAAGTTGTGAATATGTTAGGTAGTTGTGTAGCACAACCCAGTTTAATTGCTTTAAGCTATGACAATGCTGGGTTCCATGAAGAAGACTGGTGGCAAATTCAGCTATTTTATTGTAGCAAGAGGCAAGTTTGTTTAAGTTTGCTAGGATAGGAGTGGCGTACAACAGAGTTAGCAGTAAGAAGGTGTTGGCTAGAGTTTTTCTTGCAGTGAATCTAGTTTCTGGTGAGCAGATTTAATGGAGTGCAGTATATGCTGGTCATATTTGAGACAGTCATCTATTACAATGCCTAGAGGTTTATTGTGATTTACAGTTTCAGTGATAGTATTTGCTGACTTTATGGCAAAAAACTGGTTTTGATTTTGGCAACTTTTTCAAGTAAAAAACATTAACTCCGTTTTCTTGGGTTTGAGTAGGAAGTTTGATTTCTTGAGTCAGGTTTTTACAGAGAATAAATACTTTTGGGTAATGTCTTGGAGCTTATTATTGTTGATGCCACACATATTAATGTTGAGTCATCTCCATACTGAACTTAACTATCATAGTGAGTGGAGGACATTAATAAATATATTAAATAGGAGAGGACCCAGGATAGAGCCCTGAGGGACAACTGTAGCAACTGTTTGAAAGGATGAGTAGGTTTGTTGCCATTTAATGGCTTGCTGTCTTCCAGACAGGTAACTAAGAACCCACAAGGAGTACTGTGAAAGTAACTAAGAACCCACAACAAGGAGTACTGTGAAAGTAAGAACCCACAACAAGGAGTACTGTGAAAGTAACTAAGAACCCACAACAAGGAGTACTGTGAAAGTAACTAAGAACCCACAACAAGGAGTACTGTGAAAGTAACTAAGAACCCACAACAAGGAGTACTGTGAAAGTAACTAAGAACCCACAAGGTGTACTGTGAAAGTAACTAAGAACCCACAACAAGGAGTACTGTGAAAGTTCTACTGAGGAGAGTCAAGCAAGCAGTTGCTGGTGAAATACAGTATCAAATGCCTTTACAAGTCTAAGAACATGGTGGACATAAGCAGACCATCGTTTCTATGTCCGTTTATTACACTGGTAAAATGTAGTAGAGCAGTAGTGGTGCTGTGCTGGGCCTAAAGCCATGTTGTGTTTCTGACAGCAGGTTATTTGAGGTTAGGTATTGTATCAGCTGCATATGGATGCATTTTTCTAATATTTTGGAGAGGGGGAGAGAATCGCTATTGGTCTGTAATTATTAAACTCTATAGATGTGCCACTTTTGTGCAGTGATATGATGCAGGATTTTCTCCACAGTGATGAGACACATCTTTCTGCTATGGATCTATTAATTAGTATGGACACAGGGAAGGCTGTAACTTCTGTGGCCATTTTAGGTAGTCTACCTGCAGTTACAGGTTCATAGGTAGGTACTATGCTATCTGCCCGAGGGTCTGAAGAGTGACAAGTAGAGGGGCACTAAAACCTCTTTATTTCTAGATGCGAACCCTTTAGTAATTAGATGGGCCACATAGAAGGATTTCCTAACTACTTTGGCAATGTGATTGTCAAAGGAGAGATTACTATCTACCTGGGTCCCCAGATCTCTCATTACCTCTTCTGTATTAAGGGGGCTGCCACTTATGTGGTAATTCGTGGGTGTTTTGTTTTTCCCAAACGGGATGACTATGCATTTTTTGGCATTTAGCTTGAGGCTATGACTTTGACACCAGGTGTCTGTCTCAGTAAGGCACTTTTGGAGGATGTCCTTGTCAGCCGGAGAGTCAATTATGGCTCCCAGTTTGCAGTCATCGGCGAACTTGGTTAGCCATAGTCCTCCTGTGTTTCCCTGTACTTCTGAGAAGTATATGCCGAACAGTAAGGGTCCCAGGATCGAGCCTTGCGGGACACCACCTGTGACTGGTTTAGAGTCGGACCTGGAGCCTGTTATTCTTACCTTGTGAGTTTTGTCTACAAGCCAGTTGGCAACCCATATCGTGACGTAGGGGTTTATGTTCAGGCTGGTGAGTTTTTCTGTAGTACCTGAGTGGAGAATGGTGTTGAAAGCCAAGGTAGGCTGTGTGAACAACCTTTCACTCGTCTATGGCCTTGGTGACCGTCTCGAAGAAGTCAACCAGGTTTAGTTCATAGGTTCATTGGTAGGTACTAGGCTATCAGCCCAAGGGCCTACGTAAGCCAAGCCAACAAGGTTCCCTGGCTTACGCCACCAAAGAAAGTTATTTTCCTGTGCCACTGTCGAGCAGAGACACAGAAGTGATCCCTGGAGTGTATTTCCTATTTCCCATCCACTCATCAAGATTTTTCTTGAAGAGCGTTAATGAAGAACTTTGCTTGACATAGATGGGTAGCCTGTTCCAGAGTATGGGAAGTCTTTGTGACAGGAATCTATCCCTCCAGCATGTCCTGTTTATTGTGGTGACATGGCTTAGGTCCCTAGAGCGTGTAGCTCTGAGGGATTGGGATTTCTTTAGGTGCAGCATGTCCAACAGCTCTGGGTTTGACATAGCTTTATATGTCAGGCAGAGATCACCTCAGAACAGGCAATATGCTACGGAGTAAAGCTGGAGTTGTTTGAGGCGGTCAGTGTAGGGCATTTGTTTGAGGCCAGTAATCCTCTTTGTGAGGTACTTCTGTGGCCTTTCCAGCTGCTGCAGATGTCTTGTGAGGTACATTCCAAAAGGGGCATTGTACTCTATAATGGGTCTAATGAGTGTCGAGTAGAGGGGAACAATGACCTCTTTTTTCCTGGATGAGAACCCTTTTAGGATGAGGTGTGCCACGTAGAAGGGCTTCCTAACTACTGTGGCGATGTGACTTTCAAAAGAGAGACTACTGTCCACCTGGGTCCCAAGGTCTCTTATCACACATTTGGTGTTAAGTGGATTGCTGCCTATGTGGTAGTTCATGGGTACAGAGTTTTTACCAAAGGGGATGACACTGCACTTTTTGGCATTGAACTTGAGGCCATGGCTCTGACACCAGGCATCTGTCTCAGCGAGGCCCTTCTGTAGGATGTCCACATCATTTGGGGACTTGACTATGGCTTCTAGTTTACAGTCATCTGCGAACTTAGTTAGCCAGAGGCCTTTTTGTTAGCCTGTACTTCAGAGAAGTAGATACCAAACAGGAGAGGTCCCAGGACGGAACCCTGTGGTACTCCACTTGTCACTGCTTTGAGGTCTGATTTGGAGTCTGCAACCTTTGCAGTGTGGGTTCTGTCAGTGAGCCAGTTGGCAAACCATCTTGTGACGTAGGGATTTATACCTAGTTTAGTGAGTTTAACTTTAATTCCAGAATGGGGGATGGTGTCGAAAGCCTTTGCGAGGTCAAGACAGGCTGTGTGAATCACCTTACCCTCATCTACAGCTTTGGTGACTGCCTCAAAGAAGTTGATCAGGTTCAGGAGGCACGATCTGCCTTTCACAAACACAAACTGGGTGGGATCCAAAGTTTGGAGGTTACCAATGTCTTTGTTTACGAGTTCCATGATGATACGTTCCATGGCCTTGTAGACCAGGCTCATCAGGCTAATAGGTCGATAGTTCCCAGGATCAGTGGTGGCTCCCCCTTTGTGGAGTGGGATAACTGTTGCTGTGCGCGATTCAGTGGGCACAAAGCCTGATGGAAGGCTATTATTGAACATGGTGCTTAAGTGGGGAGCTAGTTCGCTCTGAAGTTCGTGTAAAACGCAGCCTGGAATGTTGTCCAGTCCCATGGATGCTGTGTTTTTGGCTTTAGAGAGTGCAGCTTTTACCTGCGTAGTTGTGATTACAGGGACTCTGCATTCTTCCTGTATAGATATGGGGCCTTTGGGGGTGGGGGGGCTAAGGTTAGCAATGAACCTATCTGCCAGGATGTTGGCAATATCAGTTGGTTCTGTAATTTTCGTGCCTTTGTGCTGCAACTCGGAGCAGATCTGGGTGTTGCCATAGAGATTCTTGACATAGCTATAGAATGCTTTGTGGTTGTCCTTAGAATTAGTGCTGATTTTGTTTTCATAACTAGCTTTGGAGGATCTTATAAGGGATCTCAGCTTCTTACTGAGGCTGACCAGGGAGCTCCTCCACTCAAGTAGGCATGATCCGCCCCTAACAAAGCCGAACTGGGTCGGGTCAAGTGTTTGGAGGTTCCCAATGTCTTTGTTAATGAGTTCCATGATGATGCACTCCATAGCCTTGCAGACCACGCTAGTCAGGGTTATGGGGCGATAGTTACGAGGGTCAATTGTGGCCCCTCCTTTGTGGTGTGGAATAACCATTGCTGTGCGCTATTCTATGGGCACATAGCCTGTGCAGAGGCTGAAGTTGAACAGCGTGTTTAGGTGGAGGATTAGTTCGTTCTGTAGTTTGTGCAAGCTGCAGCCTGGGACACCATCTAGCCCCATTGACACTGTGTTTTTGGCTTTTGAAAGGGCTATTTTCACCTGTGCATCTGATTTCTGGGAAACTAAACTTTTCCAGTATTGTTCTGGGCCCTTTTGGGGGTGAGGGGGGGGGGTGAACTTTGCACTGAATCTACTGCCAGGATGTTGGCAATATCAGTAGGTTCAGTATATTTTGTGCTATTTTGCACTAGTTCGGTGCATATCTGCGAGTTGCCACTTAGATTCTTAACATAGCTAAAGAAGGCTTTGTGGTTATCTTTTGAATCCTTGACTATTTTTCTTTCGAAGTTAGCCTTGGATGATTTTATGAGGGACCTTAGTTTCTTACGAATACTGATCAGGGATGTCTTTCCTTCTTGGGATTTGCTTTTTTTCTGAACTAGTTTCCTCCTTCTATTGTATAGCTTGTTGATGGCAGGGGTCCACCAGACTGGTTTCCTTCTCGTAGAGGAGTGAGTCTTGGTTTTGCTAGGGATGGCACGATCCATGCATACTTGTAAGTGCTCACAGAGTGCATTTGCAAAGGTTTCTGCATCCTGGGCAGCATTATCCTTTAGCGCGGGGCTGTGAAACTTACCGTCTCTGTCTTAAGTAAGGTGAAGTTTGCTTTAGAAAAGTTTTTTACTGTGGTTTCCTTAGTCGGGGGTGGTGTGGACATCCAGAGTGATTAGTTTATGGTCTGATCTAACCAGTAACGGGTTGACCTTCGGTGTGAAACACCTATCGCCCATGTTTGTGATGACCAGGTCCAATAAGTTTTCACCTCTGGTAGGGGAGTTTACCAGCTGATCCAGGGCATTTGAGTTGAATTCCAGGAAGCACTGGACCTGGGAGTTTGTACTCGAGTAGTTTTCCCAATTAATGGTAGGGTAACTGAAATCGCCCAATATCAGGGTGGTTGGTGGGACCATCGTGTTTGGTAGGACCATCATGTTTTCCAGAGTCTCCAGAAAGGTGGAGTGGTGGTCCTGGGTCATGGAGGGTGATCTGTAGCAGGCCACAATTTGCATTGCAGATTTGCCCGTTGTTAGTTGCACATGGATGATCTCAGAAGTATCATGCTGCACCACTAACATGGAGGTGTAGGTATCCTTGATGAATATGGATACACCCCCTCCTTTTGTTTTGGTCTGTGTTCTGTGGCTGAAACATGTGGTACGAGTTGTAGCCCGGTAGTGCTGGGGTGCTCTCTGGAGCCTTGAACCAGGTTTCAGTTACTGCACAGATGTCGAAGTTCTCCATACTGAGGAGTGCTTTGAGCATGTGCATTTTGAGATTTAAACTCCTGGAAATGAGTAGCATAACCCTCAGTATGTACCGCACCCACAGGACATCAAGGTTAACTTGCCTTGAATCAGATAATGGATGCCACTGCAAAGAATCACTGTTGAAATATTTGTGCATGGACAAAATCCCTTACTAAATCTATTTGCCAGCCTCCAGTTCAATTGGTGCTATGGCTTTAATATACTGGTGTGTTTGCTCATGCCTTCCAAATATCCCCACCATTACATACCAGTTTTGCAGTGTAGTAACCACCCGACATGCCCATACACCTTTAGCCATCAATATGCAGCTACTCCTGTTCATGTGAGTATGTGAATTCATTTTCAGGCTTAAGGTGTGGAAGCTGCACTGAATAATTCTAGGTGCTTGTTCAGGTTTCACTTGGTGCTTGCTTAGAGCTACTCTCATGTTAAGCCACTATGAATATGTTGCACTGCCACCTCTGATACCAGGGTAATGTTTTAATATTTATATTCCCGCACTGCACACTAGCAGTATCTGGTGCAAATACAACAGAGAAGTATGCAAGCGATACACCACCTAAGCATCATTTGCCGTGCAGAATGTACAAGTATGCATACCAAATGTCTGTGGTTCCAAACATTGGTGTTACTACACTACTACTGAATAAAATGAACAGCACTCAGGCTGGGGGAAGGACAAGGGAGCCATGACATCACAGAATGTGTGGGTCTTATTATTTTAGTTAGAATCAGATGACGGCTGTGGTGATGTCACTTTGGGGGAGGGAACTGATTAAAAAAAAAAAGAAAACTACCTGCACTGCCTGGCCTCGATGTCAGTAATTGGGCGACTCCAGCAAGCTTTATTCAAACGTGAGAGAATCATTTTGTAAGTGAAATCCATCACAGTATGAGAAGGGTAGGCTTCTGTTACAGAAGTAAGGGGAATTATAAAAATTGTAAATGCTTTATTGTTGTTGCTTTGCAGAGGACAATGTAAACAGGGAGGAAACGGGTCGTGAAGTTGAGGAATACATTAGAGAAACCTGTTGTACTCCTTTGCTGTTTACAGAGGTAGATTTGACTTTTGAGCCTTGCCTAAAAAAGGCACTATGGGGGCAGCAAGAGCCTTGGCCAGTATTCGAAAGCCTAGGGGTTACAGGTGCAAGCCGTCTCTTGGGAAGCAACATGGCTTATCGAGCATGTCGTCCCAGGCTGACAGACACTGGATCCCCTTTGAATGACACCAGAAATTTAGCCAATTGTTGAAATTCATCATTTTCTCTTTATACTGAGGTATCATTCTTGGTGTGGGCAGGATGCTACTCAGGGTCATACCAGCTTGGGTTACATGATCAGAGAGCTCTTCTATGTTTCTTTTCATGTAGTCCAGGGATGTACATGTCAGGTCATTCAAACCAACATGAACAATGACAGAGTCATATTTGTACTTGTTCTGGAGTGACCTGAGTGTTTGTGTTATGTGGCGGATTCTGGCTCCCGACAGGCAGCTAAGAGTAACCTTCTGCTCGTCCAGCCTAGTGAGTGGGATGTCAGTGTGCCTGACTATAGAGGACAGATATTACTAGTGTGTTAGGTATGTTATTTCGCCTTAAGGGCTGTGAGTGTGAGGCACACTGATTTTGTGTTTTATGTACTGTCTGGTTTGTGATGGGAGGTGTATGTTGTTTGGGTGTCTGCTTTTGAGGTCTCTGAGGCTCTAAAACCTGCAAAAGCATCAGAGTATGATTTTGTGTATTTATGTGAATTTTTTGCCGTGCTGGTTTAGTAGGTCTATGTTTGGCTGGAGGTGTGGTGCAATTGTTAACCTTCTCCTCTTGACTGTCTGTTCCAGTTTTGGGTGGAGACAGCTTAGCCTCCAGTTTGGCTGTATAATTGCATCTCTCACATATGTTAGTGTTTTGTGGTAGGAGGAGAAGGTTGTCTGTGTACATGAGGCAGTTGTACCATTGCCTCAGGATACCCAGATTCACCAGTTGGACTGGAGTGTACACCTGAAATTGCCCTATGGTCATACCTGAATAGTAGGGTGAGCTGCTTGGTTGTTGAAGGGTGAATAAAGAGCCCTGCCCTGCTGAGCAATCAAGTTTCAGGGTATATTGGTGCTTGCTATTAGGTCTGAGCAAGTGCTGGGCTGTAGGATGTCTTTTGAGTGTTTAGGTTGAGAGTTAGACTAGTTTCACGGAAAAAATTGAAGAGGAGACTTAGTGGAGCCGGGAATAATTTAACCCCAGCTACCCGGCGTGCAAAACCATGCCAATGTGGTTTTTACAGCAGGGAAATGAAAGAGATAGAAATTAGCCCAAAATGGCTAATAAACTACTAACTTCTGGGCTGGAACCACTCCTCCAAGGACAGATAGGCTACTCAAAGCTCCCCTCTCTCAAAGGCGAACAGAGAATCTTTGTTCTATCCAAGTAAGGTATGGGCAAACTCAGAAACTTGTATGGAAGCAATTTTTAGTTTAAGGATCAACTTCCTTACCAGCAAGGTAGGTCCTGGACTAAAACTGAAGAGCTGGGTGGTTTTCATTGGACAGGGGTAGAGAGGGGGGCTGATGCATTGATAATATTAATTGTATACAGTAGGTATTAAACTGCGCGGTAATAGTGCGTGTCATACTGTCTCCTTTTGTAGACGAAGTGCTGGTCTTGCAGGGTGTAGTAGCGCATTTAGTGATGACCAAAACATTTTGGGCTGTTTTTATGTTCGTCTTGTAGGTTGGTATAGTTTCTTTGCTTATCCTGCTTGACATGGAGTTTTGGAAGGTTTCTAAGATGTCTAAACTGCTGGAAGGCATTTTGATTTCTATTTTTATATCAGGGTTTTCCAAGCTTTATCCCTTTTTAGCGTGATTTTTTTTGTTTCTTTTGTCAGCTATGGTGCAGGATATGACTTTACTCTTTTAGTATGTACTGGTGCTAGATTATTTAAGGTCTGTAAGAATATGTTATTAAAGTGTTCTAAGTAGTGTCTAGTGGCATTGTTCTAAGTACATTCTGTTTTAGTGTTTTGCTGAAACTGGTTGTACTTCATATCTGATTACACATAATATGTTTACCTGGGTTATGGTGAGTTCTAATAGCATGAGCTGGTATGTGGTCACTTATGCTGTCTGAGAGGCAGCCTACTTTTTTTCAGTTTGTCTGGTTTGTTTGTTAGAATCCAGTCCAACGCTGAGGATCTTTCCCTGAAGTTTTACTGATTCTAGTAGGTGTGGTTATTAACTGCTGAAGTTGAACAAGTTTATGAATTCAGTGGAGGTAGTGGAATTTATGAGTTGCCAGTCTATACTTAAGTCTCCAGGTACTATAGTTTCATGGTTCATTTGTTTAGATATCCAATACAGGATGTTTTCAGCAGTATCAATGTTACTCCATGGAGGTATATAAATTGCTGTTGAACATACAGCTTTCTTACTGTTGATTTTTAGGAGTGTTATTAGAAGTTCAGCATTGTTAAATGTGGGTATGTCCAATGGAAGTAACATGATGGTTAGGCAAATTTTATAGATTATTACTACACCACCTGCATGCTTGCTTGTAAATGTACATTTATTATTTTTTGCTGAGAAAGTACACAGAAAAATGTCCTAGTTGATTTAAAAGTGCACTTTTCTCACGTCATCTCATGCCTACTGAATGTAACTTTAAGCTTCATGATGTATGTCTGTGCCTATTCTACTTCATAGGTGATTACTAGGCTGATGGCACAACAGCCGGCATAATTAAATGCTAGTACCAAGCCCGCCCACCACCCGATGATGGGTACAAATATTACAGCACATTTATGGTGAGGTCATTATAAATATTCACTGGGTATTCCGTACATTAGCTCAGGGCAATGAATGTTGATCTAAATAAAATATTGATGTCAACATTGCTTTTTAAAAATAATTTCTTAAAAATAATTCTATAGGAACAGCACTATAACTGGAAGCTACCCAAGTACAGACGACACACAACATAAACAAATAATGAATATTCATCAAGTATTAGGTACTTTAACTCGGGGAAATAAATAATGAACTAAATAAAATATGGCAGTAAACATTACTTTTTAAAGTCAATTCTTAAAAGTAATTGTAAAGAAATCAGTAAATAAATACTACACACTACTACTGAAGCAACAACACTACAAATGTTTGCTTACAAAGGAAGGGCAGGTACACACCTCTGAATGCTGTGTGTATTGAATGAAAACTTCTACAGCAGTAAAAATGCATAACAGCACAATAACTGTAAACTGACTTACTACACTAATAAATATACAATTGTTGTCACCTACCTGCAGACGCATGAAAACTCCTTAACAAAACAGAAATGAGGCAATGGACAAGCATTTGTTTAATAAATACTAAACAATAGTCAAGAATATGAGGTGTATATTTTATAATGTTAACACAATCCTTCAACAGGGTTAGGGTTTTCCCTTGTGCGCCACGTGCTAAGACTAACTTGCATTTCAAAGGGCAGGATACATGCTTTTCATCAACGAGGTGTGAAATGCTACTTTAGCAGGAAACATCCTGGGGAAAACAATGTATTTTTAAAAGTGCACCTTCACTCTACCTTCTCTCAAAAAGATTCACTGCCCTAAAACAAAGTTAAATGTCTTAGAACTTACATTTAATTCATTTAGCTCTGGTGCCTCTCAGTCTCAGGAGTGTTCACAAATCACATGCACGGGGTGATTTCCATACGCATCAATCAACAACGAATGTATGCATGACGTCACAGGCAAATCTGCACGGCAGTCAGTCATCCATCATTTCCATACATCACAGATTTTGGCATGTCGAGTCCCAAAGGCAATGCCCACATCTGCTCATTACAGCTGGGGGGGGGGGGGTTACTACAATACAATTATGCCCAAGAGCTCTTACAAGCCTAGCCAGTAATGCCCAGGATATGAAATATTATATCTTAATTCCCCAGATATAGGATGGGGTAGTGGATCTGGGGATGTTGTAGTGTATTGGCTCACCTTCAGTTTCGCACAGGAGTGGGCACGGATAGGGTGACTGACGAGCGAACCGGAATATAAAATGAGGCATGATTGGCATGCCATGCATATTAGCCAATGACATCATGCATAGAATGAATGTAGATGAGCAGTTGTGATTACTGAATGTAGCTAAGCAGCTCTGACTACTGAAAGTTCCTATTCACTTGTTTTAATAAATCTTTAAAAAGACTTTGTGTTGCATAATCATTTAGCACCTCGGAATTGTAGATGACTACTGCACTTTACTGTGATAACAGCTTCACATTTTCAGTTGCATAAACAGTTACCACCTTGCAATTGCAAGGCTTTAAAAAAATGTTCAGTTGCATAATCAGTTAACACCTCACAATTCCATTCCTATTAATATATTCTACTTGAAATGCAGGTGCATAAGCACCTGGTGTTTCAACTTTTTGTTTCTGGCTAACCTGACATTTCGTACCTTGCAGTTCCAGGGCTAGCTGGCTAACCTGTCATTTAGCACCTTGCAGTTCAAAGACTAGTTTACTGTATAAAATGGCAAGCTACCTCTGTAGTTTTGCTACTTTTCAAAGAGCACATAACTGTCCTGGATCATCTTCTGCTACTTTTGCTGCTGTTGGGCTGAATCCGTTTGCAATGTCTAGATGCAGACAGTTTCCTGCAGGAAATCACTTCTTCACTGATCAGTGTGATTTCATTCTTGCAGTCCTTTCGTATTCTGCCAGAGGAGAGAACTTGTCACAAGTGTGGCTGCAGGGCTGCCCTTGTACCTGTTAGGAGATGCAGAGCGAATAAATGCAGGCGCAGAAGAGGGATGCTGACTGGGACCTTTTTTTAACAGAAGTACATTGCCTCTGCCAACCCTTCTGAAAATACTGTACTGCTGGCTTCAAAGGTTCCCTGTGAAAACAACTGCAGACCACCTAGGTGTTACTGTAAAATCTATTTTGGACTAATATCAGTTTCTAAGAGACATGTGCTCTTGGAAACTACTCCACAACCCCATACTACTGGGGTGTCCTGGGAAGGAAGTCCAAATAGAGGAGTGCCTTTTAGTATGCACCAAGTACAACAGTGGTAGAAACCTGGCAAAACAGAAAGTACAGTTGTGTACACTTACCATAAATGTAGAAGTTAGAGTGTATTCACTGTTGCAGTCATCACATTTGGGTTATCTACATGCAGTAGCCCTCAGTCGGCCTGATTAACAAAGTCTTGGGTTTTGCGTCAGTTGCTGTCTCTTCTTCCATGACGTCAGGTAGTCATGGGTATAAAACATGCAGCCGACGCCATTACATCAGTTTTTGTTGCCCCAGAAGTCAGGTGCCCCCCTAATGGGAAGCAATTGTATACAAGGTTACACCTCCAACAAAAAAACAAATACACCAAAAAGCTTTAAGTATAGTAAACAAGAATAGAGGTATAGTTAATAGAAGTCAAGGGGCTGGAGGGAGGGTAACCAGGACTGCAACAGTCAATACACTCGAACATCTACATTTATGGTAAGTGTACACAACTGTAGTATATTCTTCATGTTTCACTGTTGCAGCCATCACATTTGGGTAGATTCCCAAAGCTAAGGATGGGAGGAGGAATTTAGATAGCACTAGGACCAGCTATAAGATCCTGCAAGACTGCAGTGGGAAAGCCACCTCTGGATTTAGAGAAAATTGGCAAAAGGGAATGTTTGGTGAAAGTATGTACAGAGCTCCAGGTAGCAGCTTCTAGGATGTCCCTACTAGCACACCTCTGAGAAAGGCTGTAGAGGTAGATGCAGCCCTGGTTGAATGGGATGGGGCTTATAGCAGAAATGAATGCAATGGCCTATCCATTTAGAAATGGTTTGCTTTGAAATAGCCTTCTCCTCTGCCCCTGCAGCAAACGTCACCAGCAGTTGTTCAGATTTCCTTTGAGGTTTAGTCCTGTCCAAATAATATCCAAGTTGTCTGTGCACATCTAAGGAGTGCAGTATCTGTTCCCCCTTGTTCTGTGGATTAGGAAAGAAGGTTGGCAAATGGATGGACTGATTAAGAGCCACACTGGATACCACCTTGGGCATGAAGGAGGGACTGGTTCTGAGGGACACCCTGTCTGCATGAAAGATAATGAAAGGCTCCACTGCCATAAGGGCCTGTAATTCAGATACCCTCCTTGCTGAAGTGATTGCTAAAAGGAAGACTGTTTTCCAAGAAAGGAAATTTAAATCTGCACTAGCAGCTGGCTCGAAAGGAGGAAGAGTGAGTTTCTCCAAAACAAAGTTAAGGTCCTAGGCAGGGGTTAGTGCTCTCCTGGGTGGCCTTAAATTTTTGGCCCCTCTGAGGAACTGCTTGAGCAGTGGATGAAAGAAGAGGGGGTGGTTCTGTGTTATAATTAGCTGAAATGGCTGAGGTGTGAATTTTGATGGAGGAAAAAGAAAGGCCCTTGTGAAGAATCTCAGTTAAGCATTGTAACATCTGAGGTAAGTTGGGCGCTGCTGTGTTCATCCCTTGATACTGGTTCCAGGCACAGAATCTTTTCCATTTTTCAGCACAAGATTTTCTAGTACTAGGCCTCCTTGCCTCTAAAATGATATCCATCACTGGTTTACTGAGGGAAGGTAAAGGAGAGATTAGGTAATTAGCCAGGCTGCTAGGTTCAGGGTTTGAAGCTGAGGGTGCAGAATCTGGTTCTCCTGCTGAGACAACAGGGTAGGGGGGTCTGAGGCAGGTGCCATGGGGCCAACAGTGAGACACTGCGCAAGAGAGAGTACCAGTCTTGGCGTGGCCAGTCTGGTGCAATCAATATCGCCCTTGGTTTGTCCTGTTTGATCTTTAGTAGTACTTTGAAGAGTAGAGGCATTGTAGGAAAGGCATAAACTGATAGGTTTTTCCAACTGAAGGACAGAGCATCCACTTTCCAACCTTGTTTGTGGTGAGTCCTTATGCAAAATTTGCATAATTGGTAGTTCTGGGGGGAGGCAAACATGTCTATATCCGGGCTCTCCCATTTGTTTGTCAACATGTTGAAAGTCTTTGGCTCCAGTTTCCACTCGTGTGGGTCCATGAGGTTTCTGCTTAGCCCGTCTGCCAATGTATTTAGTTTTCCTGGCAGGAATTGAGCTTGTCGATGCACTTGGTAGCTCAAGGCTGTGTTCCACAGTGCCATAGCTAGTCTGCAGAGGGGGTAAAAATGGGTACCCCCGTGCTTGTTTATGTACCACATAACAGTGGTGTTGTCCGTCTTTACCATTAATTGTCCTGGAAGAATGTGGTCCTTGAAGGCTGTCAGAGCATTCTGTACAGCTAACATTTCTTTTTGAATGATATGCAGGTGCATTTGACTTGGGTTCCATTTGCTCTGAATGCACTTCCCTGCCAGATGAGCCCCCCCCCCCCCAACCACCACCATGCATAGTATGATGCGTCTGTTGATAGGGTTTGGGCGGCAGGGGGTAGAGTGAATGGTAGTCTCTTGTTTTGGTGGCAGGCCTCTGCCCACCAAAGGAAGTCTAACCATAGGGAAGGTACGATAGGAATTATAGCTTCTAGATCCTATGAAAGTTGACACCATAGGCTTTTTAGATACCAATGTAGTTTCCGCATATGCATTCTTGCATGTGGAATTAGAAGAATGCAGGAGGCCGTAAACCTCAAGGCTTGCAGTATTTGCCTTGCAGATAGCAGGGTTTTTGTGGCCACTAGCTTGAAGTAGGTTGTCAAATGAATTTGTTTCTCTGGCATGAAGAAAGCCATCTGGGAAGTTGTATTCAAGCTTGCTCCCAGGAATATAATTTGTTGACAAGGTACCAGGTGAGATTTCTTTTCATTTATGGTGTATCCCAGACATGTTAGCACCCTTTGTACAAAAGCCAGATGATTCAAAAGTATGTCCTGGCTTTCTGCCTGAATTAGACAATCGTCCAGGTATGGGTATAGTTGAATATTTCTTTGCCTGCAAAATGCAATGACTGGAGCTAGGCACTTTGTGAATATCCCGGTCGCAGTAGATAAGCCAAAGGGCAGTGCAGAGAACTGATAGTGCGAGTAGCCTGCTTTGAAGCACAGGTATCTTCTGCAAGATTCCCTGATTGGGATGTGCAGGTATGCTTCCTTTAAATCGAGTGTTGCCAACCAGGCATTTTTGCCTAGCATAGGTAGCAACTGATGCAGAGTTAGCATCTTGAATTTTGGAATCATCAAAAAGATGCTTAAAGTAGACAGGTCCAGGATAGGATGCAATGAACTGTCTTTTCTGGGTACCAGGAAAAGTCTTGAGTAGAAACCTTGTCCCCTTTCCTCTTCTGGTACAGTCTGAATAGCCTTTATGCTTAAGAGAAAGAGCACTTCCTTTTGAGCCTCTGCCCACTGATTTGGGGGTAGGTCCAGCCAACCGTTTGGGGTTGGTAATGTGTGGAAGTGAAATTTGTATCCCTGGGAAACTATATTTAAAACCCAATTGTCCTGGGTAATGAGTTCCCAGTTTTTTGCATGTAGAGCAACCTTTCCCCCAAAGGGGCAGTCAGCTGTAAAGTGCTTGGAAGTTTTAAAGTTAAGTCATTTTGCCATAGGGGGAGTTTTACTACTGCCAGATTTGCTTAGTCCTGTGTGTACCCTGGGACTGAAGCCTGGGTGCTCTGCTGGATCTGGGTTTGGAGTGAGACGGCCTGGAGGAGGCAATAAAGGACCAATTCTTAGAGGGCCAATGCCTACTAAATCTTGGAGGTTGCACTTGTAAGAAATCTTCAACAGTTTGCATACATTTAGCTTTTTCCTCCATCTTTTTGAGAACTTCTTCTGCCTTGTTGCCAAACAGGTAGTCCTGATTTAAGGGAGCATCCAGCAATTTAGCTTTAACATGATCTGGCAAGGATTGCTCCTTAAGCAAAGCATGCCTTCTAAGTACAGACCCAGTGCCACTAGTGAATCAAAACCACATTGCAAAGTAGGTTTCCCAACCTGTTCAGCAGAATGCATTAAATCCTGTAAATCCTTATTTTCAACACATTCAGGAATCAACATCATTTTCTGTTTAAGTAATTTAATAACATGCTGCTGATACTTTAACATATGAAACTGGCAATTCAAGGCCCTAATGGCCAAGGTTGCAGAAGTGTATACCCTCTTACCCCATCTATCCAGTGCCCTGGAGTCTCTATCAGAGGGGGTAGGATTTTTGGCAGTAGTAGCTTTAATGTCTTTGGGTCCCTGTGAAATGGTCTCAGGATCCACAGTAGCATTTTTGAAAAGGAACTTGTGAGAGTTAGGAACCCTGTAATATCTATCAGGTTTTCTGGGAGCAGGAGGTAGAGAGTCAGGGGCCAAGATAGATTCCGAAAAGGCATCACCAACAATGTCTAGAACAGGAGGGATAGCTAAAGGCCTGTGCTGGGGCAGGAGTAAGAAATCCCTAAGCCCCTTTTTAGACTCAGAAAAATCCTGACTTTTCCAACGAAAATGCTCCCTAAGAGTATGCGAGGTTTCACCAAAAGAAAAGTCCTGGGGGGGAGGGGGGGGCAGAGGGAATAGAGTCCTCAGCATCAGAATCCTCACAGGTAGATAAGGGTAAATCCTGGTCATCAGAAGAAACAGAAATTTCAGAATCCTGGTCAGAAGTATCATAAGCAAACTCAGTCCTAGGTCTCTTAGAGGGGGAAGGTTGGCTTCCCCTGATTAAAGTAATAAGGTCTTCAGCCATTCTTATCATCTGTTTTTTAGGCATAGAGGCCTGACCATGCGGTCTGGGCATTGGTTTTCTAGGCATGGCTGCAGTTTTATGCCTTGAAGAAGAAGATGGTGTCGGTTTAATATGCAAGTCAGTAGGCCTAAATACACTCTCAGAAGTCAGTGCCTGCACAGCGGCTCCAGACCCATCCAAGGTAGAGACATCTGCAATACCACAGTTGAAGCATATCGCGGCATACCGGACTCCAAATGGATCTCAGTAGAGGTCTGCAAATCTGAAGTAGCGGGTATCAGGGGCTGCGAAAACACCTCACTGAGTACCGGCAAACTGGCGACTGGCTTAGGAGAAGCATCGTCGGCAGCTTTGGACCTAGGCAGCCTGTCTCTGTCTTTACCTTTGCGTTTTTTTGGAATGTCTGTAGTCGGAGGGCTTACTGAAGACTTATCTGGATAAGTGAACAGAGCATCAAAATATTTAGAAGCGAAAATATACCAACGACGGATAGCTTGTTGTTTAAATAAGGCACAAAACCGACAGCGAGGTACGTCATTGTCAGGGCCTAGGCAAGGAATACAGTATGAATGAAAATCTTTATGAGGTATTTGCTTTCCAGAAGAAATGCAATTATTTACTTTTACTGATATTGGTTTAGAGCAAGAAAGTTTCCCCAACGGGGTACTTAGCTTTAAGTTGAAGACTTTGGTTCTGAAACTCGAAAATGAAAATTTCAGGAGTCTGCCGACCGGCACTTGCGAACTCCTTCTGCTTCGGGCACCACACGGCAAGAAAGACTGATGTAATGGCGTCGGCTGCATGTTTTATACCCCTGACTACCTGACATCACGGAAGAAGAGACAGCAGCCAATGCAGGACCCAAGACTTTGTTAATCAGGCTGACTGAGGGCTATTGCAAGCAGATAAACCCAAATGTGATTACTGCAGCAGTGAAACATGAAGAACATCAGGTGGGTGTTTGGCATCTTTAACTACTTCAAAAAAATGGGTTAACTGACATTTGTGGAGAGAGATGAGATGCAGCCACCTTACTGTCCATAATGCAACATGTCTTGCCAAGAGGTATAATTATTTCCCATGAGTGGGCCGCATACCAGGGAATTGAAGGCATACCTGGTATGCACTACAAGCACCGGTCAGTAAATCGTACTCAAAATTTTGTGAATCCACTGACCGGTGCCCACACAAATGTCATGAAGGGCATGTGGGCCAAATGCAAGAGACATTTTAAGGTCATGAATGGCAACATGCCACACATGGTGCCCAGTTACTTGGATGAGTTCATGTGGAGAACCAAATACGGCAAGGACTTTGATGCCTTATTTGCCAACTTAATGTACCACATAAAGGAATTCCAAGAAGCTGATCATTCCCCAAGGTATTGATGCTGTCTCAAGGTACTGGCATTGATGAAGAGTCAGTTCTGGGACCTGAAAGCGTAACGGACAGGCTGGACAGTGAGTATGACAAAGAGAATTACCTTCCTGGACTGTTAGTGCAATATTCAACTTTCTGTTTGATCATCTTCTGCTAGTGTTTTTGGTGTATACATTTGGCTTTTGTAATTTTGTACTTTTGAATAATTATTTCCAGGAAATTGTGTGTTTGGAGGTGGGCCCCATTAAAAAGAGTTCAAGCAAGACATTTGTATCCAGTGCCTTATTTCTGCTACATCTGACTGTTACGGAGAAAACGTGTTACATACAAGACATTTGTGCCCAGTGCCTTATTTCTGCTATATCTGACTGTTACAGAGAAAACGTGTTACATATAAGACATTTGTGCCCAGTGCCTTATTTCTGCTATATCTGACTGTTACGGAGAAAACGTGTTACATATAAGACATTTGTGCCCAGTGCCTTATTTCTGCTATATCTGACTGTTATGGAGAAAACGTGTTACATATAAGACATTTGTGCCCAGTGCCTTATTTCTGCTATATCTGACTGTTACAGAGAAAACGTGTTACATATAAGACATTTGTGCCCAGTGCCTTATTTCTGCTATATCTGACTGTTACAGAGAAAACGTGTTACATATAAGACATTTGTGCCCAGTGCCTTATTTCTGTTATATCTGACTGTTACGGAGAAAACGTGTTACATATAAGACATTTGTGCCCAGTGCCTTATTTCTGCTATATCTGACTGTTATGGAGAAAACGTGTTACATATAAGACATTTGTGCCCAGTGCCTTATTTCTGCTATATCTGACTGTTACGGAGAAAACGTGTTACATATAAGACATTTGTGTGCAGTGCCTTATTTCTGCTTTATCTGACTGTTACGGAGAAAACGTGTTACATATAAGACATTTGTGTGTAGTGCCTTATTTCTGCTATACCCGACTGTTACGGAGAAAACGTGTTACATATAAGACATTTGTGTCCAGTGCCTTATTTCTGCTAAATCCGACTGTTACGGAGAAAACGTGTTACATATAAGACATTTGTGTCCAGTGCCTTATTTCTGCTAAATCCGACTGTTACGGAGAAAACGTGTTACATATAAGACATTTATGTCCAGTGCCTTATTTCTGCTATACCCGACTGTTACGGAGAAAACGTGTTACATACAAGGCATTTGTGTGCAGTGCCTTATTTCTGCTATATCCGACTGTTACGGAGAAAACGTGTTACATATAAGACATTTGTGTCCAGTGCCTCATTTCTGCTATATCCGACTGTTACGGAGAAAACGTGTTACATACAAGACATTTGTGTCCAGTGCCTTATTTCTGCTATATCTGACTGTTACGGAGAAAAATGTGTTACATATTTAGCTACCAAATACGACGCAAAGGTTTTTTTGACTGGGCTTGAAATGGTCTGCAGATTGATTGTCTAGTACTTTCCTATGAACTTAAGCACATGATAACCTTCTTGCACACAGCTTGGCTCATTTAATTTGACCCTCTTAATTACCACAGCCCACTAAAAGGTGACAGATGCTGTGTAGTTAACCATTTTCAATGAAACTGTCGTTCATTTAAGTGTTACTTGATGAGCTAAAAATGTAACAATTATTATAAAGTATAAGACCTTTGACTGGATGACAAAATGAGTACACTTACTGTTTACAACAGCAGCTCACTAAGCAGGTACTACTTAATCCCTTTCTCTAGTCCATGGGTCACTGGAGGGAGCCTATGGCATGTTGGAGATGAACTTATCTATGAACCTATAAGTCACTGTCATAACTTAAAAACAGAGAACCACATCTACAAAATACAAAATAAAATAAAAATAATGTTACTGCAGGGAGGGCAAGCACCTCCCCAGACACCACACATCTGTATATGTTACTGCAGGGAGGGCAAGCACCTCCCCAGACACCACACATCTGTATATGTTACTGCAGGGAGGGCAAGCACCTCCCCAGACACCACACATCTGTATATGTTACTGCAGGGAGGGCAAGCACCTCCCCAGACACCACACATCTGTATTTTTACATACTGACTCAGAGATCACAATAACTTGAAGAAAGGCAAAATGCACTTTAAAGAGCATTACAGGTATCGCTCCTCCCTCTCTCCGAGATTCATAAATCATATACATAAAAAGGTCAGTAAAATTCAGTGAGGCATTCAATTTACAATAAAACACCTTAACAGAAATACATGAATGTCTGCAGTCAGTTTTCTTTCAGGGGAACTAAAATAAGTTAATCTAAATGCAGCATCTGTATGGATGGTTAGGTAGACAGGACACATAAAACATCAACTAAGTAAAATGAGAACTCAAAGCTCAGTATATTACAGCCAATACAGAATAGAAGCAATTAATTTTGTCTAAAGACTGTTCAATGAGACCCAAAGCATGAGATACCACTCAGAGACAATCCCACTTGCAGAGCATCCAAACAGAGAGAGGAAACAGTTGTATCTGGACTTCAGACCACATCCCCTTCTACAGCAATATGCATTCTTGGGGTTAATCTATATAAGTAGCAGGGAGTAAACATAGAAATAATAGGAAGCTACTAGGCTATTGGCCCTGAGGCCCTTACAAGCCTAGCCAAGAATTTAGCCCATGTTCCAACAAGTCAGAACCCTATGTCACTGTCCAGCAGGGACACAGGTGGAGTCCCAGGGTTGCATTTTCTGTTCCCCATCCAGTTATCCAGGTTGTGCTTAAAAAGGGTTAAAGAGGTACTCCGCTTGACGTGTACAGGGAGTCTATTCCACAAAGGGGAGAGTCTGTGGGACACAAATCTGTCCTGCCAACAAGTCCTATTGATGTCACAGACCAGGTTGAAGTCACGCATGCAGGTTACATGAGTGGAGCTTGACTTGCAGATATGCAGCAGTCCCATCAGTGTGGGGTCTGAGAATGCTTTGTATGCTGGGGTCTTTAGCTTATCTGTGTAGGGCAGATGTTTGAGGCCCTGGATTCTCCTGGTGAGGAACAGCTGTGGTCTCTCCAGCTGCTGCAAGTGCTTTGTGAGGTACATGCCGAAAGGGACATTGTACTCAATAATGGGTCTTATAAGGGAAGAATACAGGGATATTATGACCACCTTGTCCCTGGATGACATACCCTTACTACTGGGGTGGGCCATGTAGAAAGCTTTATGGTGGTCAAAAGTCAGTTTGCTATCAACCTGGGTGCCCAAGTCCCTCATGATAGATTGCGAGCTTAGGACCTTATTAATGTGATAATTTGTGGGGACGTTACCCTCCCCAAATGGGATGATGATGATGCATTTTTTGGCATTCAGCCCCAAGGCCATGTTTCTGGCACCAGTCATTTATTTGGGTGAGACCCTCTTGGAGGATGTCAACATCACTAGGGGAATTGATGACAGCACCCAGCTTGCAGTCATCTGCAAATGTGGTAAGCCATATCCCACTGATTTTAGCCTGCACCTGAAAAAAAGTATACTCCAAACAGCAGAGGCCCAAAGACTGATCCCTGGGGTACAATGCTCATTACGGGTCCACTGCTTGAGGTGGCTTCCAGTACTCTGACTAGGTGGGTTTTATCAGTGAGCCAGTTTGCTACCCATCTAGTAACATATGGATTGATGCCTAGTTGAGAGAGTTTATCTATTACACCTGAATGGGGAATAGGACTGAAGGCTTTGGCCATGTCAAGGTAGGCGGTGTGCACAGTCTTCCCCTCGTCTGTGGCCATGGTGACTGTCTCAAAGTCGTCGACCAAATTTAACAAGCATGACCTCTCCCCTTGATGAAACCAAACTCTGTGGGCTCGAGTGTCTGGAGGTTGCCAATGTCCTTGTTAATGAAGTCCATGATAATCTGCTCCATGACTTTGCAGATCAGGCTAGTTAGGCTGATGGGTCTATAACTTCCTGGATTGGTGGGCACTCCAGCTTTGTGCAAAGGGATGACAGTGGCTGTCCTCCACTCGGCAAGGACAAAGCCGGTACTCAGGCTTTGGTTGAATAGCATGCCTAATGGTGCTGCAAGTTCCTGCCTGAGCTCATGTAGAATGCAGCCTGGGATGTTATCGGGTCCTATGGAGGCTTTATTTTTTGCCTTTGAGAAGGCAGTTATGACTTGCTCCCTAGAGATAAGGGGAGGGGGACAGGTACTGGGAATGTCCTATTTTACTGATGACGGGGAAGGGGGCAGAGGGGTTAAGTTTTCACTGAACCAGTCAGGCAGCAGGTTGGCTATATCTACAGCATTTGTGTATGTGGTGTCTTTGACCACCAGTTCTGAGCAGATCTGGGTGCTTCCTTTGAGATTGCAGACATATGCGAAGAAAGTCTTGTGATTCTCTTTAGTAGATGTAGCCAGTTTGGACTCGAAGTTAGCTTTGGAGGACTTTACTAGTGCTCTTATTTGCTAGTTCAGACTGAGGAGAGATTGCGTCCAATTAGGCACCTGCTCCTTCTTGTCCATGGACAGCAGTTTTTTCTTTTTATTACAGAGTTTATTTATTGCAGATGTTCACCAGACAGGTTTACTCTTCCTTGAGGAGGAGGATTTTGTGCTCTCTGGTATTCTAATTCCATGCAGCTACACAAGTGCTCGTATAGTATTTTGGTGTAGGTTTGGACATATGTGCCAGTTCCTGTGGAGTGAGAGGGAGCTGTGAAGCTGTTTATAACTTCCCTCAGGAGGTTGTAATCAGCTTTGGAGCAGTTTTTTTTGTTTGACCCTAGCTGGGGGGGGGGGGGGTCAGGGATATGGTGACTTCGAAAGTGACTGCTTTTTGGTCAGATGTTACCAGGAATGATGACATTGTAGGGATGCTACAGTGGTTACTAATGTTGGTTAATACCAAGTCCAAAACACTGCAAGAAACTTCTCTGTGTGGAAGATTTTCAATCCACACATCTCCAGTTAATCACTGTATATTAAAGAGATCAGACAAAAGTAGGAGAAGTAGCTAACTTAAACAAAAAATAAATAAATAAAAAAATATATAATTGTACAGAATTACTAAGTATTCGAAAGTAATCCAAGCAAGGCAAGCAGTCTGTTTCCAGTCAAAAATCCTTTATTAAGTACATAGACAAGCAATCCAAGTAAAACAAAAATAGAGTAATAGTTTCCTCACAAGCTTTGCAAATGCTCCCATTCCCCAATAGGGGAATGTTAAGAAATTCCACAGAGAACAACAAATGCAAAAATAGCTGCATCCTAACATATACTTTGGATTATCACAGTATCAAAAATGTTATTGAAGAAAACTGGGACACTGTCACAGGAAACCCTTTTCTGATTAACATCTTAGACCATATTTATTTATTTAGTTATTTATTTTTATTTATGTATTTATATTTGTTGACCGGGAGTGTCTGACTGGACGTAGGTCCATTTTCAGTGGAGGCCCGGGGAGAAAAGCTCCAAAGTTAAAACAATCAGACAGTAGTTACATTGGATTACATAGCGATTAACAATTTACATAGCAATTACTTACAACATATTTACAGATGAAGAACATAGTACATCAGTAGACAACTAGAATCTATCTGTGAAGTACATAACAGACATTAACAAATGTTACAATAAGAAGTTCCTGCTGTATAATAAGTACTAGGTTTATGAGCATCTGAGCTTGCTCATATGATAGAGACACTACAAGATGTGAAACTAATTGTACATTTTGTATACTTATACAGCAAGGTGATAATGATTTTCTTTAAATAAGGACAATAAAAACTTAAGACCAGTGCAGGGGTGACTGTAACACTACAAAAGTAATTTAAGGGGCACATTGCAATGAATGTGATGCATTCTATGTGGGCAAGACTGTAAATAAACTCAAGCGTAGGATTTCTTGTCATCTGTCAGAAATCAGCTCTGGATGTAAAAATAATGCACTAGCCAAACACCTTTCCCTTCATAAAAGACACACAGGTTTTAAGTTCCAGATCCTGGATCTCATAGACAAGGGTGATCTTGAAGGAGACATCCCAAATATTCTGGAGAAACATGAACTTGTGGCAATTAAAGCTGAATTATTTTAGGAAGCGTGGATTAAACTACTACTGTTCAATTAAAAGTGCACTGGAACTTAGAAAATTGCCACATTGTTTACATGACTAATTTTATTTTATTCTACCAGTTGGTTTTAAATACCATTTTAAATCAGTTGTAATTTTGTTTCCATCATCATCATACATTTTTTCTTATTATTTTTTCTTTTTCTGGTTCTCTTTTTTTCACTTTATTCAAAATGATGTGTAATAACAATACTAAGTAATTATACAATTATATAAATTTTTATAGATAGTTTTTAGGGTTCTTGTACACAGACCTGAAGAAGTCTAGAAGGACGAAAGCGATCTTTGTTATCAATAGGTTATGAAAATAGAATAAGAGTTTTACATTTTTTACATGCAAAGTGTATATGTATGGGTACCGTTCAGAAGCTTGAAATACTGAAATCTCGAATTTCAGTATTTCGAGCCCAAGAAGCCGAATCCACATAATAGCGAAAGTTTAGAAGTGAGAAATTCAAAACCTCAAATACTGGAGGTTTTGAATTTCGCGCTTCTAAAGTTCCGCTATGGTTATGTATTCAGGTGTGTGTGTGTGTGTGTTAAGGGGTTTGGGTAGGGGCTGTGGTGTGTGTTAGTGTGTTTTGTTGCTGTGATATGTGTGTGCGAAGGGAAAGTAGTTTGTGTGGTGGTCTTTTGTGTGTGTTTGTATGTAGTGTGACCTCGGAGGGAGAGTATTTAAGTGGGGGGTGCAGGGGGGCTTGCCCCCCTTCTTTCATGTAGTACAGTGATTGTGTGCGTTTGTGTGGTGGATGGTGTGTGCGTGTGTGTAGTTAAACCGCAAAATTCAAAACATCCGGTATTCGAGGTTTTGAATTTCGCGGTTTTTAGATTTCGTTGTTTTGTGGATTCCACTTCTTGGGCTCCAGATACTGAAATTCGAGATTTCAGTATTTCAAGCTTCTGAAGTGAATCCATATGTATATATATTTATATATATTTTTGATTGCCAAATGGACTAAGGTTGATATATTTCTAGCCATGTAGTATATTGTCTTGGATAAAATCACAGACTTAATAATCTACTTAACTTGGGTCGCCACAGCGGAACTCCGATCCGCTAATGATTGGCAGTAGATTTGCACAAACGCCAAGGTGCCAGCTCAACATTCAACCTTCAACAAATTTACGCATGTCTTTCGAACGCCCACCCAACTGCGGGAAGGATATGCAGACTCCACACAGAAGGCACTCCCCGCACTCCAGCCGAGAACTGAATGGGAGAACCTCTTGCTGTGAGGCAACAATGCTACCGGTGCACCACAGTGGATCCTTAATAATCTACTTAACAATCTGGTTAAATAAGAGGTAATAATCTACTTAAAAATCTGGTTAAATAAAAGGTACCACATCATTATAAATTTTTATTTAAAGCACATAAGGGTTACATTATTACGACAGTTACTAAGTAAGGCAGGACCAGCTCGAATGTCATACTGATGGGGGAAGGTATGTGAATTTAACACGTGTACCAATTGTTTTACAGCACAATAAACCACACTCTTGCCTGATAAAAAGTATATATATCATCTTCTTTCGACTGTTCCCGTTAGGGGTCGCCACAGCGGATCACCTGTTTCCATTTCTTCCTGTCCTATGCATCTTGCTCTGTCACACCAACCACCTGCATGTTCTCTCTTAACACATCCATAAACCTTATCTTACGCCTTCCTCTTTTCCTGTTACCTGGTAGTTTCATCCTTAGCATCTTTTTTCCAGTATACTCAGCATCACTCCTCAGCACGTCCAAACCAACGTAATCTTGCCTCTCTGGCTTTGTCTCCAAACCTTCCAAGTCATCTGGGCCAAGAGCCTTTCCATTCTTCACACTCTTCATAGCTATCCCTACTTCCTCCTTGCTAATCCATTGTACTTCATGATTCACTATCCCTACATCATCCAACCTTCTCTCCCTCTCATTCTCTTCATTCATCAACCCCTCAAAGTACTCTTTCCATCTCCTCAACACACTCTCCTCGCTTGTGAGTATGTATATTTAGAAAGCTTGTGAGGAAACTATTACTCTATTTCTGTTTTACTTGGATCGCTTCTCTGTGTACTTAATAAAGGATTTTTGACTGGAAACAGACTGCTTGCCTTGCTTGGATTACTTTCGAATACTTAGTAATTCTGTACAATTATATACATGTTTTTTTTTTTTTACTTAAGATAAGTTTAAGTTTGTTACTTCTACTACTTTTGTCTGATCTGATTAATATACAGTGATTAACTAGAGATACATGGACTGAAAATCTTCCACCCAGGAAGTTTCTTACACTGTTTTCTTGTTGTTTTTGGATCCACTGCACTTGTTTAGTGGGTTGTTTTGAGACTTCAGGGATAGCACAGAGATTACTTGTGTGTTTTTTCTTTTTTATTAATACCAAGTCCAAAACATTTTCAACTCTTGTGGGGGTGTTGACCAATTGGTCCAAGGTGTTTGTATTGATGAAATCAAGGAATCTCTGAGCATTTGTGTTTTGTCATGATTATTTCTTCCAATTTATGCTTGGATAGTTAAAGTCGCCCAGGATCAGGGTAGGTAAAGGGCTGAATTTTGACAGATTCAAAGAGGTCCAGACAGGTGGAGTGGGCACCTTGAGTCAAAACTGGAGGCCATTAGCTAGCTATGATTTGAATAGGGGTCTTGATAATTGTTAACTGTACCTGGAGTGTTTCCTGTGCGTCACACTGTTTGACCAGTCTGGAGGTGTGCATGTCTTTTCAGGTTGTCAATAAACTCTCTGATGCATTTTCTTCTGTGATAGACAGAACATGCTGGAGACACATATATTTGTCCCAAAGGATCCTCACTCTATGGAACAGGATCCTCATCCATGTTCAACAGAGTTTATCCCTTACCTTATTCAAATGAAACCTTGTTAACTGGATGAGAAAACATAAATTTACCCTCTGTCTGTCCATGTCCCTTATGGACTGAGGCTATCAATAAGAAAAGTATTTTCCTAACACCCCCCCCCCAATCCCTAGTAACTTCCTAACATGCCCCCCCTCGTACAGATGTCCATGACAGTCAGGACTCAAATGGTCTGAGGTGTGCAGCTAGGTCTGTAAGGCCCTAGTTGTCATTAACATAGTAAAACTATGAATCTATGAATGAAGGCATAGGAAAAGTGCAAGAAAGGTTAGTGCACATGGGTCCAGCAGTTCCTTTAATTTGCCGGCATGACCTTTCAGCATTTTGCTATACAAGTGAAAAAACACAGGCAATGATTTTAGGTCAGCATTAAGGACAAGCTTAGTATGAACAAATCCATGAGAAAATGTACATACAAATAGACAGATAAAAGAGTTGGTATATGCCAAAAGTATAATGAAGGGACTGACTGTATCTGGCAGGTGTCTACATCCTAGGTAAAAGCAAAATGATGAAGCACAGCAATGATGATTCTGCAGTGCAAAGGGTTTGAAAACAGTTTAAAAAACAGACAGAACTTTAACACTACAGCATATTAACCTTGGTGCACTACAGCATATTAACCTTGGTGCACTACAGCATATTAACCTTGGCGCACTACAGCATATTAACCTTGGCGCACTACAGCATATTAACCTTGGCGCACTACAGCATATTAACCTTGGCGCACTACAGCATATTAACCTTGGCGCACTACAGCATATTAACCTTGGCGCACTACAGCATATTAACCTTGGCGCACTACAGCATATTAACCTTGGCGCACTACAGCATATTAACCTTGGCGCACTACAGCATATTAACCTTGGTGCACTACAGCATATTAACCTTGGTGCACTACAGCATATTAACCTTGGCGCACTGTTAAAAGAAGCGTATGTCATAGATATGGTCAGGGTTTTGTGCTGAAAAATTGCTACTTACCGCTATGCTAACCTTCCCAAGAATTTCTTCTGGAATTCTTCGAGCTTCTTTTAGCACCTGATCCAGAGATCCTCCATCCTAAATGACAGAAAACATTTTTGACCAAAATAAACATTCAGCTACATTTTAAAATAATTATCAAAACCTTGGTGTAAACAAAAATCATGCAGTATAGACCCTTTGCATGACTAAAATGAAAGGCAATTTAAACACAGTAAAAGCCACAAATATACGCTCAGGTCATTTGGAAAAAAGCCTGAGAAAGCGCTAATACTGCTTTTATCTTAATGACATTATAAAAATCAGTTTTCAATACTATATCTACATTTCTACCTGTCAAAAGCAAACAAGTGATACACTAAGCACACATCTGCCTGACTGACCAAGAACTCAAAAAATATAAGCTGGCTCTAGAAGAGGCCCATTTGCAAAAGGGCACTGTAAGGTTATTCTTTACTCATAAAATAAATCCCTCTTGTAGATTAATGGATAATACAAGGATTCATGTATTATGTCTAACAAAGTATCTTTCCTAACAAGTATTACGACTGTGCCAAATCAGGAGGAGGAAGAAACCAGGTAAAGGAGATGAGGAATGTACTGGTACCCAGCTCAGATGTCCTAGTCCTCTGGTACAGTCTGATCAATGCAAGTGCAATTAATTGCAGAAAGGGAATACTGCACAATAAATGCCCGTGGCAATAATGCGTACAACAAAACATTACAGAATATGAACTGGAAATGCAAAAGGCTCAGACCTTAGCAAACCCCGTGGATGAACTTGCCACATGGCAGAAAATAACTCTACTCTAAATCTGCAATGTTTCAAAACAGCAAATGTCTACAGGACAACTAAAAGTCTTTCAGTCCTTGGATCCAAGGAAATAGACCACCACAACAATCTAAACCGATTAAATGGTTAAAAAAGGAACCATTTACAGGTGCTGCATTTCAAATGAAGAGCAGCCCCTCTCTCCCAGTTTTACTCCCAGTGAATAATCAGATATATAAGTGGACTTGTTCAAGTAGAAAATCAAAACCACTTTACATGAAATGGGATTAAGACAGGGAACCAGAAATAACAGACTTCAGAGAGGACTGAAATGAGCAGAGGTGAGAAGGGGTTTAGCCCATGAAAGAATTTAAACATTAAAGGCATATGACAAGCAGGACCAATGACAGGAAGCAACCTTGTCCCACAGAGGTAAAAGTTTCTTCATACGGGGACAGAGAAGCAACATTCCAAAGGAACTGCTTGACAAGCTAGAGGAATGCCTTTAGTCTGCCTTACACTGGGAACAATGAAGAAGACTGCCCAAGAATCCCTCTGAAAAAAACATTAAGTTAAAGGAAGCAGGGCTGAGAATCTGTACTTTACCAAGCTAGGTCTGCACAGAACATACATCTTAACAAATCTGCAAACTATTTGCAATTGGAGAAAAGAGTGGGTGCACAGTAACTGCAGCCTCAATCATCAAGCCAGAAGGGTCACAAGAATTGATCACTTGGCCCGGCCCTGAGGTGCAGTTGCCTCCAAGCCATGTTGAAATCCACAGCCAAGAATGGGAGCAGTTTCCTGAAATGCCAAAGGACTTGCATCCCAAGTTCATGAAATACTCTGCCACTAAGAGACATGGCAAATGAGTCTCCCTCTCTGAGGAAATATGGATTGAGCAATGGTTCATTTTTAAAATATTATCTATCTGTTAAACAAAATTATTCTTTAGACTCTTTTCTGCCATGATCTTAGCCATAAAGGCATCAGTAAATGCAGAATTTATGGAGAGTTTAAAGCTCAAGATCAACCAGCATGTTTTTTTTTTTTTGGGGGGGTGGGGTGGAAAAAACTGGTATACCCAGGGGAAAACCTCATGTGGGCAACATACAAGCTGTACGAAGACAGAAACCAGTAGTCAGGATATACCCTGAAAACCTTATGCTGTGATGGGGAGTTGACACAGGGTAAAGAGAGCATGTACAAAAGTACCATTACAGTCAGTGAACAGAGAGTACATTTGCATAGGTTCATAGGTTGGTACTAGGCTATCGGCCCTAAGGCCTATGCAAGCCTAGCCATAACAATTCCCTGGAAATTTCTTCCCACAATATTTACTTCTCTGGCCCCTGTCTAGCAGGGCGAATGACATGCTAACCGGGATGAATTTCCTATCTCCCATCCAATCATCAAGGTTCCTTTTGAAGATGGCCAATGAGGCGCTCTGCTTGACATGTATGGGCAGTCTATTCCAGAGTATGGGGAGTCTCTGGGTCAGGAACCTATCCCTCCAGCATGTTTTGTTCATTGTGATAAGGTTTAGATCCCTGGAACGTGTGGCTCTGAGGGATTGGGATTTCTTAAAGTGGAGCATGTCCAACAGCTCAGGGTTTGACATGGCCTTGCATGTTGAGCAGAGATCACCTCCGAGTAGACGATATGCCACAGAGTATAGCTGGAGTTTTTTAAGACTGTCAGCATATGGCATCTGCTTTAGGCTTGTGATTCTTTTAGTGAGGTATTTCTGTGGCCTTTCCAGCTGTTGCAGATGTCTTGTGAGGTACATACCAAATGGGGCATTATACTCTATAATGGGTCTAATGAGGGATGAGTACAGTGGGACAATGACCTCTTTTTTTCTGGATGAAAAGCCCTTCGTGATGAGGTGTGCCACATAGAAGGATTTCCTGACTGTTGTGGTGATGTGGTTATCGAAAGTGAGACCACTGTCCACTTGTGTCCCTAAATCTCTCATCACACTTTCGATGTTTAGTGTCCTGCCACCTATGTGGTAGTTCATGGGTACATGTTTTTTTCCAAAGGGGATAACTATACATTTCTTGGCATTAAGCTTGAGCCCATGGCTCTGGCACCAGGCATCTGTTTCTGTAAGGCCCTTTTGTAGAATACCCACATCATTTGGGGATTCTATAATGGCTCCCAGTTTGCGGTCATCTGCAAACTTTGTTAGCCAGAGTCCCTTAGTCTTGGCTTGTACTTCAGAGAAGTAGATGCCAAACAAGAGTGGTCCCAGGACTGAACCCTGAGGTACTCCACTTGTCACTTGTCCAGAGCTGGATTCGGAGTCTGCTACTTTTACAGTCCGGGTTCTGTCAGTAAGCCAGTTGGCAACCCATCGAGTGACATGGGGATTTATGCCCAGCTTAGTAAGTTTATCTATGATTCCAGGGTGGGGGATGGCGTCGAAGGCCTTGGCAAGGTCCAGATAGGCTGTGTGGAACACCTTACCCTCGTCCACAGCTCTGGAGACTGATTCGAAGAAGTCAATCAGATTCAGGAGAAAAGATCGGCCCTTCACAAACCCAAACTGGGTGGGGTCCAGTGTTTGAAGGTTGCCAATGTCTTTGTTTATAAGTTACATGATAACGCATTCCATGTCCTTGCAGATCAGGCTTGTCAGACTGATGGGACGGTAGTTCCCTGGATCCATGGCAGATCCTCTCTTGTGGAGTGGGATAACTGTAGCTGTGTGCCACTCAGTGGGCACGAAGCCTGAGGTGAGGCTATGATTAAACAGGACACTTAGGTGGGGTGCCAGTTCATTTTGTAGTTCATGTAATACACAGCCTGGGATGTCATCTGGTCCCATGGATGCTGTATTCTTAGCTTTGGACAGTGCTGTTTCTACCTGTGTGGCTGTGATTATCGGAATTTGACAATCTTTTGGTACTGAGATGGGCCCTTTAGGGGGTGAGAGGGGGTTGAAGTTGGTACTAAATCGATCTGCCAGCATATTGACAATATCCTTGGGATCAGTATATTTAATGCCATTCTGTTGTAGCTCAGAGCAGATCTGAGCATTGCCATTTAGATTCTTGACATAACTATAGAATGCCTTGTGGTTGTCTTTGGAATCTTTGGCAATTTTATTTTCGTAACTAGCTTTTGAGGATTTTATGAGGGATCTCAGTTTCTTACTGAGGCTGGTGAGGGAGTTTTTGGATTTTCCTCTTTTCTGCAACAGTTTCTCCCTTCTGTTGTATAGTTTGTTTATAGCAGGGGGACCACCAGATTGGCTTCCTTTTTTTGAGGAAGATCATCTTGGTTCCATTTGGGATGGCACGATTCATGCACGAGTGGATGTGCTCATACAGTGCCTTAGTGTAGGATTCTGCAGTCAAACTTCCAGATCCCGTCTGCGTGGGTATTGTGAAGTTTGTCACTTCTGACTTCAGTAGCATGAAGTTGGCTTTGGAGAAGTTTTTTAAGGAGGTTTCCTTACTGGGAGGGTGGGGGTGGGATGTTGATGTCAACAGTGATTTGCTTATGGTCAGACCTGACCAACGAGGGGGTGACCACTGGTGTGGAGCATCTGTCTCCCATGTTGGTAATGACCAGGTCTAGGATATTGGAGCCCCTAGTGGGAGAATGGATTAGTTGCTCCAGGGCATTGGAATTTACAAATTCCAAGAACCGTTGGGAAAAGGAGTTGGTACCCGAGTAGTTTTACCAATTAATGGCAGGGTAGTTGAAATCACCCAGTATTAGGGTGTTTGGTTGTATCTTAATATTTTCCAGTATGTTCAGGAAGGTGTAGTGAGAATCTTGGGGTATGGTGGGGGATCTGTAGCAAGCTACAATTTGGATTGCAGTCTTACCTCTTACCTAGTGTTAGTTGCACCTGGAGAATTTCAGATGCATTGTGTTGGGCAACTAGCCTGGAGGTGTGAATATCCTTGGTGAATATGGACACTCCCTCCACCTTTAGTGTTTCGGTCTTGGTTTTGTGGCCGAAAAGTGTGGTAAGAATTGTAGCCTGGTATTGCAGGGGTGCTCTCTGGAGCCTTGAACCAGGTCTCAGTCACTGCACAGATATCGATGTTCTCCATTTTTAGGAGTGCCTCGAGAGTGTGCATTTTGAGGTTTAGACTTCTAGCATTGAGTAGCATTACCTTCAGATTTTGCATGCTTGTATCTGTTACAGTGGTGGTTTTATCCTTTGAACCTTGCCTAAAAAAGGCACTATAGGGGTGGCAAGAGCTTTAGCCAGTAACCTGAATCCCAGGGATGACAGGTGCAGACCATCTCTGGCAAAGCATCGTGGTTTGTCGATCATGTCTTCCCAGGCAGACAAATACTGAATCCCCTTTGTATGACACCAGAAGCTTAGCCATTTGTTGAAGTCAATCATTTTGTCCTTATACTGTGGTATCATTCTGGGCGAAGGCAGGATGCTACTCAGGGCTAGGGTCATACCTGCCTGGGTCACATGATCCAAGAGCTCTTCCATGTCTCTTTTCATGTAGTCCAGGGAGGTACGTCTCAAGTCATTCACTCCAGCATGGACAATGACAGAGTCGTATTTGTACTTGTTGAGAAGTGACTTGAGTGCATGCGTTATGTGGTGGATCCTGGCGCCCGACAGGCAGCTGACTGTAATTTTCTCCTTGTTCAGCCTGGTGAGTGGGACATCAGTGTGCCTGACTAGAGAGTCACCTATGATTAAAGTGTTGGGTACATTGTCTTGCCTTAGGGGCTGTTGTTGGGTGGCACACTGGTGTTGTGAGCTATGTGTCACTTTGGTTGTGACTGGTGTTTGCTTGCGTTTCGGCTTCGGAGGTCCTTGTTGCTTGGGCAGGTTAATGTTAAGGGCCGCCACATATGTGGGTTTAGTGTTGCTATGTGTGGGTGTTGATGGTGTGGGCTTTGAAGGGCTATGAGTTGCTAGAGGTGTAATGCAGGTTTTAGCCTTTTCCTCTGGACTGTCTAGCACAATCTTGACCGGAGAGAATACTTCAACTTGTGCTATGATGGGGGAGTTGACACAGGGTAAAGAGAGCATGTACAAAAGTACCATTACAGTCAGCGAACAGAGAGTACACTTGCATGAGAATACTTCACCTTGTGCTGTGATGGGGAGTTGACAGAGGGTAAACAGAGCATGTACAAAAGTACTATCACAGTCAGAGAAAGTACAGTTGTGTACACTTACCATAAATGTAGATGTTCGAGTGTATTCACTGTTGCAGTCATTACATTTGGGTAATCTGCTGGCAGGTTGCCCTCATTCGGCCTGAATTCCAAAGTCTTGGGTCCTGCGTCAGTTGCCGTCTTCTATTCCATGACGTCAGGTCGTCAGGGGAATAAAACATGCATCTGACGCCATTTTCTTTAGTTTTTCCTTGCCCCTGATGTCAAGTGCCCCCAAAAAGATAGCAATATTATATATATCTATATATCTATGTACATGTATCAATATAAACTTTACCTTCATCTACAAGCAAATACACCACATAGATTGTAGAAGATAGAGAAGGAAAGATAAACTCCAGAATGATAGGGGGATGGCGGAGGGTAACCTGGACTGCAACAGTGAATACACTCAGACATCTACATTTATGGTAAGTGTACACAACTACACTATGTTCTTCGTGTTTCACTTTTGCAGTCATTACATTTGGGTAGAATCCCAAAGCTATGGTTGGGAGGCTGGAGCTAAACAGCATTAGGTGTGGCTATAAGGCACTGCAGCACTGAGTAGACTTAGAGTAGAGAGGCAAATGGTAATGCTTTGTAAAGGTGTGAACAAAACTCCAGGTAGCAGCCTCTAGAATGTCTTTGGTTGGTACTCCTCTGAGAAAGGCTGCCAAAGTAGCTGCAGCTCTGGTGGAATGAGACCTAATGCCCTTGGGCACAGGTTTACCATGGTGTAAGTAGCAGAAACTGATGCAGTGGCTTATCCGCTTTGAAATAGTCTGCTTTGAAATAGCCTTTCCTTCTGATCCTGCAGCATATGACACTAGTAATTGCTCAGTTTTTCTTAGAGCTTTTGTCCTGCTCAAGTAGAATCTTAGTGGTCTGTGTACATCCAAAGAATGCAGAATTCTCTCCCCTTTGTTCTGTGGATTTGGATAAAAAGTTGGCAGATGAATTGTTTCGTTAAGAGCCACACTCAAAACCACCTTAGGCATGAAAGTAGCATTTGTCCTCAAAGACACCCTGTCTAGGTAAAATATGATAAAAGGCTCTAGAGCCATGAGGGCCTGTAGCTCTGAAACTCTTCTTGCTGAAATAATTGCTAGCAGCAGAGCTGTCTTCCATGATAAGAACTTTATATCAGCGGTAGCGGCTGGTTCAAATGGAGGCAGGGTGAGATTTTCCAACACATAATTGAGGCCCCATGCAGGTAATGGTGATCTTCTAGGAGGCCTTAGGTTTTTGGCTCCTCTAAGATACTGCTTTAGTAAAGGATGAGAAAAGATTGGTGGCTCTTTATTGTAATGAGCCGAAATGGCAGAAGCATGGATTTTGATTGATGAGAAAGATAGGCCTTTATCAAGCATCTCAGTTAAGTATTGTAATATCTGAGGAATATGTGGTTCTGCTGTATCAGTTCCTTGTGCTTGATTCCAAGCACAGAATCTCTTCCATTTGTCAGCATAAGATTTTCTAGTACTAGGCCTTCTGGCTTCCAAAATGACATCCATCACAGTTTCACAGAGAGGTGTCGTTCGTATGATTACATGATTAGCCATGCTGCCAGGTTCAGAGTCTGTAGTTGATTGTGCAGGACCTGATTGTTTTGCTGGGACAGTAGTTGTGGTCTTTGAGGCAAGGTCCAAGCTGGGTATTGAGACAAGTTCCTTAGGATTGGGTACCAGATTTGGCGGGGCCAGTCTGGGGCAATTAATATCATCTTTGGCTTCTCTTGTCTGACTTTTAGGAGGACCTTGGGTAGAAGAGGCAGAGGAGGAAAGGCATAAACTGACAGGTTTTTTCCAATGAAGGATAGGGTGTCCACTTTCCATGCTTGTCTGTGATAAGTCCTTGTGCAGAATCTTTTCAACTGATAATTTCGAAGAGAGGCAAATAGATCTATGTCTGGGCTCCCCCATTTCTCTGTTATCATGCTGAATACTTGTGGATTTAGTTTCCACTTGTGAGGATCCATAAGGTTTCTGCTTAAATCGTCTGGCAGAGATTGAGCTTGAAGATTTATTTGGTAGGTCAAAGCTGTGTCCCACAGTGCCATGGTTAACCTGCAAAAGGGGTATGAGTGTGTGCCCCCTTGCTTTGGTTTATATACCACATGACTGTGGTGTTGTCCGTCTTTATCAGTAGTTGTCCTGGATAAAGTAAGTCCTTGAAGGCTATTAGGGCATTTTGAACAGCATGCATCTCTGTCTGGTTGATATGTAGATGCATTTGATTTGGTGCCCATATGCCCTGAATGCATCTTCCTGCCATGTGGGTCCCCCACAGGCATAATCTGATGCGTCTGTTGTTAAGGTTTGGCTGGCAGGGGGTAGAGTGAAGGGCCGTCCCATGTTTTGGTGACAGGCCTTTGCCCACCACAGAAACTCCTGTTGCAGGCAGGGAATGAAAGGAATCATTGTTTCTAAACTGTGTGAATGTTGACTCCATAAACTTTTTAGGTACCATTGAAGTTTCCACATATGCAGTCTTGCATACCGAATTAGTAGGATGCAGGATGCCATGAAGCCCAGAGCCTGCAGAATTTGTCTTGCAGAAGACTGGGTTTTTGTTGCCATCAGTCTGAAGTAAGTAGTCAGTTGCCTTTGTTTGTTTGACGTGAGGTAAGCCATTTGGGTAGTTGTATGCAAGCTTGCACCCAGGAATGTTATCTTTTGAGAGGGTACCAGTTGTGATTTATTTTCATTTATTGTGTACCCTAGGCATGTTAGAAGCCTTTTCACAAATGCCAGGTGTCATAGAAGAGTGTCCTTATTCTCTGCTTGAATGAGACAGTTGTCCAAGTAAGGATATATTTGAATACTAATAACAAAAAATGGAAAAAACGGAGAATAAAATGAAACTAATAACCACAAATGCTCTCCGTTTTGACAGGATCCAATAAAGGTAGTCCCACAAAGCTCAAGGATGTATTGGTGGCAAAAATAAATTCGCTCTAAGAGTCTTCAGTCCATAAACCAGGCAGTCTAATGGTACAAGTAGATTTATTAGACGAATGAACAAACAAAACTCAATTAGACAAAAGGAATAAGCGCTTTCATTTCCCCCACGGGAAACTTCATCAGAATCTGCCTTGTTTATGGACTGAAGACTCTTAGAGCAAATTTATTTTTGCCACCATACATCCTTGAGCTTTGTGGGACTACATTTATTGGATCCTGTCACAACGGAGAGCATTTGTGGTTATACATCTGAATACTTATTTGTCTGCAAAATGCAATTACTGGTGCCAGGCTCTTTGTAAAGACCCTGGGCGCAGCAGATAAGCCAAATAGCAGTGCAGAGAATTGGTAATGCATTAAGCCAGCCTTGAATCTGAGCTATCTTCTGCACAACTGTCTTATTGGGACATACAGGTATGCCTCTTAAGTCTAAAGTCACCAGCCAAGCATTCTTGCCCAGCATGGGCAGAAGCTATTGCAAAGTGAGCATTTTGAATTTTGGAATGTCCAGGTATGTGTTCAAAATCGATAAATCCAGTATTGGCTGCCAGGCCTTGTCTTTTCTGGGTACCAAGAATAGTCTTGAGTAAAAAACCTTGTCCTTTTTCCTGTTCTGGTACTGTCTGAATGGCCCCCATATCCATGAGGGACGTAACCTGATTCTGTGCCTCTGCCCATTGGTTTTTTGGCAGACCTGGCCAACCATTTGTCATTGGCAAAGTGTGGAAATGGAATCTGTATCCCTGTGATACGATGTTCAGTACCCACTTATCCTGGGTTATTAACTGCCAATTTTGTGCAAAAAGTGCTAATTTCCCCCCTATGTGTGCTGCCAAAAGGTAAATGCTTGATGTAGGCAGAGGGAAGTCATTGGGATTGCTTTCTGTAGGCTTGCACTTTATCTCCTCCAGATTTGGAAGTGGATGCGCCCCATTGCTTTGACCTGTATGAGTCTTGAGCCTGGTACCTGGAATCCTTAGGGCGTCTGGATTTGCCCCTTTGAGCTCTGTCTGACACTGGAAAGGACCAATTTTTGTAGGCCAGTGTCTACTGAATCTAGGTGGCTCCCCTTGTAAGAAATCTTTAACAGCCAGCATAGACATAGCTTTGTCTTCCATTTTTTTAAAACCTCTTCTGCCTTAATACCAAACAGAGAATCATGCTGTAAAGGTGCATCTAGTAATTTAGCTTTAATATGATCAGGCAAATGTTGTTCCTTTAACCAGGCATGCCTCCTAATCACAGATCCAGTAACTGCGGCCCTGCAGGAGTCCTCTAAAAGAATCAAAACCACATTGCAAAGTATGCTTTCCAACTTGTTCAGCTGCATGCAATAATTCCTGCAATTCCTTATTTTCTGCACATTCTGAAATCAACATAATTTTCTGTTTCAGCAATCCCATAACATGTTGTTGGTACTTAAGCATATGAAATTGATAGTTTAAGGCCCTGATTGCCAAGGTTGCAGATGTATAAACCTTTTTTCCCCATCTGTCCAGTGTCCTAGAATCTCTGTCGGAGGGGGCAGGATTTTTTGCTGTTGAGGCCTTAACTCTCTTTAGACCCAGTGACATAGTTTCAGGATCAGCAGCAGGGTTTCTAAATAAAAATTTATGAGAGTCAGGGACCTTGTAATACCTGTCAGGCTTACTGGGAGCCAGAGGTAAAGAGTCAGGGATCAGGCTTGACTCCGAAAAAACAACATCCACAATGTCCAACACAGGGGGGATGGCTAAAGGCTTGTGCTGAGGGAGAAGGAGGAAATCCCTGAGCCTCTTTTTTGATTCTGAGAAGTCTTGACTCTCCCAGTGAAAATGCTCCCTCAAAGTATGCAAGGTTTCTCCAAATGAATAATCCTCAGGCGGAGATGCAGATGGAATAGACTCCTCAGCATCAGAATCCTCATAGGGAGGTAAAGATAATTCCTGAGCAGAAGAGGAATCAGAAGAAATAGAAACCTGATCTGAAGATTCATAGTCAAGTGTCTTGCCTAGGCCTCTTATATGGAGGGGGATGGGTACTCCTGATCTTATATGGAGGGGGATGGGTACTCCTGATCAAGGTAATAAGGTCTTCAGCCATTTTGATCATCTGTTTTTTTAGGCATAGCGGCCTGTGCACGTGGCTCATGCATCGTTTTTTTAGTTTTAGAAGTTGCTTTTGCCTTTGGTTTTGCAGCTTTCGTCGGTTTGATATAAAAATGTTGAGGTCTGAATATACCCTCAGAAGCCGGTGCCTGCTCAGCGGCTCCGGACCCATCCGAGGGAGATGCATCTGTTGGTCCAATACCTTGAGTATCTAGTGGCATGCCGGACTCCACATGGGTGTCGGTAGAGGCCTGCGAGTCGAAGGTAGCGGGTATCAGGGGCTGCGAAAGCACCTCACGGAGTACTGGCAAACCGGCAACTGGCTTAGGAGAAGCTTCGTCGTTGGTTTTGGATCTCGACTGTCTTTCTCTGTTCTTTTCTTTGCGTTTTTATGTACTCCAGTAGTCGGATTGCTATCAGACGACATCTCTGGGTAGTTAAATCTGTTTCCAAAATACTTGGATGCAAAAATATACAGACGCTTAATAGTGCGTTGGTTACATCTAGCACAAAACCGGCAGCCAGGCACATTGTGATCAGGGCCTAGACAAGGAATACAGTATAAATGGAAATCCTTATGAGGTATTTGCTTCCCACAAGTAATACAATTATTAACTTTTTCTGACATCGGTAAAAAGCAAGAAAAAAGTTTCCCCAACGGGGTAGTTAGCTTTATTGAAGACTTCGGTTCTGAAACTCAAACGGGAATATTTCAGTAGTCGGCCGACCGGCACTTGCGAAATGCTTCTGCTTCAGGCACCGCGCGGCAAGGAAGACTAAAGAAAATGGCGTCGGCTGCATGTTTTATACCCCTGACGAGCTGACGTCATGGAAGAGAAGACAGCAACTGACGCAGGACCCAAGACTTTGGAATTCAGGCCGACTGAGGGCAACCTGTCAGCAGATTACCCAAATGTAATGACTGCAACAGTGAAACACGAAGAACATCAGAGAGTACACTTGCATGAGAATACTTCACGAACTGTTGTAATGTACATGGTTAAACTTCAAACAATAAGCCACTTCTCCAGCATTCCGTGAATAGCTGTATTGTTCACACACAAATCCATAACGCCAATATAATAAATATAAAACAGTTTATTCAAATCTTAGTACTTTCATCTTAAATAAAAGACGTAATCAGAAATACAAAATAATTAGCATACCATTTAAATACCACATAAATGTTTTAAGACCATCAATCTGTTTGATTTACAAGTCAATCTTACATCTCTCAAGTTAATCAAATCTCTTCAACAAAAAACTAATAAGTAATTACATTTAAAAAGTAATAATAAGAAAAAGAAGAATTCACACATTCTTAAATAAAATAAAATGCATTTTAATCGTTAATGTAATGTAATGTTTCAGCCCTTTGCTTAAGTATACAACCAGGCTTACTCCATCCATCCTCAACCCCTTTTCCCATTTTGCGCATAGGGTCGGGGTGTGACAACAATCATCTGGAGCCAAGGTTTACACTGACAGGTGGCTAGCCCTGCTGCGGTAAACAACCAGGCTTACTGACAGCATTTAAATGTAGCTGCCACATATTAATACTTTCTGTTCCAGGATTAATTCACTGGCCCTCCCCTGTTTTAGGTTTAGTATATTGGCATTTTGGGTAGTTTTTTTTTTTTTTTTTTTTATTTATTTATTTATTTATTTATTTAACATCTGTTGACCGGGAATGTCCGACTAGGTTCCACAGAGCCTGTTTTCAGCGGAGGCCCGGGGAGAAATGCTCCAGATGCATGTCTTTGGAAAGTTGACTATTATTTACTGTTTATAAAGTGCAGGAAACTGGTGCATGTGAACAATATAGCCATTCACAGAACTCTAAGAGTGCGGAAGTGGCTTGCTGTTTGCATGAGAATACCTGCCATAACTGACCACTCTGAATAACATCAACAGATAAGTATGACCTGTCATACATGACAAACTGCAAACAGACATCTATCCAACCAGACCTCCACAGCATTTGGATGTCTCCATGCAGGGACACCTTGTGCACATAAATGTCCACGCAATATATGGTACAGGGGGGGCAAGGTGACCATGCCATATTTACCAATGAGTTCAATCCCTCATTTATTTATTTATTTTATGTGATTAATTTACTGTCTAGAAGTTCACATCAGGTATGAGACCTACATACTAGGTCACAGAAGTCTGTCACATACTCACCCTCCTGAAGCGGGAGAAACACAAGAAAGAGAAAGTTGTCTTACCATAAGGGGTACCAGGGGTTGGGAGGATGGCCTAATGGTTAAGATGTTTGCCTTACAAACACAAGGTGCAGGGTTTGAGTCTCACAAGGGATAACTGGCTAGGCTTAAAATGGCTTGCAAGGGCAGTTAGCCTAGTACTAACCTATGAACCTATAACTTGGCATCTGTGTTGTGTTTTCATTCCTCCTCACGAACGGGTCTCAGAGCCGACTCGCCCACTTCTTCCAGACTTGGATCCGACTCTCAAGCACCTCCCTTTACCCAGAACACATTACACCCACCCCGGTACCTCAGATCGAGTTTGCTGAATTGCCCTCCATAGATATAAAGGAGAGGATAGAGAGAGAGACAAGAAGGAGAAAGAGGCAATGGAGGCTCAGACAAGGGACAAAAGTAGTCCGCAGTCTCCCCTACATCGTACAGAAACTACGGCAGGGGGATGGTTGGGTGGGAAAGTGAGAAGAAATGAAAATGGACAACACAGATGCCAAGGGATAAGAAATAAGTTTCTAATCTGATGTTGTCATCTTCATTCCTTCTCACAGATGGGTTAGAGTCCCCAGCTACATGGTTCTCATCTTCATTCCTTCTCACAAATGGGTCAGAGTCCCCAGCTACGCAGTTCTCATCTTCATTCCTTCTCACAGATGGGTCAGAGTCCCCAGCTACGCGGTTCTCATCTTCATTCCTTCTCACAGATGGGTCAGAGTCCCCAGCTACGCGGTTCTCATCTTCATTCCTTCTCACAGATGGGTCAGAGTCCCCAGCTACGCGGTTCTCATCTTCATTCCTTCTCACAGATGTGTCAGAGTCCCCAGCTACGCGGTTCTCATCTTCATTCCTTCTCACAAATGGGTCAGAGTCCCCAGCTACACGGTTCTCATGGAAGGATACGCAGGATTACCACTGTGCCAAAAGAAGCCCTGCTTCTAGATACCACATCTAATTTGTAGTGTGCAACGAAGGAGTGATTGTTTGACCAAGGGCCTGCCACACAAATATCATCAATGGAAGTTCTGGAAGAAAAAGCAGACGACGTAGCCATAGATCTAGTAGAATATGTCCTTGGAGGTAGAGGCACTTCTAAACCTCTCTGAGAATATATAAAGGTGATAGTCCATGATTTATTTGGTCAGTGTGATCTTTGATACTGCTTGACCCAATCTATTAGCTATGAATAAATGGACTGATTTCCTGTGCTGTTTTATTCTATGCAAATAAAAATGTAGTTGCCTACGAACATCAAGGAGCTGTAGAATGTATTCTCCTTTATTGGAAAAGTTGGGAAAAAATACCGGCAACTGACTGGACTGGTTAATATTGCTTTCTGTAGATATTTTAGGCATAAAGGAGGAACTGGTATGGAGTGAAAGTCTATGAAAGATTATGTAAGGCGATTTAGAAGATAATGTCTGAAGCTCAGAAATCCTTTTCCCTGAAGTGATGGCTACTAAAAAGAATCTCTTCCATGACAAAAACTTCTCATCACAACTGCCTGCTGGTTCGAAAGGTCTTTGAGTCAACATCTGCAGCACGATAGTGAGGTCCCAAGATGGGGTAGGGTCTTTAATGGGGGGTTTCAGTAAAAAGATAACTCTCAAATGCTTTACATAATTTAAGGGTAGACAAGAAGTGGGATTAACTAGCCATGTGAAAATTAGAAACTGCAGCTAGCTGCAGTTCGACTGTAGAAAAACTTGCTCCTTCTTCAAACAGGGTACTAAGGAAGAGTAAAACATCTGAAACTGGTGCAGAGAAAGGATCGATGTGGGTACTAAGGATGAGTAAAACATCTGAGACTGGTGCAGAGAAAGGATTGATGTGGGTACTATGGAAGAGTAAAACATCTGAGACTGGTGCAGAGAAATGATCGATGTGGGTACTAAGGATGAGTAAAACATCCGAGACTGGTGCAGAGAAAGGATCGATGTGGGTACTACGGAAGATTAAAACATCTGAAAATGGTGAAGAGAAAGGATCGATGTGGGTACTACGGAAGAGTAAAACATCGGAAAAGTACAGTTGTGTACACTTACCATAAATGTAGATGTTCGAGTGTATTCACTGTTGCAGTCATTACATTTGGGTAATCCTGCTGGCAGGTTGCCCTCAATCGGCCTGAATTCCAAAGTCCTGGGTGCTGCATCGGCCGATGTCGCCCCTTCCCTGACGTCAGGTCGTCAGGGGTATAAAAGATGCGGCCGACGCCATTTTCTTTAGTTTTTCTTGCCCAGATGACAGGTGCCCCCTAAAAGGGTAGCCAAAATTTATATACATATAAATACATTCACCAATATAAACTTTGCTTTCATCTACAAGCAACTACACCACATAGGTTGTATAAATCAGAGAAGGAAAGATAGGTTCCATCAGAAGAAAGGGGGATGGCGGGTGGGTAACCTGGACTGCAACAGTGAATACACTCGAACATCTACATTTATGGTAAGTGTACACAACTGTACTATGTTCTTCGTGTTTCACTGTTGCAGTCATTACATTTGGGTAGAGTCCCAAAGCTATGGATGGGAGGCTGCAGCTAAACATCAAAAGGAGCGGCTATGAAACCCTGCAGAACTGCAGTGGCAAAGCCTGTCCTGGATTTAGAGTACATTGGCAGATGACAGTGCTTGGTAAAGGTGTGCACTTGAACTCCAAGTAGCAGCCTCTAAAATGGCCTTGGTTGGTACTCCCCTGAGAAAGGCTGCTGAAGTGGCTGCAGCTCTGGTTGAATGTGGCCTAATGCCCTTAGGCACTGGCTTGCCATGGTGTAAGTAGCAGAAACGAATGCAGTGGCCTATCCACTTTGAAATAGTCTGCTTTGAGATAGCCTTTCCTTGTGATCCTGCAGCATATGCCACTAGTAATTGTTCTGTCTTTCGGAAAACTTTGGTTCTGTCCAAGTAGAATCTAAGCTGTCTGTGTACGTCCAAAGAATGCAGAATGCTCTCCCCCTTGTTCTGTGGATTTGGATAAAAAGTTGGCAGATGAATAGTTTGGTTAAGAGCCACATTGGACACCACCTTAGGCATAAATGTTGAGTTTGTCCTCAGAGAGACCCTGTCTGGATAAAATATGATAAAAAGTTCCAAAGCCATGAGTGCCTGAAGCTCTGAAACTCGTCTTGCAGAAGTTATTGCTAGGAGCAGAGCTGTTTTCCAAGATAAAAACTTTATATCAACCGTAGCAGCTGGCTCAAAAGGTGGCAGGGTGCATTTTTTCAAGACATAGTTGAGGTCCCATACAGGCATTGGTGATCTTCTTGGAGGCCTTAAGTTTTTGGCTCCTCTGAGGTAATGTTTTAGTACGGGATTAGAAAAGATTGGAGGTTCTGTATTGTAATGAGCCGAAATGGCAGAGGCATGAATTTTAATAGATGAAAAAGATAGACCTTTGTCCAGCATCTCAGTTAAGTATTGCAAAATCTGAGGAATATTTGACACAGCTGTATCAGTTCCTTGTGCCTGGTTCCAAGCACAGAATCTCTTCCATTTTCCAGCATAAGATTTTCTAGTACTAGGCCTTCTGGCCTCCAAAATGACATCCATCACAGCTTTACTGAGAGGTGTGTTTTGTATGAATACATTATCCACCATGCTGCCAGGTTTAAAGTCCTGAGTTGGCTGTGCAGGATCTGATTGATTTGCTGGGACAGTAGATGAGGTATCTGAGGTAAGGTCCAAGCTGGGCATTGAGACAAGCTCCTTAGTATTGGATACCAGTACTGGCGGGGCCAGTCTGGGGCAATCAGTATCATTTTTGGCTTCTCCTGTCTGACCTTTAGGAGTACCTTGGGGAGGAGAGGCAGAGGGGGAAATGCATATACTGATAGGTTTTTCCAGCTGAAAGATAGGGCGTCCACTTTCCATGCTTGTCTGTGATAAGTCCTTGTGCAGAACCTTTTTAGTTGGTAGTTGTGAGGGAAGGCAAATAGATCTATATCCGGGCATCCCCATTTCCTTGTATTCATGCTGAAGACTTGTGGATCCATGTGCCACTCGTGGGGATCCATTAGGTTTCTGCGTAGGTCGTCTGCTAGAGTATTTTTCCTTCCTGGCAGGAATTGTGCCTGCAGGTGTACTTAGTAAGTCAATGCCGTGTCCCACAAAGTCATGGCTAGTCTGCAAAGAGAGTAAGAATGAGTGCCCCCTGCTTGTTTATATACCACATGATCGTGGTGTTGCCTGTCTTTATCAGTAGTTGTCCTGGATGAAGTAGGTCCTTGAAGGCTGTCAGGGCATTTTGAACTGCTAGCATATCTTTCTGATTGATATGTAGATGCATTTGGTTTGAGGTCCATGTGCCCTGAATGCATCTTCCTGCCATGTGGGCCCCCCCAAGCATAATCTGATGCATCCGTTGTTAGTGTATGCCTGGCTGGGGGTAATGTGAATGGCTGTCCCTTGTTTTGGTGACAAGCCTTTGCCCACCTTCGAAACTCCTGTTGCAGGCAGGGAATGAGACTAATCATTGTTTCCAGGCTGTGGCAATGTTGGAGTCCAAACACTTTTTAGGTACCACTGAAGTTTCCTCATATGCAGTCTTGCATATGAAATTAGTACGATGCAGGATGCCATGAAGCCCAAAGCCTGCAGAATTTTTCTTGCAGATAACTAGGCCTTGGTTGCCAGCATTTTGAAATAGGTAGTCAGTTGCCTTTGTTTGGCATGAGATAAGCCATCTGGGCAGTTGTATTTAAGTTTGCACCCAGGAATATCATCTCTTGAGAGGGTACTAGTTTTGATTTCTTTTCATTGACTGTGCACCCTACGCATGTTACAAGTCTTTTCACAAATGCCAGATGCTGTAGAAGAATGTCCTTGTTCTCTGCTTGAATTAGGCAGTCGTCCAAGTAAGGATATATTTGTATTCCTCTATGTCTGCAGAATGCAATTACTGGTGCCAGGCACTTTGTAAAGACCCTGGGTGCAGTAGATAAGCCAAATGGCAGTGCAGAAAATTGGTAATGCATTGAGCCAGCCTTGAATCTGAGGTATCTTCTGCATATTTCCAAAAACAACGACCACGGATCCAACACCAACTGTTTATTGCACACAAGTCCCTAGCGCCTCGGCCTTCGCCTTCCAGGAGAATAACATCAGTTAATTTCCAAACATTTTTATACATTAATCAATAAAATAATCTAATCATTCAATTAACAATATAAGAACTGTGAGATGAAACAATATGAACAAGCAGTTAAAAAGTTTGAAGATTTATGCTATAAGGGATATAGATTAGGGTACTTCTCAAAGGACGATATAACTAAGAAATTTTCAACAAAAGGGTGTGAGGTAGCAAAATTTTATTGTCTTCCAAAAGTACATAAGAATCTATATTGCCCACCAGGTCGTCCGATTGTATCAGCATGCAATTATTTTTCTCACAATATGGGTTTATTTTTACATAGCTATTTATACCCTTATGTGATGAAACAGTCTTCATATATTAAAGATAGTTTTGATTTTTTAACAAAAATATTACCAATAACATGGACTTCAGATATGTACTGGTTTACAGCAGACGTCAAAAGTTTATATACAAGTATAGAACACAGACATGGTTTGAGAGCTATAGAGAAGCTATTAGGTGAGAGTCCTTTGTCATCATATATTACAGAGCTTATAGGTTTTTGTTTGAAAAGTAATTTTTTCAGTTTTGATGGACAATTATTCCATCAACTTAGGGGCACAGCAATGGGGGCAGCTTTTGCCCCCATGTATGCAAATGTTATGATGAATCTTTTCGAAGTTGAATTTTTATATAGGACAGAATTTTTTATAAATAATGTTGTCAGATATTACCATTATATAGACGATTTGATTTTTATTTGTAAGGGTGGAGAACAAGAAATATATAAATTTAAGAATGTTTTACAAACAAATGAATTTGGTTTGAAGTTTGATGGTTTTCAAATTGGCAATAAAGTCAATTTTTTGGATATAACCCTAGAAGGTAGTAGGGATGGCAATATTGTGACAAAAGTATTTCGAAAATTTGAAAATGAATTACATTGACTAGATGGAAGAAGTTGCCATCTACCACATCTCATAAAATCATTGCCATATGGCGAATTCATGAGGATTAATAGGTTATATAACCATAGTGATGAAATTAATAATGAATTGGAGAAAATAGCACGGTTATACATAAAAAGAGGCTATGATGCTCAAGAGGTGATGTTATCACTGAATAGTATAAAAGAAACTAATCAGGATAATAATAAGATACAAAAGAAATATAATAAAAACAAATACATATTCCTTGAGGGAAGAACCAAGAAAAGTCTATATGGTTATGACTTATGATTTACTTTCTCAAGAAATTAGCCATATGATGAGATATTATTGGAATTCACTATTTAAATATAAAGATGTATCATTAATTTTTCCTAAAAACATAACTTTCTTGTATAGGAGAGGGAGAAATTTAAAAGATATGTTAGTTCATGCAGGTTTCTCCACTCCAGACTTGCATCTAAATGTAAATGTTGATGTAAGGTTAAGGGGTACATATCCATGTGGTAAATGTATCTCTTGCAAATATGTATGTAAGACATTTGAATATATTAATGGTAAGAAATTTTATCCTATGGGACAATTTTCATGTAATACTGAAAGAATTGTGTATGCATTAAAATGCCCTTGTAATATATGTTTTATGTTGGGGAAAGCAAACGGGCTTTTAAAACAAGGTTGCAAGAACATTTAAGAGACATAAAACATAAGAAAATAGAAAGTCCTCTTGCTACACATTTTAAAGATTTTCATAATAGTGACCCTAAGGGTTTGCTAGCTACAGTTTTAGAAAGTTTAATTATGAATGAAAATGAAGAAAAAGTTAAATGTACGTTGTTATATAAAGAGACAGTTTTTATATTAAAGTATGACACTATGGCACCTAAAGGCATGAATTTGGAGTGTAATTGGAAAGGTTTTTTTATGATTAATTGTATAATTGTTAATTGAATGATTAGATTATTTTATTGATTAGTGTATAAAAATGTTTGGAAGTTAACTGATGTTATTCTCCTGGAAGGCGAAGGCCGAGGCGCTAGGGACTTCTGTGCAATAAACTGTTGGTGTTGGATCCGTGGTCGTTGTTTTTGGAAATATTTTGCTTCTCTGCTGGTACTTCGTTGGTAATCTTCTGCATATTTGTCTGATTGGGACATGCAGGTATGCCTCTTTTAGGTCTAAATTCACAAGCTAAGTGTTCTTGCCCAGCATGGGCAGAAGCTGCTGCAAAGTCAGCATCTTGAATTTTGGTATATCCAGGAATGTGTTCAAAACAGATAGGTCCAGTATTGGCCTCCAGGCCTTGTCCTTTCTGGGTACCAAGAACAGTCTCGAGTAAAATCCTTGTCCCTGCTGCTCTTGCTCTGGTACTAGTTGAATGGCCCCCATGTCCATGAGGGATGAGACTTGTATTTGTGCCTCTGCCCATTGATTTTTTGGCAGATCTGGCTAGCCGTTTGCCTTTGGCAGGGTATGGAAATGGAACTTGTAGCCTTGTTGAACGATATTGAAGACCCACTTGTCCTGGTTATAATGTGCCAATTTTGAGAAAAGTGCTAATTTTCCCCCTAAGGGGGCTGCCAGGAGATAAGCGCTTGGTGTAAGTAGGGGGAAGTCATTGGGACTCTTTCCTGAATGGCTGTGATTTGTCTTCTCCAGCTTTGGAGGCAGAAGCCCCCCATTGTTTTGAGCGGAATGAACCTTGCGCCTGGGATCTGCCTCTAGGACGTCTGGGTCTGCCCCTTTGAGGTCTGTCTGACACAGGAAAGGGCCAATTCTTTGTTGGCCAGGGTCTACTAAACCTAGGTGGCTGTACTTGTAAAAAATCTTTGACCATTTGCATAAATTTAGCTTTGTCCTCCATTTTCTGACACCTCTTCTGCCTTAACACCAAACAAAGTAGGTGCATCTAATAATTTAACTTTAACATGATCAGGCAGATTTTTTTTCCTTTAACCAAGCATGCCTCCTAATTACAGAACCTGTAACTGCGGCCCTGCAGTAGGCCTCTAAAGAATCAAAACCACATTGCAAAGTATGCTTTCCAACTTATTCAGCTGCATGCAATAAATCCTGCATTTCCTTGCTTTCTGCACATTCAGAGTTTAACAACATTTTCTGTTTAAGCAATGCCATGACATGTTCTTGATATTTGAGCATATGAAACTGACAGTTTAAGGCCCGTATAGCCAAGGTAGCAGATGTGTAAACCTTTTTTCCCCCATCTATCCAGTGCCCTAGAATCTCTGTCAGAGGGGGTAGGGTTTTTTGCAGTGGAAGCCTTAACTCCTTTGGGACACTGAGAAATAGTTTCTGGGTCTGCAGCAGGGTTTTTAAAAAGGAGCTTATGTGAGTCAGGAACCCTGTATTATCTGTCAGGCTTAACAGGCGCTCGAGGTAAGGAGTCAGGGGTAAGACTAGACTCCGAAAACACATCATCCACAATGTCTAACACAGGTGGGATGGCTAGTGGCTTGTGTTGAGGTAGTAACAGGAAATCCCTGAGCCTCTTTTTAGATTCTGAGAAATTGTGGCTCTCCCAGTGGAAATGCTCCCTCATGGTATGTAAGGTTTCCCCAAAAGAATAGTCCTCTGGAGGAGAAGCTGAAGGTACAGATTCTTCAGCATCAGAATCCTCATGGGGAGAAGAGAATATTCATGATCATTAGAGGAATCAGAAGAAATGGAAACCTGATCTGAAGATTCCTAGTCAGTCTCTTGCCTAGGCCTCTTATCAGGAGGGGGATGGGAACCCCTGATCAAAGTAATCAAGTCTTCGGCCATTTTGAGCATCTGTTTTTTGGGCATGAAGGCCTGTCCACGTGGCTTTTGAGTTTGCTTCTTTGCCTTTGAAGGTGCTTTAGTCTTTGCCCTTAAAGTCGGTTTAATGTATAGATGTTTAGGTCTGAATACACCCTCTGAAGCCGGTGCCTGCTCAGCGACTCAGGACCCATCTGAAGGAATAGCGTCCGAGGCTCCAATAGCTTGAGTTTCCAGCAGCATAGCCGACTCCACATGGGAGTCGGTAGCGGCCTGCGACTCTAAAGTAGCGGGTGTCAGGGGCTGCAAAAGCGCCTCATTGAGAACCGGCGACTGGCTTAAGAGAAGCTTCGTCATCAGTTTTGGGCCTCGGTTGTCATCTTTTTCTTTTTCTTTGCTTTTTTTGTGAACTCCGGTAGTCGGATGGCTATCAGACGACATTTCTGAATAATTAAACCTGCGTCCAAAATAGTTTAATGCAAAATCATACCGACGCTCAATAGTGTGTTGGTTAAATCTAGCACAAAACAGACAACCTGAAACATTATGGTCAGGGCCTAGGCAAGGAATACAGTAAGAATGAAAGTCCTTATGAGGTATTTGCTTCCCACAAGAAATGCAATTATTAACTTTGTCTGACATCGGTCTGGAGCAAGAAAAAAGTTTCCCTAACGGGGTACTTAGCTTATAAAGAAGACTTCGGATCTGAAACTCAAACTCGAAAATCTCAGGAGTTGGCTGACCGGCACTTGCGAACTGCTTCTGCTTCGGGCACCGCACAGCACGAAAGACTAAAGAAAATGGAGTTGGCCGCGTCCTTTATATCCCTGATGACCTGATGTCAGGAAAGGGGTGACAGCGGCCGACGCAGGACCCAGAACTTTGGAATTCAGGCCGACTGAGGGCAACCCTGCCAGCAGGATTACCCAAATGTAATGACTGCAACAGTGAAACATGAAGAACATCTGGTGCAGAGAAAGGATCGATGTGGGTACTAAGGACGAATGAAACATCGGAAACGTGCACAGAAAGGATCGATTTGGGTACTAAGGAAGAGTAAAACATCTGAAACTGGTGCAGAGAAAGGATCGATAGTAAAACATCTGAAGCTGGTGCAGAGAAAGCATCGATGTGGGTACTAAGGAAGAGTGAAACATCGGAAACGTGCAGAGAAAGGACCGATTTGGGTACTAAGGAAGACTAAAACATCTGAAACTGGTGCAGAGACAGGATCGATGTGGGTACTAAGGAAGAGTAAAACATCTGAGACTGGTGCAGAGAAAGGATCGATGTGGGTACTAAGGAAGAGTAAAACATCCGAAACTGGTGCAGAGAAAGGATCGATGTGGGTACTAAGGAAGAGTAAAACATCTGAGACTGGTGCAGAGAAAGGATCGATGTGGAAACTAAGGAAGAGTAAAACATCTAAGACTGGTGCAGAGAAAGGATCGATGTGGGTACTAAGGAAGAGTAAAACATCTGAGACTGGTGCAGAGAAAGGATCGATGTGGGAACTAAGAGTAAAACATCTGAGACTGGTGCAGAGAAAGGATCAATGTGGGTACTAAGGAAGAGTAAAACATCTGAAACTGGTGCAGAGAAAGCATCAATGTGGGTACTAAGGAAGAGTAAAGCATCTGAAACTGGTGCAGAGAATGCATCGATGTGGGTACTAAGGAAGAGTGAAACATCGGAAACGTGCAAAGAAAGGATCGATTTGGGTACTAAGGAAGAGTAAAACATCTGAGACTGTCGATGTGGGTACTAAGGAAGAGTAAAACATCTGAGACTGGTGCAGAGAAAGGATCGATGTGGGTACTAAGGAAGAGTAAAACATCTGAGACTGGTGCAGAGAAAGGATCGATGTGGGTACTAAGGAAGAGTAAAACATCTGAAACTGGTGCAGAGAAAGGATCGATGTGGGTACTAAGGAAGAGTAAAACATCTGATACTGGTGCAGAGAAAGGATTGATGTGGGTACTAAGGAAGAGTAAAACATCTGAAACTGGTGCAGAGAAAGGATCAATGTTTTATTAGCAACCCACACAACAAACCTTTTCAACTTACTGTTGTAGACTTTCTTAGTACATCACTTTTTTGTGAAGCTAAGATGATGCTATGAACCAGGGAAGCCAGCCTGAACTACCTTACTATGGCTGAAAGTGCAGAAACCATGCAGTCAGTTTGAGGGCATGAAGACTGGGATGTTGCAATCCTGACGGGTGACAGAGGAGATCCTGTCTTGGCACTAGTATCCACAAAAGATATTTCAAATGAGATCAGAGGAAGGGGAACCATATTTGTCGAGGCCAGAAGGGGGCAATGAGGATGACTGAGCTCTTCAGCCTGCTTGCCTTCTGAAGAAATTTCAGGATCAGCAAAAAAGGGAGATACTCATAAAGGAGGCCTGGGGGCTAATCATATACCACAGCACCCTTCACGGACTCCTCTGGAAGGGGGATCAGAGTGAAACACTTGCTGCATTTGTTGTTGAGGGGAGAGATAAAAAAACTTGCAGCAAGGTTGATCCCAGCATTGAAAATCATGTTTGCCACTGATTGAGGGACCACTCATGCAGAATCAGAACAGGTCTGTCTACCAGCTCACTGGCTTTCCCCAGAATGTGAGTTGCAACCAGATGGCAGTCTAAAGATATTGCCCATTCTCAAACCCTCAAGACCTCCCTGAACAAGGGGTAAGAACAGCTTCATCGATGTACCAGACTACAGACATGTCAGTGTGAACTGCAATAGTCCCCAGAACATCATGAAAGGCTTGCAGTGTTAGAAGGATTGTTCTCATCTCAATGACACTGATATATATCCTGGTCTCCAGAGTGGACCACATGCCTTGGATCATCTTTCCCTTGTAATGCCCCCCCCCCACCCCAACTGGGAAGCATTTATGATCACTGTGGCCGTGGGGAATCGAGTAAGCCCTGCCTAGTAAGAGGTTGTCTGATAGAAGCTGTGACAAAGGGAGACACTGCCAGCACAGCTATCTGGAATTTTGTAAATAATTATGTCATTTGTAAATATCAATGTGACTTACATAAGATGCTTGTGTGACAACTGTATTAGAAATGGATGTCATGTGTATATCAAATTGGTTTGTACAGATGTGTATTAAAAAGGTATTTTACAAAGTGCTTGTGCTTGAAATGTATCTACGGTGTGCCCTGTTGGAAGAGAACAGAAATGTGCATGCTCTATTGTAGCTGTTTAAATGTATATATTAGAACAGTGGAAACTGGAATACAGGCGGTTAACTTTAGAAACATTGCTGAAATTAAATTACTTTATAGACTACGCTGGAGACAGAGTGTCTGTACTATGAAGTTTTTTGCATCGTCTTTGAGGTGAAATAGTTACTGATCTTGGAATGTGGATGAGTGTAATTGTTTTATGACTTTAGCATCTACCTGTGAAAATACATAGATCTCAGATCTTTGGCAGATGCTGAAATACTGCTAGCGTCCAACAGTTGGGGAGTGTCACCTGGGATAAAGTCAGATGACAAGAAATTATGTCATTCTGCAAGCTATCCCAGCAGTAATACTTGAGATATTAATTTGATAAGTCTCTTAGCGAGAGACAGCATTCAATATTCTGTTGTGGACCTGGCAACAAGACCATTCACCACACGTCTGCCTTACTCCTCTAAGTAAGTTAACTACGGTACAGTCATTCTCTTAGATTCAGTCAGGAATATAATGAAGCTTAACTTAGATTTTTTTTTATTTATTTGAGACTGTCCTGCAATGTTGTTTTAAATATTTCCTGTGATTTTGGACTCTGATGTCACTGTGAATATATACCGACCGCCGTCTTGTCCTTTTATTATTTCTTTACTTTCATTGTGGCTGATCTTTGTAAGACATATCTAGGTTTTGAGAGTACTTGCATATTTATTTGGTGACACTGTGTGGGCCACTCCTATTAGCCTTGCTCTTGGTCAAACTGCTGTTTGTATTAATATTAATATTACACAGTAAGATTGGACACCCTTTGTTAAGAGCCTTAAAGTAGCTGATAAGGAGTGGGCTGGTGGCATCGATAAGTACCTTATAGTCTGAGCAGAAGGGGGAATAGCTAGTAAACCTGTGCCAGCCTTTCACAGGTGCGTGTGTGTGTGTGTGTCAGCTACTTGGGCAGGGACATAAAGCAATGGTTGGACAGACAGGGTGCTGGAAGTCTTGGCTAGGCCACTCAGCTGAGATCTCAACTTTATTGCTGTGCCAATGGGGAGTCTTACTGGGGACCTGGACACAGAGGGTGAAATCCACCCCGGACTGACTGTGGTCTCTGTGTGCTCTTAAGGGAAATTGCACTTGATGCAGATAGCTGCATCTGGAAATACTGTGTGTGTACCTCGTCATCCTCTCAGTGCATGTCCCCCACTGTTGCCAGTGGTGAGGACTGAGGCTCTTTGATTACTGGTCCAGTGGTGGGTCGTCACAGAAGCCACCAATGAATATGACATTTGCAGACTGGTGTCAGTCTGACAGGAACAAATAGAGATTGGTACAGACCACTCTACTGCTAATATTCACTGAAGAATTCATATAAAGAACCTTGCCAGACAAACTAACAAGACTGATGCTCACCCTAGAGCTTGTAAAACTACATGTGTGGTGTGGTGTGTGTGTGTGTGTGTGTGGGGGGGGACGGATGGGATAATAGTTCCCGAACCTGATTCCTCAGTTATTATATGGTGAAAGGGGAGAGAAGCTATTTGATCCCTCGTGTTCAACTGTGTTCCTGTGAATTCTAGGTTCTAAACAGGAGTCAAATTAACTTGTCTAAATTTATGGTGATGTCCAGGGAGTGTGAGATTTGAATTAAATAATCTCTGGCTTGAAGAAGTTGATGCCTTGTGGAGGAGCCAATCATCTAAGTATGGAAACACCCAGAATCATTTGAGTCTCACGTGAGCTGCTGCAACTGCCATGCATTGGGTGAACACCGGGGGGGGGGCTGTGGTGAGTCCAAAGGGTAGTGCTCTGAACTGAAAATGATTGGCTCCCAGCTAAAAGTGCAGGAATCTCCTATAGTGCCCTGTCTATTTTGATGTGATAGTGTCTTTCTGATCTACTGAGCACATCTAATCGTCCTTGTGCAACAGTGGTAGAATGGACTGAACCATAACCATTTGGAACTTTGACTTTACATAAAGGTTCAGTTTGCTTAGATCCAGTATGGGTCTTGGGTCCCCTGTCTTTTTCGGCACTAACAAAAGTGGGATTAAGTTCTAAATCTTCTTTGTTCAGTTGGGAACCTTTGGATGACTCTTTTGTGCAGCAACTTTTGAATTTCTTATGCTGTTTGCTCCCTCTGACCGGGTGGTATATCTGGGAGGTTCTTGCTGCTGTTTGGAGGGGGAAGAGAAAAGGGAATGTAATAGCCTCTGGATATTACATTTAGCACCCAGGCTTCTGTAAGTCAACCCCTGACTGGCTCCAGAGACAGACAGTCAGGCAACACTTCAGGAGCGTTGATGGGGTTTGTCAGGGGAAAGTATCCCTGAAGCCCTGGTTCTGCAGGACCCTCTGCCCCTGGGGTGATGCCTATCATTAAACCCTCCTCCTCTGCCTCTGGAAGAGGGTTTCCCATGTGGGTCCAGGAAAGGCCCTTTCCTCCAAGTTGGTTCCTCAAAAAGGACCTCTGAGGTGTAGAAAATTTGATCCCCATGGCGGAAAGAGTCTTCCCATCCTTTTTGCAGTGGGTGTCTCTCTAATCAAAGGCCCAAACAGTGATGAGCCATCGAAAGGGGCATTAACAAGGGATTCCTTAAAGGGATCAGTGAAATCACACAGTCTCATCCAAGCGCACCTCCTTAGGGATAGGCCTGAACCAGCAGCCCGAGTGGTACCACCTTCTGCTGTATGGGAAATTAGCCTCATTGAGGAGTTGTCAATGGATGACAGAGTGGCCAGTCTGAGAGAGAGTATTTTAAGTTCCTCCACAGGCATGGGCTCAGAGACAGAAGCTAAGAGCTCCTTGATCAGCTCTCTCTCTGCAGCTAGGTAAAATGAGCTAAATAATGTAATGACCGCGCCGTGAAAGTGGCTGAGGTGTAAATGCACTCCAACACTCTAGACTCCTTGTTAGGCGGATGGATTTTGGTAGTCTCCTCTGCCAGTTCTTTTTTAGCGGCTGCCACCATGATGGCACCAACTACCGGACCCTTGCATCAGTGTTTCCTATCAGATGGTGGGACCAGGAACCTACTGTGGCATTTTGGGATAGGCTCTACTGTATCCAGTTCCTTCCATGCCCGACGAGGATACCAAATCAACAAGGTCATCCACTGGGGAGGGGACACCCAGGATGCAGAAGGGCCTGTCCTGAATGCCTTCAAGAACACTGACTCATCAGAAGGAAGAGGTTGGACAGACCACCCACCTTTCTGCTTCAGGATCTCTAGAATGTCTCCAAGGCAGACATCATCAGGTGGGAATCGAGGGGATCCTTCTCCCTCATCAAAGTCAGTGTCTTTGGTCAATGACTCCATCGGGGAGTTGATGTGTATCCCTTTGCATGTCTTCTTCCAGGGGACTTTCTCAGTGGGACACTCAGGGGAAGTACTGAAAGAAGGGGATTTTTGGAGATTGCTCAGGTGGGATGACTTGCAGCAAGATGAGTAAGGTCAAGACCATGACCCAACGTGGGCGAAGGGGTAGGCTGCAGGACATAAGATGGTTCTCCACCAAGGGAGAATACCCTTTCCACTACTTTGAAGGCCAATGGGCCAGAAGTCGTCCCTTCTACCTCCCTCTGAGATGAATCAACAAAGGAGAGACTGTCTGAACTTGCTCTGGATCCACTACCTCTAAAGGGAATCAGACCTGAGCTGTCAAGGGTTGAAGCACCCAAGGGAAGACATGGCTCCAACAAGGATGGAGCCAACCCTAAACACACGGACCTGGCGCTGACATCTCAACTCCAAGATCCACTCTGCTCCAAAGGAATAGGAACACAGCTGATCAGGGGGGCTACCGGAGTAGAGGAAGGTGGCTTCCCTTGCGCTGATGCTGACACACTTGGGAACCCTGAAACCTGTAACTCCTAAGCCAAGGGCCAGATCAGAGGAAGAGTCCTGATGGTATGGAACGGGTAGCTCATGGATCCAATAGGGGACAGAGCTGACACTACCCCCATTTGAATCTGGGTCTTGAGGAATTTAGGACTAGTTCTAAGGAATTATGGCAACTCTAACAGCTATAAGCCTAACAATACTACCTAAGCTATCTGGCTCAACTGCTCCAGCCAAAACCCAGTCTCCCACATCAACCTTCATGGACTAACCCAACTTATTACATTTCCCACTAGAAGCGACAAAAGATCCAAACACCAATCCATACTGGATGGGATACTTGTATCCCATCCATCCCTCATATCCCTAGCTGGATGTCTGCCAGACACCCTCAGCGACCACCAACCAACATACCTACTCAGAAGCAAAACTCCCCTAATGACCCACGTAACAGTAAGGGAAATCAGAAATAGAAAGCACTTTAACCCTAACAACTTAAACAGGGACCTAAAATTCTGCAATTGGACCCCCTTGAAAAGGTTACCACTCAATGAAGCAGTCTCGTACTTTAACTCGACCTTTCTAAATATGTTAAGCCAGCATGCCCCCCCCTCCCCCGAACCACTAGAATTAAAACCAAATACGCCCCCTGGATAAATAAAGACACCAGAGTATTCCTCAATAACAGGAACAAAGCCTGGATACAATTTCACAAGAGTAAAAACCAAACAGACAAACAAAACTACCTTGAACTACGTAACAAGGCCAAAAAGCCGACAAACACACAAAATCTCTTACTATCAAAATAGTCAAAACAAACAAGCTACTAACCCCCAAAAGTTTTGGGCAGCAATCAACTCTGCTTTACAACCCGGGAAAACGTTCACCCCCACACCCAAAACAGAAAACAACCAAGATAATATCCCCACTCAGTTCAATAAATACTTTACCGAAACAATCCCATCACTAGCTAATAACCAAACTAATACTAATCAACCCACCTCAACACAAGTATCTACTCCAAATGAAACACAAGATAATAGCACCCACTAACTTTCAATTAGTATCAACCAAAACCATTCAAAAATTTTCCCAAAAACTCAAACCCACCACCCTGACTGCCAATAACCTACTGCTGAATATCTGCAATTAGCCTCAAAAGCTATAGCCTATTCCATTACTATCCTTATTAACAGAGCCATCTCAGAATGTACAGTACCCCATTAATGGAAATATCCCATATAATACCTCTACATAAAGGGGGTAACTCCTTTGAATTCAATAACTATCGCCCTATAGCTATACCACCCCCCTTATCAAAAATCCTGGAGAGGGTTATACACACTCAACTGATGGAATACCTGCTAGAAAACAAATTATTATCTACACAGCAACATGGCTTTAGACACTTCCATAGTACCACCACCGCACTTGCATCATTCACTAACACAATCAATCACAGAAATAAAGGACTTCTTGTACCTGCTACATTCCTGGACTTATCCAAAGCTTTTGACATGCTTAACCACCTCAAACTTCTTCACTCACTCTCTGCCTTAAACCTCAGTGCCTTCTCTATCACATGGTTCAAGAGTTATCTATCAGGTAGACAGCAGGCAGTACAATGGCAGAACCAAATATCCTCCCTACTGCCTGTTTCCCTAGAGGTTCCCCAAGGCTCCATCTTAGGTCCCTTACTCTTCACTCTTTTCACCAATCAACTCCCATCCGCCACCCCTAAAGCCTCTATAATCCAATATGCAGATGATACCACCATAACATCTGCAGCCCCCTCACTCAATCGCCTCCTCTCCCAAATACAAGTATGCTTCTCACTAGTCGAAACCTGGTTCACCAATTATCAGCTCATTCTTAACACAACTAAAACAAAACTAGTCCTCTTCAGCTCTCACAATCCTTTTCCCTAACAGACAACTTTACTATCACCTCCAACAACAAAACTGTTATCCCATCCATCCATATCAAACTGCTAGGTGTTGAAATAGATAACCACCTTAGATTTGATTCTCACATAGCTCATACCATAAAGAAAGTTCACAAAAAACTTGGGCTGCTCTATTGTAACAAACACCATCTCTCAAAGCAAACTAAAACAATAGCCAGGACACATCTGCTATCTACCTTGCTTTTCTCTTCCCCTGTATTCACTAGCCTTCGTAAAACTGATCGAAACAAACTTGAATCCTGCTATAAGATAGCCAGATTTGCCACAGAATCATCTTATAGAACATGCCACTGCGAGCTTCTCAACAAGCTTAACTGGTTAGAACTCCCACTATTACTTCAAATAAATCAACTCTCACTAGCACACAAAATATTAAACCACTCAGACAAAATCCCAGCTGTTCATCATCTAATTCATCCTCACACCACAACAAGAACCTTGAGATCTAGCACCCTAAATCACCTAAAGGTCACCAAATTTAACAATGAGGCAGGAAAATCTATCGACATTCACTCTGTCTCTAAACTCTGGAACTCCCCTCCTACCCACCTAACATCCAACAATTCTACCACTCATTTAAGAAACTCCTTAAAGCTCACTTCCTGTCTCACCCCTGAATAAAAACTGAGATTGCAGCTAACTGCCATACAACATAACTGTTTTTTTCTCATCCTATCTACAGTCCAATCATGACTATATGAAATGCTTTACTTTCTAGTTAAGATGGCAGTACCAAATTTCCAACAAGTCTAATAATGAATATATGGATTCTATCTATAGCTTGTCTTATTTTGGAATGTATTATGGAATGTCCTACCTTGTACTGTTCATATGTAATTTGAATGTGTGCAATTTGCTATCACTTTATTATAATCTCAGTCTGCCTGATATGCAAGTTAATTCTAAATCTTTGAAATGTTGTGAATCTATGTACTTGGAGCTTTTCTCCCCGGACCTCCGCAGAAAATGGACCTGTCTCCAGACGGACTTTCCTGGTTAACTAATGTAAAATAAATAAATTAAATAAATTGAACAAACTAAACTACCTTACCACCAAAAAAAGTTACAAGAACACTACTACAAGAAAAAACTCTAAAATCCTAACTTTCAAAACTTTAAACACTCTTAAAACTAGAAAACTAACACACTAGTGAGGAGCCCACTATTAAGCTATAATTATTAAACAGTGAAAAATTGAGGATATTAATTGTAGAGAGAGACTGGATCTTCCGTCTGGCTTTGAATGCGGCAAATGAGATCTGAGGTACTGGGGTGGGTGTAGTGTGTTATGGGTAAAGGGAGGAGCTTGAGAATCAGATCCAAGCTTGGAAGAATTGGCCAAACCAGATCCGAGGGGAGGATCAGAGAGCCATTTGTGAGGAGGAATGATGAGGACATCAGATTCTCCCTTTAAATGAACAGCAAACTGAACCAAACGGGAATGGTGTGAGGGAACTAATGCTGCAACAGCAATATTAACTAAACTTTTCATTATACGTCCATTCACACAGCTGTATGACCTTCATCTTAACCATCACTGCTGTAGAACGATTCACACACATCAAAGAGCACCTAAGCAGTACCTGTGCAGCAGCTTAAGGACTGGGAAAGCACACAGGGCCCGCAGGAGTGCAAATCCATCCTGGCTAAAGAAGATGATGTACAACATGAAATGTCTGCAAAACGTGAGAAAAGAATTCCTTGTGCCTGCCTGACAAATGTTTTCTGTAGAATGTTCTACAACAAAGGCTGCTGTGCAAGACTCTGCTCTTGGGGAATAAATTCTAATTTGCCCTGGTAACATCTTTCCACTGCAGTCACAGCAGGATAAAAGCACTCTCATTAAACTAAACAAACAACTCAGAGGACAAATAAAGTCTACCAAAGCCAACTTTGAGGTACGTCTGGCCTCCCAGGCCAAGGACAACCACAAAGCATTCTTTTAGCTATGTCCGCAACCTCAAAGGCAATACACAATTGTGTGCAGCGCTCACTGTAAAAGGAGCCACCTATACTGAGGCAGGAGACATAGCAAATCTCCTGGCTGATAAATTCAGCTCCAGCTTTACTCCTCTATGCCCCTCAACCTTCCCTCAGGAAATATCATCAAATATAACTCCCCTACTATCACTAGGGAACAGGTCCTTAATGTTCTCTCCAAGACCAAAAACACTGCATCAATGGGCCCAGACAATATCACAGGATGCCTTCTAAATAGCATGAAACATGACCTATCAGGATCTCAGGAATTACTATTTAACTGTAGCCTCCAAACAGTCTTCATGCCTCATGAATGGAGAAAGGCAACAGTCATCCTTCTGCACAAAGGTGTGCCATCTACAGATCCATAAGTCTCACTCATCTTATATGTAAAGCCATGGAAAGAATTATCATAGAGATGATCAATAAAGATATAGTAAACTTCCAGACACTGGACCCAGCCCAGTTTGGTTTCATAAATGGCAGATCATGCCTACTTACCCTAGTGGACGTCTTTGAGAAGTTCACCAAAACAATGGATGAGAGCAAAATCATTCACACGGCCTACATTGACCTTGCCAAGGCATCTGACACAATACCCCACTCCAGCACTGTTGACAAACTCAAAAGGTTAGGTACAAACCCATATGTCACCCAGTGGATAGGCTACTGGCTCACAGACAGGACCCAGGAAGTTAGAACTGGGAAGTCCACCTTTACAAAGAGGCCAGTCACAAGTGGAGTCCCTCAGGAATCAGTTCTTGGACCACTCCTTTTTAGCATCTACTTTTCAGAAGTCAAGGCCAAAGTCAGTGGACTCTGGCTGACTAAATTTGCAGATGATTGCAAATTAGGAGCGGTCATTGAATCTCACACTGACACAGATGTTCTCCAGGAGGGGTTGACACCGACAACTGGTGTCAGAGTCATGGACTAAAACTAAATGTCAAGAAATGCATAATAGTATCCTTTGGGAAGTCATCCATCCCTGGTAACTATCATACTGACAACACACCCCTTAGAGCTGACCCAGTAGTCAGGGACTCGGGGACACACATAGATAGTAATCTAGCTTTTGATCACCACGTGTCTACAGTGGTGATGAAATCATTGCCCAACTTATAAACAAAGGTATGGCATCTAAGTCCAAGGAAGACATTGTTCCACTGCATTAGGCATTCATCAGACCTATCAAAGAGTACAATGCCCCCCTTTGGTATGTACCTAACCAAGCATATCCAACAACTGGAACATTTACATTGGCTCCTCATTAAAAAAATACAGGGCATAAGTAATATGTCTTATGCAGACCGCCTCAAGGCCCTATCCCTGTATTCTGTCTCCTATAGGCGTCTGAGAAGAGATCTATGCCTGGCATACAGGGAATTGTCAGACCCTACTCTGATGAACCTCCTGCATACCCACAAAATAAACAGTAGCAAAATTACCCATTCTAAAGACATAAACCTTGCCTGCGATATAAAGAGGACCTTGCTGGAGAGACAGGTATGTATCCCACAGACTACCCAGTCTATGGAACAGGCTCCCCATCCATGTGAAGCAGAGTTCCTCCCTAACTCAAGTTCAACTTGGACAATTGGATGGGAAACTGGAAATTCATCTCTGGTTTGGCACCTATGTCTCTGATGCAAACAGGTAACCTGTAAATGGTTCATCTCCCAGGTCTATGCTTACACTTATCAAGGGTACCAGAACTCGTTAAGAGATTTGGGATAAATGGCTAGGCTTAAAAAGGCCCTCATCGTTAGCCTAGTAAACACCTATGAACCTATTACCCCCAAGTGAAAAGAACTGAGATCATAACACAGATAATTTGAGGGGACCCATGAATGCATTTAGGCACTGCATCTGTTCATTTGTAATACAAGAGGCAGTCATGAGTAAATTTTCCTTTACCCATCCAGATATCCAAGTTGTGCTCGAATATGGACAGGGATGCACTTTGTGTTACATGGATGGGGAGTCTGTTCCAGAGCAGCGGTATCCCCTGAGAGACATATCTATTCCTTCAAACCATGCTGTTGATGAAGCAGAAGGGATCTGGATCCCTAGACTAAGTATTTCTAATGCTATTTTACTAAATGAAGTGCAGTACATCCATCATTACTGGGTCAGAGAATGCAGTCTATGACAGATGCAAGTCACCTCCTAGCAGTCTGTAAGATACTAAGTATAATGACTGGGCTTTGAGTCAGTCTCTGAAGGATATATTGTTAAGGCCTTGTATCCTTTTAGTAAGGCATTTCTGTGGGCATTCCAGTTATTGCATGCATCTGAACATACACAAAGAAAAATACATTTGGATGCTCAAAGAAAAAAGTATGTCAGCATGAAGCATCTCATAGCTTTTAAAGGTGTTGGTTGATTAGAGGTGCACTTTATTTCTGACTGCCATGTGTATGGCAGCACTTTGTAGGAAAAACCTTCCAAAGCAGTTAGTAGACTCATGATGTGATTCTGTGGTGACTGGTATCTATATGGCAGCACAACATTATTTATTTTATTTATTTAACATTTTGTTTACCGGGAAAGCCTGACTTGGAACTAAGCCAATTTTCAGCGGCCGCCCGGGGAGAAACACTCTAGATGCATATCTTTGAAACATGGGAGGAAAACGGAGCACCCGGAGGAAACCCACACGAATGCAGGGAGGACATGCAGTCTCCGCACAGAAGGCACTCCAGCCGAGAATCGAACCAGAGAATTCTTGCTGTGAGACGACAAAGCTACCGCTGCACCACTGCACCGTCCAAAACATAACATTCACTTCATTTCAACAGTAACTTCAAATGCAAGAATCACAGTGTAACAAGATCAGCATGACTTTCTTATATACCAACTTGTTATAATATACTTTTCTTTCATTTTTGGAAAATAATTACTGTTCTATGTATTACGTACTAATCGGAAATTTGCAAAGAACACAAAGCTATTACCAGCTATAAAAAAATGCAATCACTGCACGTAACTCAAAGCATGCTGACATCTTTTTACTCCGGTACAGTTCACCTGTGCAGTGCTTGCAAGATAGAAATCAGATTTACAAAACTATTGTTCCAGAATGTTTTTCTGGAAATAGTACAAACAAACAAAACCATATCCTGGAACCAAAGTATTCAACTGCTACACAAAATGAAAATCCAAAAAAACAAGCAAAGAGTACACCGCAGTCTCTTAATAGTGCAAATACAGATAAGACACAGAGCTTTCGAGCAAAGCTCTTTTTAATGCATATCCACAGTACTTCAATGCAATCATATTTAGACTTTCCAGTCAAAATCTCAGTAAGCACATGATAAAAGTAGTAAAAAGTCATGACATTAACATTAAAGCTATACACAGAAATATATACATATAAAAAATTTTTATATAATTTTTTTTAAACATACAAACAATGTCAAGGTCACATAAATACATCTGCATCTACACATAAATATAAAACTAAACAAACACACACACAGCCTGGTGAAATACAATCATGTTTAAATTTAAGTATATGTTTCAAAACTATTTTGAATATTAAGCCTTGGGCTACTAACTGCTCCAAAATAATCTATCCATAACGTCTCCCCCTCATTTTTCTATATGTATTACCTGAATAACACTAAACGTAAAGCTATGAGAACTTCCCATAGTTTGAATATATTTAAATAATGCATTACTTCCTACCCCCTCTACATATCTCAGATAAATGTGAGCAAATCCTTAGTTTCAATTTCAAATTAGTTTTTTCAATATAGAAACAATCACAAGCTACACAGTTAGCGAAATACACCACATTTTCTGTTTGGCATGTAGCAAAAGCCCTAAATTCAAACCTAAATTTGAAAATAGGGTGCTCAAAAATAGCATCTGTATTAATATCAGCACAGTAGCTGTGCAGTGCTTGAAGACCGAAAGCATTGTTCCAGAATGTTTTTTCCCCAGACAGTACCTAGACATTTGTTTTAATGCAGTGTGTTCTAACAAAACACTTGTATATTAGGCCATTACACAGATTGTGATTTTTCAGCTTCCTTTGCTTGTTTCAGTGCTTCTCACTATTAAATAACTTCCTAAGTGCATTTTTAGACAGTACTTCTGTGTCCGTTGTGATGTTCACTCTTACAAAACACTTGTGTGTTTCACTAATACTTTAAAGAAGCACTTTTACAAGGCTTAAATTAGCAGTAGCAAAATCTTGCCCCTGCCACAAAGAATCACAGTAACAGATTACCTTCTCCCATTATAGGGAGGATGGCCTAATGGTTCAGGTGTTTGCCTTACAAACACAAGGTGCAGGGTTTGAGTCTCACAAGGGATAATTGGCTAGGCTTAAAATGGCTCGCAAGGGTAGTTAGCCTAGTACTAATCTATGAACCTATTTAAGAACCAAGTAGTAAGATCCATAAGGGTGAGCATTAGTGGGGAAAGCAGACTGCGCAGGGACATTCTGAGGTTCAATGCTGCAGGAAGACAGCCTTGCTGTCTATCTACTATTCTCCAGCAATACTCACTCTGGAGGGTATTATGGCTCCATCCATCCACAAACCCTTTTTCCCATTTTTGCAAAAGGGGTCAGAGTGTCACTTCAACAATGAGAATCATCTAGAACCAAGGTTTATACCACTGGGTGGCTAGCCCTGCCACGCTGGTTCTTCCACACCACACACACTCTTATGGCCAATTTAGATTGTCCAATTCACCTACTGCATGTCTTTGGAATGTGGGAGGAAACCTCACGTGAATGGCGATGCAAAACCCACAAATGAAAGCTATGGCTAGGAGTACTCAAACAAATTGACATGCTTACTCTCAGACAACAGTAATTTATTTACCTGGAGTGTCCGGTTGGGCCAAGGGCCTGTATTCAGAGGAGGCTCGGGGAGAAAAGCTCCACATTATAACATCTGGAGATTAAACAGCACATATACAAAAAACACTCATGGCATATAATACAAGTATGAAACATACAAGTCAGTGGTGTACAATTCAAGGAATCACATAATGATTGAAATAAGATTAAAAACATTAGTAAGGCACATGTTTATTTAGATATAGAAAACAATTTTAAATATTATTTGCCTTAACACAATATACAAAAAAGAAAAAGACATAGTTCAGGTATGTGTACTTTTTCCAGAGCAGAGTATTAACAGGTGAGAAAGAGGGGAGTGTGAGCATTTTGTTTTCTCATTCTGGTGTGGTACAGGAGCAGAGCTAGCTGCTTGTTAGGTGATCTTTGAGAAGCCTTTTGAATTGAGAAGGGTTATCTGTATAAAGTATATGTTGGGGAGTAGAGTTCCATGTTTTAGCTATATGTTTGGAGAACAGGGCATCTCCTTAACTGTGGTTTGCTCTAGTAGCATCAGGTAATAGTTTATTTGATGACTGGGGATCTGTTGTTGGAATAGGGCTGTACTAAATTTTCGAGAGCAGGGCAGTCGGGTTGGTGTATGATGCTGTGGACAATGGTAAGCTGTTCTAACTCATTTTATTTTCTGGAAAGCTATGCAGTGGTGTAATTTGTGGCACTCTAATTTGTGCATGTCAGTTTTTCTTATGTTTATAAAAACTGGGGAGGTGTATAACAGGGTGGATAGTAGATGTGTTCTGGCTTGTTTGGAGGTTTGGGTGAGATACGGGCTGGCTCTATAAAGTAAGCCAAGTCTGATGTGCATCTTTCTGAATGTGTGGGCTGTGTGCGTGTCAAGTTTGAGTGCTTTGTCAGTTGTTACTCCTAGTATTTTCACGTGGTCTACTGCTTCAACTGGTAGTAGATAATGAACAGGGTGGAGGGTGAGCTGTTCCGCAGTTTGTTAATATTGTTACTTTGGTCTTACTGGAAGCTATTTAAGCATTACTTGATTGGTTGCTAGGTACTGTTTTATGTCAGTGAAAGATTTTTGAGTAGTTTGTAAGAGCTCGGGGAAGGAAGGGGCTGCAAAGATGAGTGTTGAGTCATCTGCATATTGTACAGCAGCTGCTGAATTTGTGGCTTTACTGAGGTTATTGATAAAGATGGTGAAAAGAAGTGATCAGAGAAGAGAGCCTTGTGTGACACACACTGAGACTGGGAAGAGGGATGAGATTTAATTTTGCTATCTGACTGACTGATGTCTTTTGTACAAGTAGCTTTGGAATCATGAGATGGCTGTTGTGGAGAGGTTGGGGGAGGCTAATACACGGAGTAATTTTTAATGGGGGACTGTGTCAAAAGCTTTTGACATTCCACGGAAGATGGATGTTATCATTTGCCCTTTATTTCTAAATTGATTAACTGTGTCTGTGAAAATTATAAGGGCAGTTGTGGTGCTGAGTTTAGGTCTAAATCCATGCAGTGTATTAGATAGAAGGTTATTGTTTAGTAGAAATGCCAGAAGTTGCATATGTATGCACGTTTTGAGGATTTTGGCCAGAGGTGGGAGTGTAGCGATGGATCTGTAATTAGATATCTGAGTGGAAGTTCCATCTTTGTGTAAAGGGATAATGTAAGAGATTTTACAAAGTTTGGGGATGTATTGTTCAGCTGGAACAGTTTTTATTAGTATAGAGATAGGATAAGCTATGGCGTTGGCTGCCATTTTGAGAAATTCATGGAGGGTCATCTGCAAGTGATGATGGTTTTAGTTTGTTGAGGAGGTTTTTTATGTAGCTAGTCTGGATAGGACTAACAGTAAAAGAGTTGGGCTGGGAATTTGTGGTAGGGTGAATATTGTTGTTATTTAGTATGGACAGTACTGAAACTGTGAAATGAAGGTTAAATTGGGTGGCTATGTTATCGGTTAATTTAGGAGAGGAAGGGGTTGGGGTGGTGCACTGTTCAGGGGTTAACAACTGTTTTATGGAACTCCAGCATTTTTGTGGATTGTTATGGTGTTTTTGTTGGATTACTGTGTAGTAGGTTTTTTGTCATTTTTGATTTGTTTTTGACTGAGTTTCTTAGCTGTCGGTTTAACAGAGCGGTTTTGTTCTTGGTTGCTTGGTACTGAGATCAGGCTTTATCTCTGTGAATCACAAGCTGTTTAGGCTGTCCATAGCCATGGGATTGGTTTAGCCTTTGTTCGAATGTTTCTTAGGGGAGCTAGATTGTTAAGTATTTCATGAAATTTATTGTTAAAGTATTGGACTGCATTGTCTAAATGGAGATGTTTTAGAGGGGACCATTCACATTGTGTAAGGAGAGGAGAGTACTGAAAGTGGTGTTGGAAATTTTTCTTTTGTTTTGGATTTGTTTGTATATTATGTTTTTGTGGGGAAGGCTTTGTGCCTAATAACATAATTGTGTAATGAAGGTGTGGAAATAAGTATGTTGATCAGGAAAAACATCCTCATGGTCAGAGTGACAGAAGCTGCAAAGGATACACCACAGGCAAGACTAGGCCTACAAATGTTGTATTAAGGTGCTAAAAGGAACTCTTGAAAAGCACAAATGATGACAAATAGAAAAGTCAATGTCTGACACTGAGAAAACATGGACATTCTTTCTGACTTGTTATACTTGCTTTATTCACCCAATACAACACACACAGACTGTACAACACACACAGACTGACCAGTGTGCAACTCCACTTCTGACTCACCCAAAACACACAGACTGACCAGTGTGCAACTCCACTTCTGACTCTCCCGATACAACACACAGACTGACCAGTGCGCAACTCCACTTTTGTTTATATTAGTGTATACTCTCTAGAGTTACACTGTTGATGTCCTATTATACCACTGCCACAGCACTCAAAAATAATAGACTGCAATGTGCAAAGGTTTAACATTTATGACAACACTACAACTCACTTAAATTACAATGTGCCAATCTACAAATTTCAATTGATTTTACACCACAATATTTTATTTCCTGTCATGCAATTATTTTTCTCAATTCTGATCTACTATGTGGGAGGCTAGAAACAAATCCCCAACTGACAATGTATGCATGATGATCAATGTTTATATTTGCTATGGTCAATTAGCCTCAATTATTTCATCTCTCTGTGCATTTTCTGAAATGACAATTCACACACATAATTATTTACATATTTTTCTTGTACAAAAGCTCTGCTCTGTTTTACATATGCTGCACTTTTGCCTATGACCCCAGTCATGGCTGAAAAGTGTCTCTGAACCAGTTTATTTACCCATTTAACAAACAGTAAGTAAATAAATAACTACTAGATTCACAAATGTGAGCCATGAAATTACAAGAAGAAAAAAAAAAGACAAATACATGTGTTAGAGAAAAATGCATCTCTCATGATTATTCTACACAAAATGCACATTAGCTTACGATTTATTCACACATATGTTTGATGAATTATTTAATATTTGTTCATGTTAAAAATGATATGTAGTACAGATGCATAGCTATGCCAACCACAAATACTTATTGTAATTCAAAGTGTTTTACAACTGCATTCTAATACCAAGCTGCAAGTGTATTAACAGATGACTAAAGGTAAAGAAAGTGCTGAAGGGGTTAAGGGATGTTAAAAGACTGATTTCTGAAAGTAGGAAAGAACACAATGTAAAATATTTTGTTTTATGTAAGCACTGACCTTCCCAGGCTGGGATTCGTAGTTACAAAGAATGTTGGGGAGATAAAATGTTACTGGTACTGAAATTTACAAGGTCGAAAACAAGACTGTTTGCTAAACCAGGTGGCTTCTGTTTTTCTAAAACATTATTGTTACTAAAAACATGATTGCTGTGTTCACATGAAACATTAAGCGAGAAGCACGAGGGTCTGCAAAGACTCTATTTGCCAACATAAAAATCCTGCATGCAAGTTACTGATAAAGATTATAAAACCTGTGTGACTCTGCTGCTTGGTGAGACTGTTTTCTAAACTGTGAAGGTAGTCTCCCAGCGCTGACTTATGTGGATTTAAATAAAAAGAAAATGTTTTGCACATCCCGAGGAGTTATTCTTGACTCAAGACTCCTCTTCTTCTTCTTCTTTTGGCTTTTCCCGGTTAGGGGTCACCACAGCAGATCATCTGTCTGCTCATGATTGGCAGTGGAGTTTTACGGTGTCGACTTGCCAGCCCGGCGCCCAACCTTCCACAGAAGGCACACACACATGCACACACTCACACCTAGGGCCAATTTAGAGTGTCCAATCCACGTACTGCATGTCTTTGGGATGTGGGAGGAAACCGGAGCACCCGGAGGAAACCCATGCGACCACAGGGAGGACATGCAGACTCCGCACAGAAGGCACCCCAGCCGAGAATCGAACCGGAGAACCTCTTGCTGTGAGGCAGCAACACTAACCGCTGCACCACAGCGGCCGCCCAAAAATCCCAGCTTCCTCTGTTGAATGTATTCTCTGCATCAATACCAAACAACAACAGTGGTACTTTCTTACATTCTTCTTCCCTTTAGATTATCCTTGTTCTATTACTGCTGTTAAATCTTTGGCTCCCCTCCACAAAACCACATTGATCCACATCTAACAATTTTGGCAACACATTTGCCATTCATTTAGCTAGTATAGACCAACACTAAATAATCGTGGTTTAAAATTGAAATGGGTCTGTATAAAGCTGGGTCAAGAAGAAACCCTTTCTAATTGCTACTGACATCTGGGAAAAGATTCAGGAAGGATGAGCAAGTCTTCTAAATAAGGAAATGTGTGATTACCATTTAGTCTGCAGTGAGCTATGACTACAGCTAGACACTTTGTAAACACCACTGTAGTTGTAAGACAATCTAAAGAGTAATACAGAGAAATGATAATGTGACCCAGACAGAGAAAATCTCAGAAATTTCCTGAAATCTGTGGCTATGGGAATGCAATGATATGCATATTTACATCTAATTCTAATGTTACCAAAAAACTTTGTTGCGGAGTGAAAAATAACACATTCTGAAGGGTCTACATGTTGAATTTTGGTACATCACACAAACTTAGAAAGGAAAGATACAGAACTAGTCTCTAGGAAGACTCGTTGATACCAGAAACATTCCGTAATTGAAGCCTTTTCCTCTTTGATTTGATGGCACGCACTAGTTTTATGACTCCTAGTACTGAAGAACATAAGAAAAAAACTTTGGTTCAGAGGATGGGGAGGAGCTCCCCTGAAAGGATGTGTATGTGTATGTATATGTATGTGTATATGTATGTGTATGTGTATGTATATATATATATATATATATATATATATATATATATATATATATATATCCAGTGTGCAAAAGTCTGAAATGACCTGCTGCCAAAGGGGAATAAACAGAGACAGTTTCTGGGACAATTCAGACATATTAGTTCAGAAGGGTTGGGAAATGGGAAAGAATGTTGGTATAGTCATTTTAAAGTGTGACATTGTCCTTTTTTTGGATAAGATCATTGTTTCTTGTTATTCCACTCTGTGAGGCGCAGTGGTTAGTGTTGTCATCTTGAAGGCAAGAGTTTAGGTTTGGCTCTCAGCTGGGGTGCCTTCTCTGGGGAGTATGCATGTCCTCCCTGTGGTCGCGTGGGTTCTCTCCGGGTGCTCCGTTTTTCTCTCACATTCCAAAGACATACAGCAGCTGGACTGGACACTCTAAATTGGCCAGAGGTGTGAATGTGTGGTATGGATGAACTACTGTGGCAGGGGTAGCCACCCGGTGATGTACACCTTGTCTCTAGATGACTGTCACTGTTGAAGTGACATGCCAACCCCATCTGCAAAAATGGGGCAAACGGGTTGAGGATGGATGAATTTCCCTCTTCATATGTCTTTCTGGGTCCTTGTTTGGCTTGAGAAAGCAGGGGTGGTTTGTCTCAGTATTAAAATAGAAAGAGGATTTGGGTGAAAAACCTTGGAAACTCCTTGTACAGGTGGTACCTCACAATTCAACCACCTCGCAATCTGACCACTTCATAATTCAGCTGCACTTTCGGCCACCTGGGCATCCGGCAACTGAACCACCTTCTCACAATTTGACCCAGAAAGGAGGCTAAAAAGTTGTTCATTGTTTCCTGCTGTTGTAGTGTTATGTAGTGCAGTTGTTTCTTTTAAGTGTTGCAAAGAAATGAAGAAATGGTGTCAAAGAAGACTGATACTGGCAGGAAAAATAAGTAGCTGAACATTGAAAAGAAGAAAGAAATCATAGGTAAAATTGCCACCCTATCACCCCTGGGTTTTTGAATACTGGCTAAGGCTCTTGCCACCCCCATAGTGCCTTTTTTAGGCAAGGCTCAAAAGACAAACCCACCTCCATAGACAACACAAGGAAAAAGAAACTGAGGGTAATGCTGCTCAATGCCAGAAGTCTAAACCTCAAGATGCACGCACTCGAGGCTCTCCTCAGTATGGAGAATATAGATATCTGTGCAGTAACAGAAACCTGGTTCAAGGCTCCCAAGAGCACCCCAGCACTACCAGGTTATACCTCATACCATGCTTTTCGGCCCCAAAACTCGGACCGAACCACAAGAGGAGGGGGAGTATCCATATTCATCAAAGATACCCACACCTCCAGGTTAGTGGCACTGCACGAAGCATTGGAGACCATCCATGTGCAACTAACAGTGGGCAAAACTGCCTTTCAGTTTGTAGCCTGCTACAGACCACCCTCCCAAACTCAGGAACCTCACTTGGCTTTCCTGAGAACACTGGAGAATATGAAAGTCTCTCCAAACACCATTATATTGGGTGACTTCAACTACCCAAACACAGACTGGGAAAACTACTCAAGCCCCAACACCCTCGCCCAACGGTTCCTAGAATTTATAAACTCAAATGCTATGGAACAACTGGTCACCACTCCCACAAGAGGGGAAAACATATTGGACCTGATCATCACCAACATGGGGACTCTATGTTCCATACCAGAGGTATACACCTCATTGGTAAGATCTGACCATAAATTAATCTCACTGGACATCCATATCCCGTCCCTTCCCCCAGCCAAGGAAACCATGGTGAAGAACTTCTCAAAAGCAAACTTCACACTTCTCAAAACCGAGGTGGAATCCTTCAAAGCACCCGGGCCAGTGGAAAATACAGCCCAAACCACGCATTCTATGGACACCTACAGGAATGCATGGATCGCACAATCCCAAAGAAAACCAAGACTCACTCCTCCAAAGGCAGGAAACCTGTCTGGTGGACCCCAGCCATAAATAAGCTATACAACAGGAGGAGGAAGCTACTACATGCTAGAGCAAAATCCCAAAAAGGGAAGGCATCTCTGATCAGTACTAGCAAGAAACTACGATCCCTCATAAAATTATCCAAGGCCAGTTTCGAAAGAAAAATTGCACAAAACGCTAAAGATAATAGTAAGGCCTTCTTTAGTTATGTCAGGAACCTGGGTGGCAACTCCCAGATATGCTCTGAGTTAGTGCAAAATGACAAAAAATACACTGAATCCACAGACATTGCCAACATCCTGGCAGACAGGTTCAGTGCAAACTTCTCCCCCCCTTCCCCCCAAAAAGAGCAAATGTTTATCCCAACAGAGTGTAGCCTCCCTGACATCACAGATGAACAGGTGAGAGCTGCCCTCTCCAAAGCAAAAAACACAGCATCAATGGGACCGGACGGTGTCCCAGGCTGCATCTTACACGAGCTCCAAGAAGAACTGAACCCTTACATAAAGTCACTGTTCAATCTCAGCCTTACTACAGGATATGTACCCAAGGAATGGCATACAGCAACAGTGGTCCCACTCCACAAAGGTGGTGCCACAACGGACCCCGGAAACTATCGCCCTATAAGCCTGACTAACCTGGTCTGCAAAGCTATGGAGTGTATCATCATGGAACTCAAACAAAGACAATGGGAACCTCCAAACACTGGATCCTATCCAATTCGGCTTTGTTAAGGGCAGATCTTGCCTCTTGAACTTGGTTGACTTCTTTGTAACAGTCACCAAGGCTATAGATGAAGGGAAGGTAGTCCACACAGCCTACCTGGACCTCGCAAAAGCTTTCGACACAATTCCCCACTCAGGCATCATAAATAAGCTCACCAGCTTAAATATCAACCTCTATGTCACAAGATGGGTTGCAAACTGGCTCAGGGATAGAACCACATGGTCAGAATTGCAGGTGCCATGTCAGACTCTAAATCAGTTACAAGTGGCGTCCCACAAGGCTCAGTCCTGGGACCTCTCTTGTTTGGTATATATTTCTCTGAGGTGCAGGCTAACACGGGAGGACTATGGCTGACCATGTTCGCAGATGACTGCAAACTGGGTGCCATAATCAACTCGCCGACTGACACAAGCATCCTCCAAAAGGGTCTCACAGAGACGGATAACTGGTGCCAGAGCCATGGCCTAAAGCTAAATGCCAAAAAGTGCATAGTCATCCCCTTTGGGAAAAACAAAGTGCCCACAAATTACCACATAGGCGGTAATCCATCAAGTACAGAAGAAGTAATTAGGAATTTGGGGACCCAAGTAGATAGCAATCTCTCCTTTGAAAATCACATTGCCAAAGTGGTTAGAAAGACCTTCTATATAGCCCACGTTATCACGAAAGGGTTCACATCTAAATCAAGAGAGGTCATTGTGCCCCTCTACTCATCAGGCCCATAATTGAATACAATGCCCCATTTAGGATGTACCTTACCAGACACCTGCAGCAACTGGAAAGACCCCAAAAGTACCTCACCAAGAGATCAAGGGACTCAAACAGATGCCCTATGCAGTTAGGCTAAAGAAACTCCAGCTCTACTCGGTTGCTTACTGCCTACTCAGAGGCAATCTGTGCCTGACGTATAAAGCCATGTCTAACCCAGAATTAATGGACATGCTCCACCTCAGGAAATCCAAATCCCTTAGAGCTACATGCTCCAGGGACTTAAACCTCAGCACAGAAATAAATAGGACATGCTGGAGGAACAGATTCATATCCCAGAGGCTCCCCTCACTCTGGAACAAAATCCCAATCCATGTTACGCAGAGCCCTTCAATGACCCTCTTCAAGAGAAATCTTGACGAGTGGATGGGAGATCGTAGGTTTACCCCTGGGATCTCTTCTGTGTCCCTACTAGACAGGGGCACAGTAAATTAACCTTAAAAGGGCTATCTTCTGTGACCTACCATACAGAGGCACAGTCGATTAATCTAAAAGGGTGGCGAAAGCCAAACACACTCTGGCTAGGCTTATAATTGCCCTAGGGCAGATAGCCTAGTATCAACCTAAGAACCTATGAACCTAAATACAATGAATAGCAGAACAGTATGAAATGCCTAGGCCAAACTTCTCAGCATTTTGGAAAAATAGAGACAGCATCATGGTTGCTAAGTTGTCAAAAGGTGCAGCAAAGGTTTTGGACAAACAGAGAAAAACAATTCATGAAGATATGGAGAAGATGCTTCTTGTTTGGATCCAGCAGATGAAGGGAATTCAAACACAGACCCTGATCTGTGAGAAAGCTAAGCTCATCTTTGAAGACTTACAAAAAAACCTCCAAGAAATAGCTCACAGCAAACAGAGGAATTTTAAAGCAAGCAGGGGATGGTTTCACAGATTTAAAAAAAAAGAAGTGGCATCCACAGTGTTCTGAGACAAGAGAGGCAGCTAATGCTGGCAAAGAAGGTGCACAGAAATTCTCAAGACTAATGGTAATTAATGTTATTTATGTATATTTTAAACTGCACTTTTACATTTTGGGCCATGATGGCAATCTGAACTTTGATCTTGCTGCGGAACACTATGGAATAAATTATAAGGGCCCAGCACAGAAAGTTCTTCTGTGAATTCCACACTGTTTTGTATGGAACGGTCAGAGCTCGGACATAACTATTCAGGGTGTACAAACATAATAGGCTAGAGATGCGAAAACAGCTTTGGGAAAAATGTTTTTCTTTCTTTCCTCTCTTTTAGAAAACTGCAGTTCGAAGTAATGGTGGCAATGTGTTTATTGTTCTGTTAAATGACTCACTACTTTTAAGTATATACTGTGTACTATTTTGTTAAACGACTGACTTTTAAGTATATAATATACCGTTTTGTTCAATGACTCACTTTGCTTTTAAGTATACGAGGTTCTTGTTTGTTGAATGACTGAGTTGCTTGTTAGGTACGTGGTTGTCTGCTGCCTTGTGGAATGACGGACATTTGCTTATTCCTTGTATGTAAAAGTATTAGTGGGTGGCTCCCACAAGAAATAACAAAAGTTTATTAATATACAAGAGGGGAAAAAAAAAAACACAAGGAGGTGCGTTGTGTTGAGGGAGGTACCTCAGGGTTATAGTGGGTGGATCCCACAGCAACTAAGGACAAGTTGTTACTGTATATGTGTATATATTAACAAAAAAAAAAAGAGAATTTAACACAAGGTGGTGCTTTGTGTTGAGGGCAGTACCCTCAGGGCAAAAAGGTAAGAGGCATGACTGCTTTGTGCTGCTTTAATGTACAAATGATGGTCTGTGTTGTTGTGTACTGTTATGACTGCAGAGAGAGAGAGAGAGAGAGAGAGAGAGAGAGAGAGAGAGAGAGAGAGAGAGACAAAGAGAAAAGTTAAAAGCAGAGTTAATTCAAACTTATGAGCCTAAAGCATTTTGGGATGCAAGTGTGTCTGTTGTTAAATCAAGTCCAGGTGCAACTGTGTGAAAGTACTCTCAGAGGGTCCGAAAGAGTGGTCAGTGCTGGAGCTCATGATGGGATGAAAGGAAGGGGGTGCTGTGGGAAAAGGCTGATGAAAACTTCTCTTCTATGGTGTGTGGAGTGATATAGTTATTTTTCTCAACTGCCAAGATCCAGGATCTGTAAGGGACAAAAATGGAAACAAAGATAAGCAAGCAGGATCATATCCCTGAAGAGGGAACGCCTGCATATTTTATGCATTATGGTAAAGGAAGTTGTAAATATTTGCATGACTGGTTTCAGCTTCCTAAGAATTGTTCTGGTGGGGTATTTCCATTAAATGGAACTTATGACAGGGATAAATTAATGAACTTAAAAAGTATTTTGGAAAAAGGAGAAAAACAAAGTAAATGGGCAATAAATGTCAGCATTTTATTTCTTGGTATACTGAAGCTCTTAAAATGGAAAAGAGTCAGCATTAAGGGGGTTACAGGATACTCATAAAAAAACTGTTGCAACAGGTAAAAGACAAAGCAGCACAGACCAGTAAAAAGGGATCCCCTTATCCTGTTTTGGCAGGTTGGGGGGGGGGGGACTAAGGATGGCCAAAAAGCAGAGACTTCTAAACAGAATGATACCCCTCCAGTAGCTGCTGTACCCAACCCCCATATGTACCGTGGTGGCTCCTGCACAAGATTCTGTTGTTTGTCAGACCTCAACACAAGGTCAGTGCTGTACTGTTACATCTGAACTTAGTTCCCCCGTTTGACTTTTATCTTTAGAACAGGCATCTGCAGTCACAAACATTTTTGTTTTTGTTGTTCTTCCCAGTATTCTCAACAAGCTTCTACCTTTTCAACAGGAGCACTAGTATTTGACACTGCTGTGGCTCATCACAATCGGTCACATGATAGGCTAGGATAAGAGGCTATTTCCTCTGCAGATGATGTTTTGGCACCTTTGAAAAAAAATAAAATTGGGAGGAGGGGGGGGGGGTTGATGCTGGTTTGCATACTATATCTAAATGCTTTCCAACTGTAACAAAAAAAAAATCCACGGAGGTTTAAGGAGGAATTTAAAAAATCTATTACAACCCTACTTTGACAGATTTAAACCAGCTACTTCGGGAAGTTACTTCAAATGAAATAAGAACACAGTTACTTGAAAAGTCTAAAATAACAAATTTTACTCCCATAGGAAATACACTAATAGATAAAAGGAGAGCATTGTTAAATTACAAAAGTGTGTCAGGCATGTAGGCAAAATAAAGAGAAAGTCCCTGCAGATTATTTGAGTTGTCCTAAATTAGAAGTTATGTACCTACCATAACGTTCCATGTTAGTTGTCTTCTCTCGCCTTCTTTCTTGCTGGATGGGTTCGGAGCCGATCCTCGGCTCTGACTCGGCATTTGCTAAGCTTGAGAACTCCTTTTACCAGCTCGAGGCAACCCTATATCCCATGATGCAAGGCGCGACTACCTCAGATCTCGTTTGGTAGCTATAACACCCTGCTAAATAATACTATTCCCAAAGGAAGAGCAAAGACTAGCCTAGAAGAACTAGGCAAAAAGTTCTTAAGATAGACTCTTTCTACTGAAGACTCAGGAGAGTGAAACCTGAGAAAGAGAAGCCCTTCAAGATCTGTCCAGGCCAGGGGGAAGGAGGGAGGGGCTTAAGAAGAAGGCGAGAAGACAACTAACATGGAACGTTATGGTAGGTACATAACTTCTAAATGTTAAGTTGTCAATCTCGCCTTCATTCTTGCTGGATGGGACCGCGTCCCTAGCACCTGTATCCCGGGTGGCTCAATGGAACAGACTCTTGAGAACTGTGGAACCAAAACTGGCCCTGTCCCTGGAGGCCAAATCTAATTTGTAATGAGAGACAAAGGTATGAGGAGTGGCCCAAGTAGCTGCTGCACAAATGGTATCAATGGGTAGCCTATCCTGAAAAGCTGTAGATGTGGACAGGCACCTGGTTGAATGCGCTTTCGGTTTTGAGGGTAGTTGCTTGCCTCTGAGCGAATACACATAAGAAATGGTAGAAGACAACCATCTGGATAAGGTCACTTTCGACACTGGGAGACCTTTCCTGTTTTCTGCATAGGAAACAAATAATTGATCAGATTTCCTGAATTGTTTAGTTCTATGCAAATAATATCTGAGTTGACGATGGACATCCAAAAAAATGAAGTTTTTGTTCAGCTCTGTCCGAATAATTAGGGAAAAAAACTGGTAGATCGATGGATTGATTAATATTAGTCTGAGAAACAACTTTGGGCAGAAAAGATGGATTAGTTCTTAAGGATACCCTGTCCTTGTGAAAAACTAAGTATGGGGAACGGATACAGAGGGCTTGTAGTTCAGATACCCTCCTTGCTGAAGTGACAGCCACCAAGAATATTGTTTTCCAGGTCAGCAACTTTAAGGAGCATGAAGCAGACGGTTCGAAGGGGGGTAAAATCAAGGATGCTAACATCAAATTCAGATCCCATTGTGGAGGAGGATGTTTTACTGGAGGCTTTAGGAGAAAAACACCTCTCAGAAAAGCTTTGCATAGTCTGTGCGACATTATGTTATGATCTTGCAAGCCAACATGATATTTAGAAATTGCTGCCAGTTGGACTTTAACTGTCGATGAAGAAGATCCTGACTGAAAAACTTCAGCCAGAAAATCCAAAATTGAATGCACCGGCGCAGTAAAGGGATCAATGCGCCTGGAGTTTGCCCATAGGGAAAAACGTCGCCACTTGCTAGCATAAACCGTTCTGGTGGACGACTTTAAGGAAGCTATTATGATATCTCTAACAGGATCAGAGATCATAGGAAGCCTGACTAGGGAAGGAAGTGGAGCAACCAAGCAGTGAGGTTGAGAGAACGAATGGCCCGGTGCTGTTGACCCGTTTGGTGGATCAGAAGATCTGGAACTGGGTCCAGATGCCCAGGCTGCACCAGGAGATGACGATGTAGGGACGGAAACCAAATTTGTCGAGGCTAGTAAGGGGCAATGAGAATCAACTTGGCTCTCAAAATGGTAGCTTTCTGAATGACCTGTGGAATTAAAGGGAATGGGGGAAAGGCGTACAGAAGTCCCCGGGGCCAATCCTGGGTTAGAGAGTCTCTCAGGGGATGGCCTGGTAGGGGAAAGAGGGTGAAGAAGTCCGGGCATTTGCTGTTTTGGGGTGTAGCAAAAAGGTCGCAATAAGGGGTGCCCCACTTCTGAAAAATCTCGTCCACTACCGATTGTTTGAGAGACCACTCGTGAGGCATGAGAATAGCTCTGCTCAGTCTGTCCGCTAAGAGGTTGGACCTGCCGGGGATGTGCGTTGCTATCAGAAACCGATGAGAGGAGATTGCCCATTGCAAAAGTCTGAGAGCTTCTCGACATAAAGGACAGGACCTGGTCCCGCCCTGTTTGTTGATGTACCAGACTACAGACATGTTGTCCGTTTGAACTGCAATAGTCCCCGAGGGAAGAAAGTCGTTGAGGGCTTGCAACGTTAAAAGCATCGCTCTCATCTCCAGGACATTGATGTGCAGATGGTATTCTGTGGGTTGCCAAGTCCCATGGACCATCCTGCCCTTATAATGCCCCCCCCACCCGATCAGAGAGGCATCCGAAGTGACTGTGGCAACCGGAGTTGGGGGAACAAACGGTCGGCCCTGATGGAGCAGAGGAGAAGATATCCACCAGGTTAGATGAGTCTTGCACGATTGTGTAACCAAAATTTCGTTCCTCATGGGTAGGTTCTGGAACGACCACTGAGTGAATAACATCCACTGCAGAAGACGCATGTGGAAGCGAGCTAATGGTAGAAGTACAATGGCCGCAGCCATAAGACCTAGAACCTTCAGAACCAATCTGGCTCTGACCTTGTTGCTCAGTAATATGATCCAAATGTATTTTTGGATGTCCAGAATTCTCTGATTTGTTAGTCTGGCTAACATACTGACGGTGTTTAGTTCTGCGCCTATAAAGGTGATAGATTGGCAAGGCAGCAGAGAAGATTTTTCGAAATTCACTGAGATTCTCAACTGTTTGCAGATCTGCAGAGTGTAGTCTCTGCTTTGAAGAAGCTGATGCTTGGTGGTGGCGGAGAGGAGCCAGTCGTCCAAATAAGGAAACACCTGGAATCCTTGACGTCTCAGATGAGCTGTAACCACTGCCATGCATTTGGTAAACACTCTGGGGGCTGAAGTGAGGCCAAAGGGCAGGGCTCTGAATTGATAATGACTGGTCCCCAGCCGAAAGCGGAGAAACCTCCTGGAGCGTCTGTGTATCTTTATGTGATAGTACGCGTCCTGAAGGTCTATCGAGCACATCCAGTTGTCCTTGCCCAAAAAGGGCAGAATGGACTGAAGCGTGACCATCCAGAATCTTGCCTTTCTGACAAATCTGTTTAGATTGCTCAGGTCTAAAATTGGTCTCCAATCTCCCGTCCTTTTGGGGACCAAAAAGAATCTTGAGTAGATGCCGGATCCTACTTGGTCTGCTGGAACTATTTGGGTGGCTCTTTTTTCTAGGAGCTTTGAGACCTCCTGTTTTGCCAAATCCCTTTGACCGGGTGAGATGTCTGGAAGGGATTGGTGAGGTACGGGATACCTTTCGAAAGGGATTTTGTAATCCTCTGATATGATCGACTGTACCCATATGTCTTGTGAGAGGGAACGCCAGGCTAATGGGTACAGCGATATCCTTCCCCCGACTGCCTCCAAGGGTGGACAGTCGGGCAACACCTCAGGGATGCTGAAAGGGTTTGTCAGGAAGAGGCTCCCTGCTACCCTGATTCTGGGGATCCCCCCTGCCTCTAGGGCGGCGTCTGTTATTGTTACCCCCTCTGCCTCTGGGGGTAAACTGACCACGTGTGTCCGGCATAACTCCTTGGGCTTTACAGAACCACATTTTTCCTCCTTTCTGACCTTTGGGATAGGGTCTTGAAGGAGTGGAAAAATGGACTCCTACGGCAGAAAGGGTTTTGCCGTCTTGTTCACACATGGTCAAGGTCTCCTTCACCTGCAGTCCGAACAAAGCCGAACCGTCTAAGGGGGTATTGGTGAAGGACGCCTTGAAGGGGTCCGCAAAATTACAAAGCCGTATCCAGGCCTGACGCCTAAGTGCCACTCCTGTGCCTGCGGCTCTACTCGCTCCATCGGCCGCATAGGATATGAGCCGCATGGAGGAGTTGGTTAAAGAATTTAGGATTGCTAGCTGTGAGGCAATCTTGTCTTGAGCCCCAGCAGCTGAAGGATCCTGAACCGCCTCACCTAGTTCTTTGAGAATGTCTCTCTGAAGTCTGGTGAAATGACAAAGGTAGTTCAGCGAACGCATAGCAAAGGTCGCTGAAGAAAACATCCGCTTGCCATACCTATCCATGGTCCTAGAGTCTTTGTTAGGAGGATGGACAGGCACGGAAGGATCCGCAAGTTCCTTCTTGGTGGCCGCCGCCACCACCATAGCATCCACAGAGACGCCCTTAGAAAGAAACTGCTTGTCTGAAGGGGCCATAATAAATTTGGATGGCCTCCTGGGGACTGGTTCCACAGAATCTGGGGCTGCCCACGCCTTCAGAGCCACTACCTGCATGAGTGGGTTGAAAGGCGGAGACACTCAGGAGGTGGAGGTTCGGGATCCAAACGCCTCTAGGTATACAGACTCATCCTCGGAGGGGTCAATGGAAGGCCAGTTCCCCCTCTGTTTGAGGAGTTCCAGGATGTCTGAAAAGGAGACATCCTCAGAGGGGGACCGGGGGGAACCCTCCGACTCATCTAAGTCGGTATCTGATGTTGTAGACTCAGGGGAGTCTGTGTGTTTCCTCTTACACGTCCTCTTGCGCGGGGGTTTTCCTGCGGGATCAGGAGAAACCTCGGAAGAGGAAGTTATTCCCAATGGGGAAACCTGGGGCGATGGATCCCTGGGCCTGGGAGCAAGAGACTGGCAAGAGACATCAACAGGCACCGAAGAGGGAGGAGCTAAAGGAATGGACCGTTGACCTGACTCAGGTGCCAGGACACTCCTCATCACCTCAAAGGCTCCTCTCCCAGGGAGACCAGAATACTCCTGCTCCGAAGAGACAGGAATTTCTGGCTCCACTGAAACAGAAGGCTCCGAGGCCGATGTCGGTGCCGAGCTCACCAAAGCCGAAGCTCCGAGAGGGAGAGCGGGGTCGGACAAGGGTCCGATGCCACTGGCCCCCTCGGAGCCGACAAGGGAAACTCGACGACCGGATCCCTCCAAGGAAGGTCTCATGAAGGAGATCGGAGCTGAAGACGACGGAGCCGAAAGGGGATGTATCGGCCCCGGCGCCGACACGGTCACTGTCCCGAAAAGCTCAAGCTCCGAACTCTGGAGGAGAGTCGGAGGAGGAAGTTCAAGGGGAAGAGCAATAGCCGAAGTCTGTTGAGACGGGCTATGGGGCATTTGGGCTAGTGCCTGTGACTTCAACATCCTGCTTACCACCCTCTCTAAATCGTGGTCTGACAGCCTGGAAGATCTCGAAGATCGGCTCCGATGACTCCATTCCGATAAGAGGAGACCTCGGAGCCGAGCGAATCGACTCCAGAGAAGGGGACCGAGATCTCTTCTTGGACGGAGCCATCGGAGCCGACGACCTCTCAGTTCCAGATGGAGCCGAACACTTTTCGGCTCCGATGCTGGATAACACCTCGGCACCAGCCGGTGCCGACAAGGAAACTGGAGACTGTGTGTTGGAGCCGGAAAGAACCGACACTACCATATCAGTGGTAGAAAGATCAGCTCCAGCCGGAGCCGATCTCGACTCCGAAGGAGTCGGAGCCACCAGGGAAGGCTTAACAACCGTAGCCTGAACCTTAGGTGGCTTGGAAGGTTTACCCGACCCAGTCTTTGCCGGTGAACCTTCTGGCTTTAATAAGCCACGGAGGATCAACTTGTTCCTCCTCTCCTGCAGGACTCTCTGGCTAAAAGAATGCCATACAGCACAGGAGTCCTGCAGGTGTAAAGGCCCCAGGCAGTAAACACAAGAAGTGTGACCGTCTGTCAGAGACATCTTCTGACAGCACGAGTCACACTTCTTGAAGCCTGAGACCTTTCCTTCTTTAGACATAGTCTAAGAAAAGACAAAACACACACTCAACAAAAATCACACAATTAACCCCAAAACACACTCAAACTGACAGGGATTAATGAACTGGGAGGCTTAGGCCTAACAGAAAGGAAAAATAAACTTTTACCCAAAAAGAGGAATATAGGGTGGGAACTATAGTATAGCTATACACACTATTATATAAACTAACCAAAATAAGAAAAAGGGAGAATTACCCTTGAATAACCTGTTGAATTAGAAAACTCACCTGAGCTGGCAAAAAAGAGACCTCTTCGCGAAGCGGCAAACGAGATCTGGGGTTGTCGCGCCTTGCATCATGGGATATAGGGTTGCCTCGAGCTGGTAAAAGGAGTTCTCAGGCTTAGCAAGTGCCGAGTCGGAGCCGAGGATCGGCTCCGAACCCATCCAGCAAGAATGAAGGCGAGATTGACAACTTAACATCCAGTGTTTTGAGAAACATTCAAAAATACCAAACCCAAATGAACAAGCTAAACCAGCTATTGCTGCTGCCTTCAAGCAGAGTTTGCAAACCCTGTACAAAATCAAATAAAGCAAATGCTTACAGACTGGCAGGAAAAGACTTCCTCATTAAGTGCTGCAAATGACCGTACTGACTTTGGCAGGGTAATAAAACAAAATAAATCTTGACCCTTTGCTGCCAGTGGATCAAAAAGGACCATATGTTAAAGCAGAAATAAATGCAAATGAAATTCCATTCCTGGTGGACACTGGTGACACATGGTCTGTATTAAAAGTTACTGAAACAAAGTAAAGACAGCTGGTGTAACAAATGCTACTGCTACGTATCCTGTTTTAAAACCTACACCTATTTCATTAGGTCCGATTGAAGAAAGTACAGTTGTGTACACTTACCCCAAATGTAGATGTTCAGGTGTATTCACTATTGCAGTCATCACATTTGGGTTATCTGCCTGCAGGTAGCCCTCAGCCAGCCTGAATACCAGAGTCTTTGGATTTCTGTGTCGGATGCTGTCGCTTCTTCCATAAGGTCAGGTCGTCAGCGGTATAAAACATGCAGCCGACTCCATTCCATCAGTTTTTCTTGCCCATATGTCAGGTGCACCCACAATGTGAAGCAATTGTATGGCATGGAACACCCCCAGCAAAAAGCAAATACACATGATATAATATATACCAAACAAGAAGGAAAGGTAGAGCCAAGAGTAGTCTGGGGGTTGGGAGGGAGAGTAATCAGGACTGCAACAGTGAATACACTCGAACATCTACATTTATGGTAAGTGTACACAACTGTACTATGTTGTCCGTGTTTCACTGTTGCAGTCATCACATTTGGGTTGATTTCCAAAGCTAAGGAAGGGTGGAGGCAGTTAAATAGCATTGGAGCCAACAATCAGGCCCTGTAAGACTGCTGTGGTAAATCCAGCTCTGGATTTAGAAGAAGATAGGCAGGTGGTAATTATTGGTGAAAGTATGTACAGAGCTCCAGGTGGCAGCTTCCAGGATGTCCCTGGTAAGGATTCCTCTGAGAAATGCTGTAGAGGTAGATGCAGCCCTGGTGGAATGTGATATCATCCCCTGTGGGGTACATTTTCCATGGTGCTTGTAGCAGAAATGGATGCAATGGGCTATCCATTTGGAAATGGTTTGCTTTGAAATTGCCTTCCCTTCTGCCCCTGCAGCAAAACTAACTAGCCACTGGTCAGACTTTGAGAGGCTTAGTTCTGTCCAAGTAGAATCTAAGCTGTCTGTGCACATCCAGAGAATGCAGTATCCTTTCCCCCTTATTTTGAGGATTAGGGAAAAAGGTAGGCAAATAAATGGATTTGGTTTAGAGCCACACTAGACACCACCTTGGGCATAAAGGATGGATTAGTCCTGAGGGACATCCTGTCTGCATGAAAGATAATGAAGGGTTCCACTGCCATGAGGGCCTGCAGTTCAAACTGAAGGCTAGAAGTAAGGCTGTTTTCCGGGAAAGGAATTTCAGTTCTGCTGTAGCAGCTGGTTTGAAGAGTGGAAGAGTGAGTTTTTCCAATACAAAGTTAAGATCCTAGGCTGGATTTGGAGTTCTCCTGGGTAGCCTTAAATTTTTGGCCCCTCTGAGCAATTGCTTGAGCAGTGGGGAGTGGCTCAGTATTATAATGAGCTGAAATGGCTGAGGCATGAATTTTAATGGAGGAAAAGGACAAGCCCTTATGAAGCATCTCAGTCAAGTGTTGTAGAATTTGAGGTAAATTGGGCACTGCTCAATCTCAGGTGATTCCAGGCACAAAATCTTTTCCATTTTGCAGCATAAGATTTTGTAGTACTAGGCCTCCTTGCCTCTAAAATGATATCCATCACTGATTTACTGAGGAATGGTAAAGGAGAAATTAGGTAATTAGCCAGGCTGCTAGGTTCAGAGTTTGCAGCTGAGGGTGCAGAATCTGGTTCTCCTGCTGAGACAACAGGGAAGGAGTCTGAGGCAGGTGCCATGGGGCCAAACGTGACACACTGCGCAAGAGGGGGTACACCAGTGTTGGCGTGGCTAGTCTGGTGCAATTAAAATCATCCTTGGTTTGTCCTGTTTGATCTTTAGTAACACCTTGGAGAGCAGAGGCAGAGGAGGAAAGGCATAAACTGATAGGTTTTTCCAGCTGAAGGATAGAGCGTCCACTCTCCAAGCAAGTTTGTGGGGGATCCTTGTGCAAAATTTGTCCAATTGATGGTTCTGGGGGGAGGCAAATGGGTCTATATCTGGGCTCCCCCACTTGCTTGTCAACATGTTGAAAATCCTTGGTTCCAGTTTCCACTCGTGTGGGTCCATGAGGTTTCTGCTTAGTCTGTCTGCCAAGTGCATTTAATTTTCCTGGCAGGAATTGAGCTTGTAGATCCACTTGGTAGCTCAAGGCTGTGTTCCACAATGCCATGGCTAGTCTGCAGAGGGGGTAAAGAATGTGTACCCTCCTGCTTGTTTATGTACTACATGACAGTGGTGCTGTCTGTCTTTACCATTAGTTGTCCTAGAAGAATGTGGTCCTTGAAGTCTGTCAGAGCATTCTGTACAGCTAACACTTCTTTTTGATTTATGTGCAGGTGCAATTGACTTGGGTTCCATTTGCACTGAATGCACTTCCCTGCCAGGTGAGCCCCCCCATCTGATGCGTCTGTTGTTAAGGTTTGGGCGGCAAGGGGTAGAGTGAATGGTAGTCCCCTGTTTTGGTGGCAGGCGTCTGCCCACCAAAGGAACTCTAGGCGTAGGCAAGGTATGATAGGAATCATTGCTTCTAGATCCTGTGAATGTTGACACCATAGGCTTTTGAGATACCATTGCAGTTTCCTCATATGCAGCCTTGCATATGGAATTAAAAGAATGCAGGATGCAATGAACCCCAAGGCTTGCAGTATTTGCAGATAGCTGTGTTTTTGTGGCCATTTGTTTGAAGTAGGTTGTTAAATGAAACAGTTTCTCTGGCGTGAGTAAAGGCATCTGGGAAGTTGTATTCAAGCTTGCTCCCAGGAATGTAATTTGTTGACAGGGTACCAGGTGTGATTTTTTTTTTTCATTTATGGTGTACCCCAGACAAGTCAGCACCCTTTGAACAAAGGCCAGATGATTGAAAAGTATGTCCTGGCTTTCTGCCTGAATTAGACAATCATCCAGGTATGGGTATATTTGAATATTTCTTTGCCTGCAAAATGCAATGACTGGAGCTAGGCACTTTGTGAATACCCTGGGCACAGTAGATAAGCCAAAGGACAGTGCAGAGAACTGATGCATGTAGCCTTCTTTGAACCATAGGTATCTTCTGCAAGACTCCCTGATAGGGATGTGTAGGTATGCTTCTTTTAAGGCTAGTGTTGCCAACCATGCATCTTAGTCTAGCGTGGGAAGCAGCTGGTGAAGAGTCAGCATCTTGAATTTTGGAATCACCAGAAAGGTGTTTAGAGTAGAAAGGTCCAGAATAGGACGCCATGCATTGCCTTTTCTAGGTACCAGGAAAAGTCTCGAATAACAACCTTATCCCTTTTCTGGTACTAACTGAATATCCCCCATGCTTAAGAGAGAGAGTACTTGATGTTGGGCCTCTACCCACTGATTTGGGGTAGATCTGGCCACCCGCTTGGTGTTGGTAATGTGTGGAAGTGAAATCTGTGTGTTTGGGACACTACATTTAAAACCTATTTGCCCTGGGTAATGAGTTCCCAGTTTTTGGCCTGCAGACCAATCTTTCCACCTAAAGGAGCATTCAGTTGGGAAGTGCTTAGAAGTTTTAAAGGCAAGTCATTGAGACAGTTTTCCATAGGGGGAGTCTTACTACTCCCAGATTTGGGCGTGGAAATCCCTCACTGCTTAGTCTTGTGTGTCCCCTGGGACTGAAATCTGGGGTTTCTGCTGTGTCTGGGTTTGGCTTGAGAAGACGTGGACGGGGCTCGAAAGGACCAATTCTTAGTGGGCCAATGCCTACTAAAGCTAGGAGGCTGAACTTGCAAGAAATCTTTAACCGTTTGCATAGATTTAGCTTTATCTTCCATCTTTTTAAGAACTTCCTCAGCTTTGTTGCCAAACAGGTGGTCCTGATTTAAGGGACCATCCAACAGTTTAGCTTTAACATGGACAGGCAAAGATTGCTCCTTAAGCCAAGTATGCCTTCCGAGCACAGACCCAGTAACAGCAGCCCTGCAAGAGGCCTCTAATGAATCAAATCCACATTGCAAAGTATGTTTACCAACCTGTTTAGCAGAATGCATTAAATCCTGTAATTCTTTATTTTCAGCGCAGTCAGGAATCAACATCATTTTCTGTCTAAGCAACCCAATAACATGCTGTTGATACTTTATCATATGAAACTGGCAGTTTAAAGCCCTAATGGCCAAGGTTGCAGAAGTGTAAACCTTCTTACCCCATCTATCCAGCGCCCTGGAATCTCTACCATAAGGGCTAGGATTTTTAGCAGTAGAAGCCTTAATGCCCTTGGGTCCCTGTAAAATAGTCTCTTGATCCGCAACAGGATTTTTAAAAAGAAACTTGTGTGAATTAGGAAAGTACCGTTGAGTACACTTACCATAAATGTAGATGTTCGAGTGTATTCACTGTTGCAGTCATTACATTTGAGTAATCTGCTGGCAGGTTGCCCTCAGTTGGCCTGAATAACAAAGTCTTGGGTCCTGCATCAGTTGCTGTCTCCTCTTCCATGACGTCAGGTCGTCAGGGGTATAAAACATGCAGCCCAAGCCATTTTATTCAGTTTTTATTGCCCCAGATGTCAGGTGCCCCCCAAATGGGGAGCAAATATATATATATATATATATATATATATATATATATATATGTATATATATATATATATATATATGTATATATATATGTATGTATATATATATATATATATGTATATATATATGTATATATATATGTATATATATATATATATATATGTATATATATATGTATATATATATGTATATATATATATATATATGTATATATATATATATATATATATATGTATATATATATATGTATATATATATATATATATATATATATATATATATATATATATATATATATATGTATATATATATATATATATATATGTATATATATGTATATATATATGTATATATATATATATATATATATATATATATACATATATATATATACATATATATATGTATATATATATATATATATATATAGATAAATAAATACATAAATAAACAGAAATGTATGTAAATGCACTTTTAGCAACATAAACTTTACCTTCATCTAAAAGCAAACACACCACAAAGGCTTTAGTATATAGTGAAGGAAAGAAAAGGTATAGAAAAAGGGGGATGGCGGGTGGGTAACCCAGACTGCAACAGTGAATACATGAATACACTCGAACATCTACATTTATGGTAAGTGTACACAACTGTACTATGTTCTTCATGTTTCACTGTTGCAGTCTTTACATTTGGGTAGAATCCCAACGTTATGGATGGGAGGATTGAACTAAATAGCATTAGGAGCGGCTATAAGGCCCTGCAGAACTGCAGTGGCAAAGCCTGCCCTGGATTTGGAGAAGAGAGGCAAATGATAACGCTTTGTGAAGGTATGAACAGAGCTCCAAGTAGTAGACTCTAGAGTGTCTTTGGTTGGAACCCCTGTGAGAAAAGCTGCTGAGGTAGAGGCAGCCCTGGTGGAATGTGACTTGATCCCCTTGGGCACAGGTTTACCATGGTGCAAGTAGCAGAAATGAATGCAGTGACTTATCCACTTAGAAATAGTCTGCTTTGATATAGCCTTCCCCTCTGATCCTGCAGCAAATGCCACCAGTAGTTGCTCAGACTTTCTTAGAAATTTGGTCCTGTTTAAGTAGAATCTTAGTTGTCTGTGTACATCCAATGAATGCAGAATCTGCTCCCCCTTGTTCTGCGGATTTGGGTAAAATGTTGGCAGGTGAATTGTCTGGTTAAGAGCCACACTGGATACTACCTTAGGCATAAAAGAAAGGTTGGTCCTGAGGGATACTCTGTCTGGGTAAAATGTAATAAAAGGCTCCACAGCCATGAGAGCCTGTAGTTCTGAAACCCCTCTTGCCGAAGTGACTGCCAAGAGGAAAGCTGTTTTCCAAGATAGAAATTTTGGAGCCGCAGTAGCTGCATGTTCAAAAGGAGGCAGGGTGAGTTTTTCCAGCACAAAGTTGAGGTCCCATGCAGGAGTTGGTGAAATTCTGGGAGGCCTTAAATTTTTAGCCTTTCTAAGATACTGTTTAAGCAGAGGATGAACAAGGAGTGGAGGCTTTGTGTTGTAATGAGCCGAGATGGCAGAGACATGGATTTTTATTGAAGAAAAAGATAAGCCCTTATCAAGCATCTCAGTCAAATATTGTAAAATCTGAGGAATATTGGGCTTTGCTGTGTCCGTTCGTTGTGCTTGGTTCCAAGCACAGAATCTCTTCCATTTATCAGCATAAGATTTTCTAGTACTAGGCCTTCTGGCTTCCAAAATGACATCCATTACAGATTTACTGAGAGGTGTTCTTTGAATAATTAAATGATCAGCCACGCTGCAAGGTTCAGAGTTTGGAGCTGGGTGTGCAGAATTTGATTGTTTTGCTGAGACAGTAGATGAGGTATTTGAGGCAAGTACCAAGGAGGAAGTTGAAACATATTCCTTAGAATTGGGTACCAGTGCTGGCGAGGCCAGTCCGGAGCAACTAGGATCATTTTTGTTTTTTCCTGTCTGACTTTTAGTAAGACCTTGGAGAGAAGAGGCAGAGGGGGAAAGGCATAGACTGATAGGTTTTTCTAACTGAAGAAGAGGGCATCCACTTTCCAAGCTTTTCTGTGATAAGTTCTTGTGCAGAATTTGTCCAGTTGATAACTTTGGGGAGAGTCAAATAGATCTATGTCTGGGCTCCCCCATTTCTGTGTTAACATGCTGAAGATTTGTGGATCCAGTTTCCACTCGTGCGGGTCCATAAAATTTCTGCTTAGGTCGTCTGCCTGAGTATATTGTTTTCCTGGCAGGAATTGAGCTTGAAGATGTATTTGGTAAGTCAAAGCTGTGTTCCACAATGCCATGGCTAGTCTGCATAGGGGGTAATAATGTGCACCCCCTGCTTAAGTACCACATAACCATGGTGTTGTCAGTCTTTATCAGTAGTTGTCCTGGATGAAGTAAGTCCTTGAAGGCTGTCAGAGCATTCTGAACAGCTAGCATCTCTTTCTGGTTGACAGGCAGATGCATTTGTTTTGGGCTCCATTTGACCTGAATGCATCTCCCCACCAGGTGGGCCCCCCAAGCATAGTCTGATGCGTCTGTAGTTAGGGTTTGGGTGGCAGGGAGTAGAGTGAATGACAGTCCCTTATTCTGGTGACATGTCTCTGCCCACCAATTGTAAGCAGGGATTGAGAGGAATCATTGTTTCCAGACTGTAACAATGTTGACTCCATAAACTTTTTAGGTACTACTGTAGTTTACTCATATGCAGTCTCGCATATGGAATTAGTAGAATGCAGGATGCCATGAACCCCAAAGCCTGCAGAATTTGTCTTGCAGATAACTGGGTTTTTGTTGCCATTTGTTTGAAGTATGTTGTCAGTTGCCTTTGTTTGTCTGATGTAAGGTAAGCCATCTGGGCAGTTGTATTCAAGCTTGCACCCAGGAATGTAATTATTTGAGAGGGTACCAGTTGTGATTTCTTTTCGTTTATTGTGTACCCTAGGCATGTTAGAAGCCTTTTTACAAACGCCAGATGCTGAAGAAGAGTGTCCTTGTCCTCTGCTTGAATGAGACAGTCGTCCAGATAAGGACATATTTGAATGCTTCTTTGTCTCCGGAATGTAATTACTGGTGCCAGGCACTTTGTACAGACTCTCGGCGCAGTAGATAAGCCAAAGGGCAGTGCAGAGAATTGGTAATGCAACAAACCTGCCTTGAAGCGGAGGTATCTTCTGCATGATTCCTTTACTGGGATATGCAGGTACACCTCTTTTAAAGTCTAGAGTCACTAACCAAGTGTTCCTGCCCAGCATAGGCAGTAGCTGTTGTAAAGTCAGCATTTTGAATTTTGGAATGTCCAGGAACATGTTCAAAATTTATAAGTCCAGTATTGGACGCCAGGCATTGTCTTTTCTGGGTACCAGGAACAGTCGAATAAAAACCTTGTCCTTTTTCCTGTTCTGGTACTGGTTGAATAGCCCCCATATCCATGAGGGACATAACTTGTTTCTGAGCCTCTGCCCACTGATTTTGTGGCATATCTGGCGAACCGTTTGGAATTGGCAAAGTATGGAAATTAAATCTGTACCCCTGGGATGCTATGTTTAATACCCACTTGTCCTGGGTAATTAACTGCCAATTTTGAGCATGAAGTGCTAATTTCCCCCCCAAGGGGGCTGCCAAAAGATAAGTGCTTGGTGAAGGTAGAGGGAAGTCACTGAGGCTGCTTACTGTAGGGTTGTGCTTTGTTTCCTCCAGATTTGGAGGTGGAGGCACCCCATTGCTTTGACCTGTAAAAACCCTGTGATTGGTATCTAGAGCCTTTTGAGCATCTGGATTTGTCTTGAGAGGCTCTGTTGGACACAGGAAAGGACCAATTTTTAGTAGGCCAGTGCCTACTGAACCTGGGTGGCTGCACTTGTAAGAAATATTTTACAGTTTGCATAGATTTAGCTTTGTCTTCCATTTTCTTTAAAACCTCTTCTGCCTTATTACCAAACAGAGTATCATGCTGCAAGGGGGCATCCAACAATTTAGCTTTAACATGATCAGGCAGATTTTGTTCCTTGAGCCAGGATGGCTTCTAATCACAGATCCAGTAACTGCGGCCCTGCAAGAGGCCTCCAAGGAATCAAAACCACATTGCAAAGTACGCTTTCCAACCTGTTCTGCTGAATGCAATAATTCCTGTAATTCTTTATTTTCCACACAATCAGAAATCAACATCATTTTCTGTTTCAATAAGCCCATGACATGCTGTTGATATTTAAGCATATGAAACTGGCAGTTTAAGGCCCTAATTGCTAAGGTTGCAGACATATAAACCCTTCTTTCCCCATCTATCCAGCGCCCTGGAATCTCTATCAGAGGGGGTAGGATTTTTGGCTGTAGAGGCCTTTACACCTTAGGGACCCTGTGAGATAGTCTCAGGATCAGCAGCAGGATTTTTGAATAGAAAGTTGTGGGAGTCAGGAACCCTGTAATATCTGTCTGGGTTACTAGGAGCCGGAGGTATGGAATCAGGAGTCATGCTTGATTCCAAAAACACATCAACAATTTCTAATACAGGAGGTATTGCCAAGGGCCTATGCTGAGGAAGAAGGAAATCCCTAAGCCTCTTTTTTTGATTCAGAGAAATCCTGACTCTCCCAGTGAAAATGTTCCCTTAAAGCATGCAAGGTTTCTCCAAAAGAATAATCCTCAGGAGGGGATGCAGATGGGATGGATTCTTCTGCATCAGAATCCTCATAGGGTGGAATAGAAAATTCCTGATCAGAAGAGGAATGAGACGAAATGGAAACCTGATCTGAAGATTCATAATCAGTGCCTTGCCTAGGCCTCTTAGGGGGGAGGGGGGGTTGGGAACCCCTTATCAAGGTAATTAAGTCCTCAGCCATTTTGCTCATCTGTTTTTCGGGCATAGGGCTTTGAGCACGTGGCTCATGGGTCATTTTTTAGACATAGAAGATGGTTTTGATCTTGTTTTTGAGGCTGGCATCGGTTTTATATAAAAATGTTGAGGCCTGAAAACACCCTCAGAAGCTGGTGCCTGCTCAGCGGTTCCGGACCTATCCAAGGGAGAGACATCCGCGGGTTCAATACTCTGAGAATCTCACGGCATACCGGACTCCGCATGGGTCTCGGTAGAGGCCTGCGACTCAAACGTAGCAGGTTTCAGGGGCTGCGAAAGTGCCTCACTGAGTACCGGTGAACTGGCGACTGGCTTAGGAGAAGTTTTGTTGTTGGTTTTGGACCTCGACGGTCTGTCTGTCTTTTTCTTTGCATTTTTTGTGAACTCCGGTAGTCGGATTGCTAACCAACATTTCAGGGTAATTAAATCTGGATCCAAAATATTTAGAAGCAAAAATATACCGATGCTTAGTAGTGCGTTGGTTAAATCTAGCACAAAACCTACAGCAAGGCACGTTATGATCTGGGCCTAGGCAAGGAATACAGTACAAATGAAAATCCTTATGAGGTATTTGCTTCCCACAAGTCATGCAATTATTAACTTTTACTGACATCGGTAAGGAGCAAGAAAAAGTTTCCCCAATGGGGTACTTAGCTTTAGTTGAAGACTTCGGTTCTGAAACTTGAATGTGAAAATTTCAGGAGCCGGACGACTGGAACTTGCGAAGTGCTTCTGCTTCGGGCACCGTGCGGCAATTAAGACTGAATAAAATGGCGTCGGCTGCATGTTTTATACCCCTGACAACCTGACGTCATGGAAGAAAAGACAGCAACCGACGCAGGACCCAAGACTTTGTTATTCAGGCTGACTGAGGGCAACCTGCCAGCAGATTACCCAAATGTAATAACTGCAACAATGAAACACGAAGAACACCTGATAGTGCGTGCAGCCTGTTTTGAAGCGTAGGTATCTTCTGCAGGATTCCCTGATTGGGATGTGCAGGTAAGGCTTCCTTTAAATAGAGTGTTGCCAACCAGGCATCTTTGCTTAGCATAGGAAGCAGCAGGTGAAGAGTCTGCATCTAGAATTTTGGAATCACCAAAAAGGCGTTTAGAGTAGACAGGTCCAGCATAGGGCTCCATGAATTGTCTTTTCTGGGTACCAGGAAAAATCTCAAGTAGAAACCTTGTCCCTTTTCCTCCTCTCGTACCAACTGAATAGCCCCTATGCTTAAGAGAGAGAGAGTACTTGCTTTTGGGCCTCTGCCCACTGATTTGGAGGTAGATCCGGCCAACCGCTTGGAGTTGGTAACGTGTGGAAGTGAAATCTGTATCCTTGGGACAGAATTTAAAACCTATTTGTCCTGGGTAAAGAGTCCCCAGTTCTTTGCATGAAGTGCAATCTTTCCCCCCAAAGGGGCAGTCAGTTGAGAAGTGCTTGGAAGTTTTAAAAAGAAGTCATTGAGGCAGATTACCATAGGGGGGAGTTTTATTACTCCCAAATTTGTAAGTGGAGGCCCCCCACTGCTTAGTCCTCTGTGTCCCCTGGGACTGAAGCCTGGGTGTTCTGCTGGATCTGGGTTTGGACTGAGGTCTGCGAGAGGCAGAAAAGGACCAGTTCTTAGAAGGCCAATACCTACTAAATCTTGGAGACTGTACTTGTAAAAAATCTTTAACAGTTTGCATAGATTTAGCTTTTTCCTCCATCTTTTTAAGAACTTCTACTGCCTTGATGCCAAACAGGTGGTCCTGATTTAAGGGAGCATCCAGTAATTTCGCTGTAACATGATCTGGCAAGGATTGCTCCTTAAGCCAAGCATGCTTTCTAAGTACAGACCCAGTAACCGCAGCCCTGCAAGATGCCTCTAGTGAATCAAAACCACATTGCAATGTATGTTTACCAACTTGTTCAGCAGAATGCATAAAATCTTGTAAATCCTTATTTTCAGCACAATCAGGAATCAATATAATTTTCTGTTTAAGCAATCCAATAATATGCTGCTGATAATAAATAAATAAATAACATATGAAACTGGCAGTTCACGGCACTAATGGCACTAATGGCCAAGGCTGCAGAAGTATATACCTTCTTACCCCCTCTATCCAGCACCCCAGAATCGACATCGGGGGGGTAGGATTTTTGGCAGTAGTAGCATTAATGCCCTTGGGTCCCTGCAAAACGGTTTCAGGATCTGCAGTAAGATTTTTAAAAAGGAACTTGTGAGAGTCAGGAACCCTGTAATATCTATCAAGTTTACTGGAAGCAGGAGGTAGAGTCAGAGACCATGATAGATTCCGAAAAGGCATCATCAACAATGTCCAGTACAGGACGTATAGCTAAAGGCCTGTGCTGGGGCAGGAGTAACAAATCCCAAAGCCTCTTTTTAGAATCAGAGAAATCCTGACTTTCCCAACAAACAAAAAAACCCCTGAGAGTATGCAAAGTTTCACCAAAAAAGAAATCCTCTGGGGGGGTAGAGTCCTCAGCATCAGAATGCTCATAGGTAGATAAGAGTAAATCCAGGTCATCAGAGGAAACAGAAATTTCAGAATCCTGGTCAGAAGTATCATAAACAAACTCAGGTCAAGGTCTCGTAGAGGGGGAAGGTTGACTTCCCCTGATTAAGGTAATAAGGTCTTCAGTCATTCTTATCATTTGTTTTTTAGGAATAGAGGCCTGACCATGCGGTCTGGGCGTCAGTTTTCTATGCATGGTTCGAGTTTTAGGCCTTGAAGAAGAAGATGACGTTGGTTTAATATGCAAGTCAGTAGGCCTGAATACACCCTCAGAAGCCGGTGCTTGCACAGCGGCTCCAGACCCATCCAAGGTAGAAATAGTTGGATGGCTTACTGAAGACATATCAGGATAATTGAACAAAGCACCAAAAAATTTAGAAGTGCAAATAAACTGACGATGGATAGTTTGTAGTTTAAATAAGGCACAAAACTGACAACGGGGTATGTCGTGGTCAGGACCTAGGCAAGGAATACAGTGCAAATGAAAATCTTTATGAGGTATTTGCTTTCCACAAGAAATGCAATTATTTACTTTTACTGACATCGGTTTAGAGCAAGAAAAAGTTCCCCCAACGAGGTACTTAGCTTTTAGTTGAACACTTCGGTTCTGAAACTCGAAAAAGAATATTTCAGGAGTCGGCCAACCGGCACTTGCAAACTGCTTCTGCTTCGGGAACCGCACGGCAAGAAAGACTGATGTAATGACATTGGCTGCATGTTTTATACCCCTGACGACCTGATGTTACGGAAGAAGAGACAGCAACCAACGTAGGACCCAAGACTTTGTTAATCAGGCCGACTGAGGACTACTGCAAGCAGATAACCCAAATGTAATGACTGCAACAGTAAAACACTAAGAACATCAGCACTTCCAGAAGAGGTTTTAGGGAGGAGCTCACAGTGACCACTAGCGCAATCAACCATTGGAAAAACAAACAAACAAGGGAGCTCAAAACCACAGCCAGGTGACAGAAATGAACACACTACAATGAGGTAATATTCTTGTATCCCTTCCATGACCTTACCATAATATGGAATATAGAAATAAAGGCATGAACCCTCAAAAGATGCCAAGCCTTGCCTTAGCTTGTCCTAGTGGAGAACAGATGGCCGCCTGAAAACAAAAATGAAAATGGCTCCTGAGTGGTAACTGCCCAAGGCGTACAAATGTCCGCACGGAAAGGGAAGAACCACCCACACTTCATACATTTATACTATGCAACTGGTCCCGTACACTTTTAGGAAGCTAGCCGTAGCAATTTCCACTACTCGCTTCCATGTCTATGAAGATCTGTAAGAACAGCCCTGGGATCCTGGGATAAATGCACAGACCTGCGTCTTCACAGAGGCTGACTTTGCAGAGACTGTTAGGAAGCCACTTTGTCTGGAATTGAGTTGGAGCTCATTCCACAGACATGGGATTCTTTGACAGAGAGTTACCTAGCCAAAAAACAGTCTGAATGTTCTCTCAACAAAACTCTAGCAATTTCGCAATCTTGAAATGAATGATCACTAAACTGCACAAACAACATGTCTGTAAGCAGGGGGAAATTTATTGAGAGCATTTCTCATATTCCTTAGAGGCCAGAATGTTGACTGATGACGTGAACAGCCAATGTTGCAAAATACTTAGCCTGTCATCAAAAACAGTTAACCAAAATAAAACTGAAAAAACAACTCCATCTAGACAGAATGGGAAAACGCCAAGAATTTATTTGGACTGCAGGTTAGAGATCGCCTTCCCTATCAGGGATTGATATCAAGAGTAAAGGCAAAGAGAAAGAAATAGGGGGTTCTAAAGGAAAGACCAGCACTGGTGGAGTTTTTAATAGAATCTAGAACAGAAGCTGCCATTAAAAAAAAGGAATAATTAGCACAGCACTATAAAACACTGCATGACAACTATAAGAACCAATCAGAGATCAGAAAGGATTCGAGAGAGACTGGATAAGAAATTCACAAAGAAACAATGGGAGGATATATATGCATGTCTCCCAAATATGCAACAAAATCTAGAAGATTTAGGATTTTTGCCTGGAGATGTTTACATAGATATTTGTGAAGGGGAAGAAAGAGGTAATTGGGAAAAATAAGTTATGTACCTACCATAACGTTCCATGTTAGTTGTCTTCATCTCGCCTTCCTTCTTGCGGTTTGGGTTCGGAGCAGCTTCTCGGCTCCGACTCAGCCATCTTCTATAGCTCGAGGCTACCCCCTATCCCAGAATGCCCAGCGTCAGCTACCCAGATCTAGTTTGTGATAGCGCACACTAGACATAAGTAGAGTAACCAGTTACCTAAAAACTGGTTGTCCAATACACCTAAACAAGGAAAGAGTCATAAATTACCTGGCATGTGAAGTAATAAAAGATACTCAGCCAGTGAAAACAAAAGGAACTCCTCTCAATCCTCTAGGAAGGGGGAAGGAGGGAGGGACGCAAGAAGGAAGGCGAAATGAAGACAACTAACATGGAACATTATGGTAGGTACAGAACTTCTTTATGTTAAGTTGTCCATCTCTCCTTCATTCTTGCTGCTTGGGACAGCGTCCCTAGCACCTAAAATCCCGGGTGGTTCATTGGAACAGACTCTTCAGAACAGTAGAACCAAAGGAAGCTCTGCTCCGGGAGACCATATCCACCTTGTAATGAGAGATAAAATTGTGAGGGTTTGCCCAAGTGGCAGCTGCACAGATTCAGTCTATGGGCAACCTAGACTGAAAAGCTACAGAGGTGGCTAATGCTCTAGTAAAATGACCTTTTGGTTTAGCTGGTAGCTCTTTATTTCTTAACTGATAATAAAGGCAATAGTATCAGATAACCATCTGGATAAGGTCACCTTAGAAACTGGAAGGCCTTGTTTGTTGAAAGCATAAGAAAGAAATAACTGGTCTGACTTTCTTAGTTCCTTAGTTCTATGGAGGTAAAAACGCAATTGTCTGTGCACATCCAATTGGTGGAGCTTGTATTCTGCCTTGTTGCTGTGATTGGGAAAGAAAACCGGGAGATCTATGGATTGATTTAAATTGTTCTCTGAGCAGACTTTAAGAATAAAGGATGGATTGGTCCTCAGAGAAACTCTGTCCTTGTGAAACACCAGGTAAGGAGGCCTGTGCACGTGGCTCAGGCGTCGTTTTTTTTAGTTTTAGAAGTTGCTTTTGTCTTTGATTTTGCAGCTGTAGATGATTTGATATACAAATGTTGAGGTCTGAATACACCCTCAGAAGCTGGTGCCTGCTCAGTGGCTCCAGACCTATCAGAGGGAGATACATCTATCGGTCCAATATCTTGAGTATCTTGCAGCATGCTGGGCTCCATATGGTGTCGGTAGAGGCCTGCAACTCGAAGGTAGAGGGTATCAGGGGGCTGCGAAAGCACCTCACTGAGTACTGGCGACTGGCTTAGGAGAAGCTTCGTCGTCGGTTTTGGATCTCGACTGTCTTTCTCTGTCATTTTCTTTGCGTTTTTTTTTATGTACTCCGGTAGTCGGATTGCTATCCGACAACATTTCTGGGTAGTTAAATCTGTTTCCAAAATACTTCGATGCAAAAATATACTGACGCTTAATAGTGCGCTGGTTAAATCTAGCACAAAACCAACAGACAGGCACGTTGTGATCACGGCCTAGGCAAGGAATACAGTATAAATGGAAATCCTTATGAGGTATTTGCTTCCCACAAGTAATACAATTATTAACTTTTTCTGACATCGATAAAAAGCAAGAAAAAAGTTTCCCCAATGGGGTACTTAGCGTTAGTGAAGACTTGGGTTCTGAAACTCAAACTCGAATATTTCAGTAGTCGGCCGACCGGCACTTGCAAAATGTTTCTGCTTCTTGCACCGCGCGGCAAGAAAGACTAAAGAAAATGGCATCGGCTGCAAGTTTTATACCCCTGATGACCTGACGTCATGGAAGAGAAGACAGCAACTGATGCAGGACCCAAGACTTTGGAATTCAGGCCAAATGAGGGCAACCTGCCAGCAGATTACCCAAATGTAATGACTGCAACGGTGAAACACAAAGAACATCCTGAGAAGCCTGGGCTCTCTTTGAAAGAGAATCTGTATCCCTGGGAAAGTATTTTTATGACCCACTGATCTGCTGTGATGGTTTGCCATCTGTCTAATAATAGGTATAGCCTTCTTCCTAGCTGGAGGGTGGGGAGTGGGGGGGAGAGGGGGACTCACAGTGAGTCCTTGGGGCAGGGAGTGGACTTAGAACTCCCTTGCTAGGAGTGGTGGAGGTCCACTGTGTAGGCCTCTGCTGGCTTTGATGCTGTTGCCTGGAGGGCCTCTCTCTGCGTCCTTTTCTTTGCACAGATTTGGTTTGGGCAGGAAAGGAACAGTGTTTGGTGGGAAAGTTCCTACTGAATTGGGGGGGGGGTGTAGGAAGTCTTTGACTGTCTGGATGGACTTGGCCTTATCCTCCATTTTCTTGATCACCTCCTCTGCTTTAGGGCCAAACAATTGTTCCCCTTCTAAGGGGACATTCAGAAGTTTTGATTTTATGTGATCAGGCAAAGGTTGCTCTCTCAACCACGCATGTCTCCTGATGACTGATCCAGAAATAGCAGCCCTGCTAGAGGCTTCTAGAGCATCAAATCTGCAATGCAGGGAATGTTTTGCCACTTGAGAGCTGAAGAGTATCAGATCTCCTAGTTCTCTGGTAGCAGCACTGTCTGGTAAGGAGGAAATTTTCTGCTTTTATAATTCCAGCATGTTCTGCTGATATTTTAACATTGGGAACTGGCAGTTGAGGGCTCTAATAGCTAGGGTAGCCGAGGTGTATACCTTTTTGCCCCATCGGTCCAAAGCCCTTCTTCTCCTTGTCAGAGGGTATTGTTTTTTTTTGAGGAACTAGACCTAGCCCCCTTGGGTCCCTGAGTGATTACCTCTGGGTCGGCTGCTGGGATCTTAAATAAATACTTATGGGGATCTGGCACCCTACAATATCTATCAGGCTTTTCTGGGTGCAGGAGGGAGGGCTTGCGGAGTGAGGCCAAACTCCAGGAAGACATCCTCCACCACATCAAGAATGGGAGGGATGGCTAAAGGTTTGTGCTGTGATACGTCCAGGAACTTTCAATCTCTTCTTTGATTGGGGGTAGTCCTAAGCTTCCCAATGAAAATGCTCCCCAAGGGTATTTAAGGTCTCCCCAAAAGAGAGGTCCTCAGGAGGGAATGCAGAAGGAATGGATTCCTCAGCATCAGAATTCTCAAAGGCTGTCAGGGGCTGCTGTTCAGCATCTGAGTCCAGAAATTCTGAGTCCTCAGACTCTGGTTCTGAAAACACCTCTGGAAAAAGGTCCCTTTTTCTCTTAGCTGGAGTAGGCTGAGTAGACTGGTCTTCTCTGATAATAGTGATTAAATCCTCAGTCATCCTAAGTAACTGCTGTGAGTGAGCAGGTTAGATGGGAGGTAGTGGGAGACTGGGCAGAGAGGAATGAGTTTTCTTAGGAGTGGCCTTGCTTTTAGCCTCAGAGATTCAATGGGTCTGGGTAGGGTTTTGGTTGGTGGTGTGGCCGTCGTTTTTTGTCTGGCGTTTGTCATCCGAAAGGCCTCCTTGGAAGCCGGTGCCTGCAAAGCGGCTCTGGACCAAACCGCGGGGCTGACGACCGACATTTTAGAAAGAGGAGTCTGATCCGGCAGCGTACCAGACTCCTAAAGGGTCTCAGTAGAGGCCTGCAGTTGCTGAATAACTGTCATCAGGGGCTGCATAGGCACCTCACTGAGTTCCGCTGTGCTAGTGGATGGTAGGCTGCCTAACTTCAGGTTTGTGTCGTCTGTTGGCCTAACCTTCTGCAGTCTCTCTCTTTCCTTCTCTTTTTAGGGATTTCCACTGTAGATTGCCTGATGGACGCCATTTCTCACTGGTAACTCAACTCATTAAAATGCCTGGCTACAAAATTCAGCTTTTTGACAGATGATCCTAGTGCTTAATAAAGCACAGAACCGACATCCGGGGACACTGTGGTCTGGGCCTAAACAAGTCATGCACAGATTATGGAAATCTCGGTGTGGTATTTGTTTTCCACAGCAGAGACAATTAATTTACTTTTTCATACATAGGTTAAGTGCAAGAAAAAGATCCCAAACTGGGCAATTAGCTTTAGTAGATTTTCTTCCTCACTCTGGCAACGGCCGACCTAATGCACTCGCAAATCGCTTCTGCTTCGGGCTCCACGGCAAGAAAGACTGATGTAATGGAGTCAGCTGCCTCCCTTTATAGCCCTGACGACCTTATGTCAGTCTGAAGCAACCTGCAGCTGATGCAGGAGGAATACTCTTTACTCTGGTATTCAGGCTGGCCGAGGGCTTCCCACCAGGAATAACCCACAAGTGATGACTGCAACAGTGAAACATGAACATCTAGCATTTCTGAGGATGACATCCTTTTAAGTATGAATCTCTGAGGTCTCTCAAGTTGTGTGACATATTTAGATAAATACATGCCAAAGGTGCATTATATTCAACAATGGATCTGATAAGAGAACAGTAAAGGGGAATTAAGACTCCTTTAGATCTAGTGAAGATGCCTTTGGAAATTATATAAGTCAGACAAAAGGCTTTCTGAACTACTGTTGAGACATGATGGCCAATTATAAGGAGTTGCAACAAGAATGCCTAAATCCCTTACAGTAACTATATGACATGTGAAATTTCAGAAACCTTGCTATTAAGCAGCACACTATTTAAATTAAACTATAGTCCCAGCTCGGGTAATTAAAAAAACAATAAAATGCCTTCGTTGTATCTTACTAGCTCATTAATATTGATTGGGAGTCAACATGTTCCAGGTTTGAATTAGGCAAATAATCTAAAGTCTATACTTAGACTGAAAGCAGCCAGATTAGGACATATGGCAAATGACAGCACCTTTCATTTTGCAAAATACCATTTGTCTTTTTAGCAACAGTGATGAATAGGAATGACATTTTTAATGTGTGAACAGATATTTTTGATTGTCTTATGAATATTAATGAATAGGTGGAATTCACACATCCCCCCCCCCCCCCCCCATTTCCACAGGCACAACCTGCCTCTTGCAATTTATCCTCTTTGAAGCATGCCTCCATTTTCCAACTACCACACACATCCTTAAAAGCTACAGTCTCATTATCACTATACCACAACTGCTTTACCAGTTTTGGCAAGTCAACAAACACAAAGCAAATACAATTACCCTCATACATAACCAAGGACTCCATCCCAAACCTCATCCCTTACATAGGGTTGACACCTTTTCAAATGCCCAAAGTGGGACATTTTTGGTACAAACGTCAATTTTTGCAGGGCAAAACATATCCACGGCCAGTACAAAGGACAGAACTTCACTTTTTTCCTAAATAAAAGCTTATTCTTGTAGCATTTTAGGTGCTTATTCTGTTTCTTATCACATTTAGGTGTTTCACATACAGAATAACTGTTTTATGCAACTTTTACATAAAATATAGGAAATATTTTTGTCCTAAAATCTCAGGACATTTGCCATTTTTTCAATTTTTTTGCAGGACACAGCTGCCCATAGAGGGACTATCCCTCGCAAAATGGGACAGGTGGTAACCCTACCCTTACATTACACAACACATTATACAGCAAAGAGGCACACGCTCACAGTTATAACCCTTAATGTGCCTACTAACCTCAGACTACCTACACACCATATTCAACTATAAAGTACAGCTGTGGAAGTTCCACTTACCTATAACAGCAGATGCTACAATTCCTTACTGCAAAAATAGCCTTTAGGCTACATGAGTTGTTTCCCACCCTGGAAACAACAGCCAGCCATTTCTAAAAGCTCTATTTGCAAGCCTTTCACTCTGACTACTGATGAGCCAATCCTACAGAGGGAAATCAGCACTCAACAGTGAAGCTTTCTTCAGGACTTTCTTGCCCATACAATGAGAGAAGAGCCTAACATCCTAAAATAACCAAACATTATTAATAATATAATATACAAAGTAGAAATAAAATCAAACACAGCCCTACTTTATATCCCAACTACAACTATATACAAGAGTAGTGGGATGCAGTGTGAGTAGGGGGATGGAGGGCGAGTGCGGCTGCAGTTCGACTAGGGGGATGGAGTGTGGGTGTGCCTGCAGTCTGAGTAGGGGGGATGGCGGGTGGGTGCGGGCTTCTGCAGAAGTCATGAATTTTAACATATCCTGTTACAAACAAGTGCAACTGACACAGCCGTACTATGTTAAACATTCCCACAGCTGCAGTATCCTTTTGGCTATATGTATTGAATGTCAAAGCAAATCCATCCTGGTAGGAGAACAGATATGGATCCAGGAGCACTCAGAGAATGATGTTAGCAAAGTCTGACCTGCACTTAGAAAAGGAATCCAGTTTGAAATGCTTTGTAAAAGTATGTACAGAAGACCATGTAACTGCCCCTAGCATGCTTCTAGAACCCAACACTTTCCAGTATGCCATGAAAGACGACGAGGCTCCTGTGGAATGTGCCTTGCTACTGCCTAGAATGGGACTGTCAGGATAGGAATAGCAAAAAACCAAAGGATAAAAACAACCGCGTGGAAATTGTCTGTTTAGACACAGGGTATCCCTTTTTTACCCCTAGGTAAGAGATAAACAGCTGATTGATCAACTTTTCTAAAGGGCTTAGTTCTGTCAAGACAGTACATGAGCTGATTATGCAAATCCAGGGTATGCTTTATTCATAGGTTGGTACTAGGCTATCGGCCATAGGGCCTACACAAGCCTAGCCATAACAGTTCCTCGGCTATTTTTTCCCAGAAATTTTACTTCCCTGGTCCCCTGTCTAGCAGAGCGACTGACGTGATCCCCGGGGTGAATTTCCCATCTCCCATCCAGTCGTCAAAGTTCCTTTTGAAGAGGGCCAAAGAGGCGCTCTGCTTGACATGTATGGGCAGTCTATTCCAGGGAATGGGGAATCTGTGGGACAGGAATCTATCCCTCCAGCACGTTTTGTTCATTGTGATGACCAGGTTTAGATCCCTGGAGCGCGTGGCTCTGATGGATTTGGATTTCTTTAAGTGTAGCATGTCCAACAGCTCTGGGATTGACATGGCCTTGTATGTTAAGCAGAGATCGCCTCTGAGTAGACGATACACGACAGAGTATAGCTGGAGGGTTTTTTTAGATGGTTAGCATAGGGCATCTGCTTTAGGCCTGTGATTCTTTTAATGAGGTATTTCTGAGGCCTTTCCAACTGTTGCAGATGTCTTGTGAGGTACATACCAAATGGGGCATTATACTCTATATAATGGGTCCAACGAGGGACAAGTAAAGTGGGACAATAACCTCCTTTTTCCTGGATGAAAACACCCTTAGTAATGAGATGTGCCACACAGAAAGATTTCCTGACTGTTGTGTCGATGTGGTTATCAAAGGTGAGACCACTGTCCACCTGTGTTCCTAAGTCCCTTATCACACTTTCGGTGTTTAGTTTGCTGCCACTTATGTGGTAATTCATGGGTACACGGTTTTTCCCAAAGGGGATAACTATACATTTCTTGGCATTGAGCTTGAACCCATGGCTCTGGCACCAAGCATCTGTCTCTGTAAGGCCCTTTTGTAGGATATCCACATCATATGGGGATTCGATAATGGCTCCCAGTTTGCAGTTATCTGTGAACTTTGTTAGTCATAGTCCCTTGGTGTTGGCCTGTACTTCAGAGAAGTAGATGCCAAACAAGAGCGGTCCCAGTACTGAACCCGGAGGTACTCCACTTGTCTGGAGCTGGATTTTGAGTTGGCTACTTTTACAGTGTGAATTCCATCCGTAAGCCAGTTTGCGACCCATCAAATGACGTAGGGATTAATGCCAAGCTTAGTAAGTTTATCTATGAGTCCAGAATGGGGGATGGCGTCGAAGGCCTTGGCGAGGTCCAGATAGGCTGTGTGGACCGTCTTACCCTCATCTACGGCTCTGGAGAATGATTCGAAGAAGTCAATCAGGTTGAGGAGACAAGACTGGCCATTCACGAAACCAAACTGGGTAGGGTCCGGTGTTTGAAGGCTGACAATGTCTTTGCTTATACGTTCCATGGCTTTGCAGATCAGGCTCGTTAGGCTGATGGGACGATAGTTCCTGGGGTCCAAGGTGGACCCCCCTTGAGGCGTGGGACAACTGTAGCTGTGAGCCCTCACTGAGCATGAAGCCTGAGGTGAGGCTATGATTAAACATGACACTCAGGTGAGGTGCCAGTTCATTTTGTAGTTCATGTAGTACACAGCCCGGGATGTCATCTGGTCCCAAGGATGCTGTATTCTTAGCTTTGGAGAGTGTGTTTTTTACCTGTGTGGCCGTGATTACCGGCATTTGGCAATATTTTGGTATTGAGATGAGCCCTTTAGGGGGTGAGAGGGGGATGGAATTGGCACTGAATCGATCTGCTAGGATATTAGAAATATCATTGGGATCAGTATACTTGGTGCCATTCTGTTGTAGCTCTGAGCAGATCTGAGCATTGCCATTTAGATCCTTGACATAACTATAGAATGCCTTGTGGTTGTCCTTAGAATCTTTGGCAATTTTATTTTCATAACTAGCTTTGGAGGATTTTATGAGGGATCTCAGCTTCTTACTGAGGTTGGTAAGGGAATTTTTTGTATCCTTGGATTTTCCTTTTTTCTGTAACAGTTTCTTCCTTCTGTTGTATAACTTGTTTATGGCAGGGTACCACCAGATTCGCTTCATTTTTTTGGAGGAGAGCTTCTTGGTTCTATTTGGAATGGTACGATTTATGCACAAGTGGATATGCTCGTACAGTGCTTTAGTGTAGGATTCGGCAGTTGAACTTTCAGTTCCCGTCTGCATGGGTGACGTGAAGTTTGTCACTTCTGACTTGAGTAGCATGAAGTTGGCTTTGGAGAAGTTTTTTATGGAAGTTCCCCTAGTGGGGGGGGGGGGTAGGATGTCTGTCAAGGGTGATTAGCTTATGGTAAGACCTGACCAATGAGGGGGTGACCGCTGGAGTGGAGTGGAGCACTGATCTCCCATGTTGGTAACCAGCAGGCCAAGGATATCTGAGCCCCTAGTGGGACTATCGATTACTTGATCCAGGGCGTTGGAATTTACGAATTCCAAGAACCGTTGGGCAAAGGTATTGGTACCACAGTATTTTTCCCAATTAATGGCAGGATAGTTGAAATCACTCAGTATTGGGGTGTTGGGTTGTATCTTAATATTTTCCAGTACGTTTAGAAAAGTGTAGTGAGAATCTTGGGGCATGGTTGGGGATCTGTAAGCAAGCTACAATTTGGATTGCAGTCTTACCTAGTGTTAGTTGCACCTTTAATATTTCAGATGCATTGTGTTGGGCAACTAGCCTGGAGGTGTGAATATCCCTGGTGAATATGGACACTCCACCACCTTTAGTGTTTCGGTCCAGGTTTGGTGGCAGAAAAGTGTGGTAAGAATTGCAGCCTGGTATTACAGGGGTGCTCTCTGGGGCCTTGAACCAGGTCTCTGTTACTGCACAGATACCGATGTTCTCCATTTTTAGGAGTGCCTCGAGAGAGTGCATTTTGAGGTTTAGACTTCTAGCATTGAGTAGCATTACCTTCAGATTTTGCATGTTTTTATCTGTTACGGTACTAGTTTTGTCATTTGAGCCTTGCCTAAAAAAGGCACTATGGGGGTGGCAAGAGCCTTAGCCAGTAACCTGAATCCCAGGGGCAACAGGTGCAGACCATCTTTGGCAAAGCATCGTGGTTTGTTGATCATGTCATCCCAGGTAGGCAGATACTGGATCCCCTTTGAATGACACCAGAAACTTAGCCAATTGTTGAAGTCAATCATTTTGTCTTTATACTGTGGTATTATTCTGGGCGAAGGCAGGATGCTACTCAGGGCTAGGGTCATACCTGCCTGGGCCACATGATACGAGAGCTTTTCCATGTCTCTCTTCATGTAGTCCATAGAGGTATTTCTCAAGTCATTCACACCAACATGGACAATAACAGAGTCATATTTATACATGTTGTGGAGTGACTTGAGTGCATGCGTTATGTGGCGGATCCTGGCTCCCAACAGACAGCTGATGGTAATTTTCTACTTGTCCAGCATGGTGAGTGGGACATCAGTGTGCCTGACTATGGAGTCACCTATGACCAAGGTGTTGGGTACGTTATCTTACCTTAGGGGCTGTTGTTGGGTGGCACACTGGTGTTTTGAGCTATGTGTTACTTTGGTTGTGAATGGTGTTTGTTTGCATATCGGCTTCAGAGGTCCTTGTTGTTTGGGCAAGTTAATGTTAAGGGACTCCGCATATATGGGTTTAGTGTTTCTATGTGTGGGTGTTGGTGATGTGGGTTTTTAAAGGTCTATGTGTTGCTTGAGGTATAGTGCAGGTGTTAACCTTCTCCTCTTGACTGTCTAGCACAATCTTGGCTGGAGAGAGCTTTGCTTCTAGCTTGGCTATGTAAGTGCATCTCTCAGAGGTTGCAGCGTTGGGTGGTAGGAGGAGAGGGTGTACACGAGGCAATTTCTGCATTGCCCCAGTATGCCCAGGTTCACCAGGTGGACTGGAGAAATCACCGGAAGCTGAGACTTGGACATGCCCGATTCGGTATTTCTTTTGTAGAGTACAAGAGTTGTTTTCCCTTACCTTGGCAAGGTACTTTGCAATTATAGGCTGTTTAGTGCCTATGATTTACTTTCTCCTTATATACAAGGAGAGTTGAGTGCTTTTATCAGTTTAAGGCTTCCTAGTGTTTTCCTGCAGGTTATAGATCAAGTGCTAGTTACAGGGATTCAGATTTTAGTGCTATTATTGAGAAACTAGCTAGTTCTAAGGGAAAATTTGAAGAGCAGGCTTTCTGGCACCTGGAATAGTTTAACCTTAGCCCCACAGTGCTGCGCAATGCACAAAATCGTGCAAACGTGCGTTTTTAAGCCAGAGAGTTGAAAGGGATAGATATCAGCCCAAAATGGCCAATAAAATTCAAAGTAAACTCTGAAACCACTAGCAGCATGAATGAGGGGTTTGTTCTTAAAGATACCGTACTCTTACAGAAAATCAAATAGGGTTCACCCATCATAACCTGCAACATAGATACTCTACTTGTAGATGTCAGAGCAACGAGGAGTGCAGTTTTCCAAACCAAGAACCTTAAAGCAGATTGATGGGCAGGTTCAAAAACTGACCGTCAATTTCTCCAGCAAACAGCCGACGTCCGACATTATGGTACTCAAATCTCAAAATAAATTGAGACACCAGCTTACAAAATCTCCCCTGGATAATATATGTGGGCAACATTTTATATAAATGTCAGAGCTGGCCAGAAATATGTCAAGAATTAATAAAAGAATAAAATGCTGCAAGAAAATCCAACACCTGGCTAAAACGGCCGCAGCCAAAACAGATTATCAATTAGTGAGTAAATAATCCCCCTGGCGGTGTAAACCCTGGCTTGAGATGATTGTCACTGTTGAAGTGACACCCTTACCCCATGTGCAAAATGGGAAAAAGGAGTTGAGGATGGATAGATGGACAAATTCCTACTTCTATCATAAATGAACATTTAAATGAATAGAATTAATTCTTCTAAAAAGGCAAGTATAAAGTAGTTATGAGAAGTAACTTTCAGAAAGCACATGGTCAGTCTTTTACGAAGATAAAATTAGCATGGAAATCTGTTAGCTGAGGATCAGAAGAATAGAACAAAAGGTCACCCAGTAATTCACATGCATGCTGACACGCACACCCCTACAGCACAGAGAATATTATTTTAACACAATATCATAAAATGTGTTCATCTGTAATTTTCTATCATAAACATGCTTAAACATGTGCAAATATATAAAGTATACATCATGATAATAACTGAAACAATATGTATAAAGTACCAAAATATAGGCATTGCCTTTTACTGTTATATGTTGCCTAAATGTGAACAGAAACACATCTCGCGTCTGCATATTGCCCAAGAAAGGACAGTTTTCTGCACACTTAATGATCTAATTATATCAAATGCTGCATCAGCTGCTGTTGTTACTTTGGTATGTTGCAAATATATTTTCATCAATTCCTACTTATTGCATAGCACAGCGACATATCAAATGTAGTAATGTCCTTTTGCAGAAAAGAGGAAAATCCCAGGATGCAAAAAACTCCCTTACTAGCCTGAGTAAGAAACTGAGATGTCTCATAAAATCCTCCAAAGCTAGTTACGAAAATAAAATTGCCAAAGATTCCAAAGACAACCACAAAGCATTCTATAACTATGTCAAGAATCTAAATGGCAATGCTCAGATCTGCTCTGAGCTAAAACAGAATGGCATTAAATATACTGATCCGAAGGATATTGCCAATATCCTGGCAGATCGATTCAGTGCCAACTTCACCCCACTCTCACCCCCTAAATGGCCCATCTCAATACCGGAAGATTGCCAAATTCCAGTAATAACGGCCACACAGGTACAAAACGCACTCTCTAAAGCCAAGAATACAGCATCCATGGGACCAGATGACATCCCGGGCTGTGTACTACATGAACTACAATATGAACTGGCACCTCACCTAAGTGTCATGTTTAATCATAGCCTCACCTCAGGTTTCGTGCCCACTGAGTGGTGCAGAGCTATAGTTATCCCAATCCACAAGGGGGAATCCACCTTGGATCCCGGAAACTACCGTCCCATCAGTCTGACAAGCCTTATCTGCAAGGCCATGGAGCGTATTATCACGGAACTTATAAACAAAGACATTGGCAACCTTCAAACACTGGACCCTACCCAGTTTGGGTTTGTGAAGGGCCGATCTTGTCTCCTGAACCTGATTGACTTCTTTGAATCAGTCTCCAGAGCCATGGACAAGGGTAAGATGGCCCACACAGCCTATCTAGACCTTGCCAAGGCCTTTGACACCATCCCCCACTCTGGAATCATAGATAAACTTACTAAGTTGGGCATTAATCCCTATTGTCACCCAATGGGTTGCTAAATGGCTTACTGATAGAACCCACACTGTAAAAGTAGCCGACTCCAAATCCAGCTCCAGACAAGTGTCAAGTGGAGTACCTCAGGGTTCAGTCCTGGGGCCGCTCTTGTTTGGCATCTACTTCTCTGAAGTACAGGTCAACACTAAGGGACTCTGGCTAACAAAGTTTGCAGATGACTGCGAACTGGGAGCCATTATTGAATCCCCAAATGATGTGGATACTCTACAAAAGGGCCTTACAGAAACAGATGCTTGGTGCCAGAGCCATGGGCTCAAGCTCAATGCCAAGAAATGTATTGTTATCCCCTTTGGGAAAAAACATGTAACCATGAATTACCATATAGGTGGCAGTACACTAAACACAGAAAGTATGATAAGAGACTTAGGGACACAGGTGGACAGTGGTCTCACCTTCGATAACCACATCGCCACAACAGTCAGGAAATCATTCTATGTGGCACACCTCATCACGAAGGGCTTTTCATCCAGAAAAAAGGAGGTCATTGTCCCACTGTACTCATCCCTCATTAGACCCATTATAGAATACAATGCCCCCATTTGGTATGTACCTCTCAAGACATCTGCAACCACTGGAAAGGCCTCAGAAATACCTCACTAAAAGAATCACAGGCCTAAAGCACATGCCCTACGCTGACCGCCTTAAAAAACTCCAGCTATACTCTGTCGCATATCATCTGCTCAGAGGCGATCTCTGCTTAACATACAAGGCCATGTCAAACCCAGAGCTGTTGGACATGCTACACTTAAAGAAATCCCAATCCCTCAGAGCTACACGCTCCAGGGATCTAAACCTTGTCATCACAATAAACAAAACATGCTGGAGGGATAGGTTCCTGACCCAGAGACTCCCCAGACTCTGGAACAGATTGCCCATACATGTCAAGCAGAGTGCCTCTTTGGACCTCTTCAAGAGGAACCTTGATGATTGGATGGGAGAAAGGAAATTCACCCCAGGGATCATGTCATTCGCCCTGCTAGACAGGGGTCCAGGAAAGTAAATAATGTGGGAAGAAATAGCCAGGGAATTGTTATGGCTAGGCTTGTATAGACCCTAGGGCTGATAGCCTAGTACCAACCTATGAACCTATGAACCAAACAACATACATGGAATGAGTAACTAATGTGGTATTAAAACTGAATGAATGAGTGCTTAATACTGCAATGGCTTGTTTTAAAAATTCTGAAGCTAGCTCTGTGACCAGAATAGATGACACAGTTGTGCATAAGATTTAAAATCTATTTTTGTATTAGAGGCATGACTATATGCTCTGAAATAGTATAAAACCTGAGACAGCTTTACCCTTTGTCAGACATAACTAATAAACTATGCTGATTAAGCACTTAGTGATTTTAACTGCTTGTCTTTTTCTTCCTCACAGGTTTAAGTTTTCATCCCAAGGATGATCAACCTGTTTACAAGATCTCCTTTTAGGAACTGTTTGACAAAAAAAAGAGAGAGGGAAGTAGAGGATCTATTGGCAGACATGCTGAAATAGCCACAAGATGAAACTTTATGGAGGAAAAAAGTGAGGCCAGATGAAAGTAACAGGCAAATATTTGAGCAGCAGTGGTACAAAACCAGAACATTACTTCCACGTCAGTATCGGATTTTCTAGTAGTAGGCTACAAAATCAGAAGATTATTTCCACAGGTCAGTATCGGATTTTCTAGTAGCAGGCTACAAAACCAGAAGATTACTTCCACAGGTCAGTATCGGATTTTCTAGTAGCAGGCTACAAAACCAGAAGATTACTTCCACAGGTCAGTATCGGATTTTCTAGTAGTAGGCTACAAAACCAGAACATTACTTCCACAGGTCCGTATCGGATTTTCTAGTAGTAGGCTACAAAACCAGAAGATTACTTCCACAGATCAGTATCGGATTTCCTATTAGCAGGCTACAAAACCAGAACATTACTTCCACAGGTCAGCATCGGATTTCCTATTAGCAGGCTACAAAACCGGAAGATTACTTCCACAGATCAGTATCGGATTTCCTATTAGCAGGCTACAAAACCAGAACATTACTTCCACAGGTCAATATCGGATTTTCTAGTAGTAGGCTACAAAACCAGAACATTACTTGCACAGGTCAGTATCGGATTTTCTAGTAGTAGGCTACAAAACCAGAACACATTACTTCCACAGATCAGTATCGGATTTTCTAGTAGTAGGCTACAAAACCAGAAGATTACTTCCACAGGTCAGTATCGGATTTTCTAGTAGTAGGCTACAAAACCAGAACATTACTTCCACAGGTCCGTATCGGATTTTCTAGTAGTAGGCTACAAAACCGGAAGATTACTTCCACAGATCAGTATCGGATTTCCTATTAGCAGGCTACAAAACCAGAAGATTACTTCCACAGGTCCGTATCAGATTTTCTAGTAGTAGGCTACAAAACCAGAACATTACTTCCACAGATCAGTATCGGATTTTCTAGTAGTAGGCTACAAAACCAGAAGATTACTTCCACAGGTCAGTAACGGATTTCCTATTAGCAGGCTACAAAACCAGAAGATTACTTCCACAGGTCAATATCGGATTTCCTATTAGCAGGCTACAAAACCAGAACATTACTTGCACAGGTCCTATCGGATTTTCTAGTAGTAGGCTACAAAACCAGAACATTACTTGCACAGGTCAGTATTGGATTTTCTAGTAGTATGCTACAAAACCAGAACATTAGTTGCACAGGTCAGTATCGGATTTTCTACCCCCCAACAATCTTTGCTTTTGCATTATGTTTAGGTTCATAGGTAGGTACTAGGCTATTGGCCCTAGGGCCTATACAAGCCTAGCCAAAAAGGTACCCTGGCTTTCGCCACCCAAGAAAATTATTTTCCTGTGCCCCTGTCAAGCAGAACCACAGAAGTGATCCCCGGGGTGAATTTCCTATTACCCATCCAATCATCAAGATTTTTCTTGAAGAGTGTTAATGAGGAGCTTTGTTTGACATAGACAGGTAGTCTGTTCCAGAGTATGGGTAGTCTCTGGGACATGAATCTATCCCTCCAGCATGTTCTGTTTATTGTGGTGACAAGGTTTAGGTCCCTAGAGCGTGTAGCTCGGAGGGATTGGGATTTCTTTAAGTGGAGCATGTCCAACAGCTCTGGGTTTAACATAGCTTTGTATGTTAGGCAGAGATTGCCTCTGAGTAGGCGATATGCGACGGAGTAAAGCTGGAGTTTTTTGAGATGGTCTGCGTAAGGCATCTGTTTGAGGCCAGCAATCCTCTTTGTGAGGTATTTTTGCAGCCTTTCCAGTTGCTGTAGATGTCTTGTGAGGTACATACCAAAAGGGGCGTTGTACTCTATAATGGGTCTAATGAGTGATGAGAAGAGGGGAACAATGACCTCTTTTTTTTCTGGATGAGAAACCTTTTGTGATGAGGTGTGCCATGTAGAAGGATTTCCTGACCACTGTGATTATCAAAGTAGAGACTACTGTCCACTTGTGTTCCAAGGTCTCTTATCACACTTTCGGTGTTAAGTAGACTACCGCCTATGTGGTAGTTCATGGGTACAGAGTTTTTACCAAAGGGGATGACAATGCACTTTTTGGCATTGAGTTTGAGACCATGTCTTTGATACCAGGCATCTGTCTCAGTGAGGCCTTTTTGTAGAATGTCCACATCGTTAGGAGTTCAGATTATGGCTCCTAGTTTGCAGTCATCTGCGAATTTAGTTAGCCAAAGACCTTCTGTGTTAGCCTGTACTTCAGAGAAGTAGATACCAAACAGGAGAGGACCCAGGACTGAACCCTGTGGTACTCCACTTGTCACTGGTCTGAAGTCTGATTTGGCGTCTGCTACTTTCACAGTGTGAATTCTGTCAGTAAGCCAGTTGGCAACACATCTTGTGACACAGGGATTTATACCTAGTTTAGTGAGTTTATCTATAATTCCAGAGTGGGGGATGGTGTCAAAAGCCTTGGCGAGATCTAGACAGGGTGTGTGAATCACCTTACCCTCATCTATGGCTTTGGTGACTACTTCAAAGAAGTCTATCAGGTTTAGAAGACATGATCTGCCTTTTACAAACCCGAACTGGGTGGGGTCCAGAGTATGGAGATTACCAATGTCTTTGTTTATGAGTTCCATGATGATACGTTCCATGGCCTTGCAGACCAGACTCATCAGGCTAATGGGGTGGTAGTTCCCGGGGTCTGTTGTGGCCCCCCCCCCTTTGTGGAGTGGAATAACTGTCGCAGTGCGCCATTCAATGGGCACAAAGCCTGAGGTGAGGCTATGATTGAACATGGTACTTAGGTGGGATGCCAGTTCATTCTGTAGTTCATGTAGAACACAGCCTGGGATGTTGTCTGGTCCCATGGATGCTGTGTTCTTGGCTTTGGAGAGTGAGGTTTTTACCTGTGCAGCCATGATTACAGGAACTTTGCATTCTTCCGGTATAGAGATGGGCTCTTTAGGGGGTGAGAGGGGGGTAGCACTGAACCTATCTGCCAGGATGTTGGCAATATCAGTTGGTTCTGTACATTTAAGAAGACTGGTTTTGATTGTTTGACTTTTCAGTGCAAGATGGATGCCTATAAGATTTGTATTGGGGTACATGAAATATCTCGGAAACTCATCATCTTCTTCTTTCGGCTGTTCCCGTTAGGGGTCGCCACAGCAGATCATCTCTTTCCATTTCTTCCTATCCTCTGCATCTTGCTCTGTCACACCAACCGCCTGCATGTCCTCTCTCACCACGTCCATAAACCTTATCTTAGGCCTTCCTCTTACCTGGCAGCTTCATCCTTAGCATCTTTTTCCCAATATACCCAACATCCCTCCTCAGCACATGTCCAAACCAACGCAATCTCGCCTCTCTTGCTTTGTCGCCAAACTGTCCAAACTGAGCTGACCCTCTAATATACTGATTCCTAATCCTATCTATTCTAGTCACACCGAGTGCAAATATTAACATCTTTAACTCTGCCACATCCAGCTCTGACTCCTGCCTTTTTGTCAGTGCCACTGTCTCCAACCCATATAAACATAGCTGGTCTCACTACCCTCTTGTAGACCTCCCCTTTCACTCTTACAGGTACTCGTCTGTCACAAATCACTCCTGACACTCTTCTCCTCCCACTCCATCCTACCTGTACTCTTCCACACTCACCATTACTCTGAACTGTTGATCCCAAGTACTTAAACTCGTCCACCTTTACCAACTCTACTCCCTGCATCCTCACCATTCCTCTGCCCTCCCTCACATTTACACACATATTCTGTCTTAGCCCTGCTGACCTTCATTCCTCTCCTCTCTAAAGCATATCTCCATCTCTGCAGGGTCTTCTCCACCTGGTCCCTACTCTCACTACAGATCACAATGTCATCTGCAAACATCATAGTCCATGGGGGCTCCTGTCTGATCTCATCTGTCAACCTGTCCATCACCACTGCAAATAAGAAAGGGCTCAGTGCTGATCCTTGATGTAATCCCACCTCCACCTTAAATGTATCTGTCACTCCCACCGCAGTCCTCACCAATGTCACACTACCCTCGTACATATCCTGTACTATTCTTACATACTTCTCTGCCACTCCAGACTTCCTCATACAATATCACAACTCCTCTCTAGGCACCCTGTGATATGCTTTCTCTAAGTCCACAAAGACACAATGCAACTCCTTCTGACCTTCTCTGTATTTCTCCAACACTCTCAGAGCAAATATTGCATCTGTAGTGCTCTTTCCTGGCATGAAACCATACTGCTGATCACAAATCATCACCTCCCTTCTTAACCTAGCTTCCACTACTCTTTCCCATAACTTCAAGCTGTGACTGATCAATTTTATCCCTCTGTAATTACTGCAGCTCTGCACATCACCCTTATTCTTAAAGATAGGTACCAAAACACTTTTTCTCCACTCCTCAAGCATCCTCTGACTTTCCAAAATTTCATTAAACAATCTGGTTAAAACTTCCACTGCCATTTCTCCTAAGCACCTCCATGCTTACACAGGTATGTCATCTGGACCAACAGCCTTTCCATTCTTCATCCTCTTCATAGCTGTCCTTACTTCCTCCTTGCTAATCTGCTTCACTTCCACATCATCCAACCTTCTCTCTCTCTCATTCTCTTCATCAGCCCTTCAAAGAACTCTTTCCATCTACTCAACACACTATCCTCACTTGTGAGTACGTTTTCCTCACTGTCCTTTATCACCCTTACCTGTTGCATATCTTTCCCAGCTCTGTCCCTCTGTCTAGCCAATCAGTACAGGTCCTTTTCTCCCTCTTTAGTGACCAATCTTTCATACAACTCTCTACACGCCTTATCCTTAGCCTTCGCCACCTCTCTCTTTGCCATGCGCCTCATCTCCTTATACTCATGTCTACTTTCTTCATCTCTTTGACAATCCCACTTTTTCTTCGCCAGCCTCTTCCTCTGTATATGCTCCTGTACTTCCTCATTCCACCACCATATCTCAGAAACTCCTTGAATTAATTTCATGCTTTCATCATACTGGGTAACATAAGAGTCAAAACAACACCTCCTTATCTAAAACTGAATCCAAGATCTCAGCCTTTACCTCATCAGCAAACATTTGGCTACATGCCCAAGCAAATCTTCTGTAACAGTAGCAGTGTGTCTAGACACTGTATTTGCACAGTATCTCACAAACTCTTCAAATCATGGTTAGATACCTGAGAAACAGAAGAAGCAGAGTGGATCAGGAAAGAGCTTTCTTCTGTAGGATGAGTAGAAGAAATTCTCTCAGACCATTCATATAAAACATGGAATAAATTTCCACAAGGCTAAAGTGGAAGAAAAAACATTCACTTACCTACACAGTTTGCCCATATCCATAAAAGACATTGGACTAGCTGAACAGGACATGAGATGTGGGCCACCCCCAGTTCATGCTGGCTGAAAGGACCAAAAAAGTGGCAGCTAGAAAGAGGTGAAGGGTCTGAGGAACAAGCAATGGCCCCTGCAGGTTCACCCACCATCAGCAGAGATGTAGACTAAACCTGCAACAATGGCAAGGACTTCTTGGTAATTGATTTTCTTCTTCCTAGGTATTATGGCAAAAGACATAGCTGGACAGGAATGAGTATCCAAACTAAAACTATGGAAGAAGCACCAACAGCAGTAATCACTGCTGGAGTGAGTTGGTCAAAAAAATAAGTCATGACTGAAAGAGCACATATACAGTCACACCACTTTCCCTGGTCCCTTAGCGTATAAAAAGAGAATTAGAAGAGAACGTTGTTGTCAGCGCTGTTTAAGCACTTGTCACACATTGACAAAATCAATATCGAAGGTAAGTTGTCACATTGCAATCAAAAGAACTAGACAGAAAATTCCCTGCCTGTTTGTCCATAAACGTTTCTGCCCCACAAAATTCAAAGTTTACACAAACTGTACACAATTTTTCAAAAAAATGGCCCCAAATACTAACATACTAACAGACACTATTCCATACAAATTATCACTCACTGAAAGGAATATTCCAATATTTTGAAAAAATGCCAGGTTTGTTAAAAGGGAAATCCCAATTTTAGTAAAATAAATAAATACATTGTTAACTTTCTTAAAGGGACAATAAGTTTTGAGTGGAGGGGGTTTCCCCAATAGGGACTTATCTGCCAGAAAAGAAGCTCTAGGCAGACAGCAAGAAAGTACTAAAAGTTTCACTATGACTGCCGATTTCTCTCTACAGGATTAGCCAATCAGCAGTCAAGAATAAAGGAGAAGCTTTTTGAAGCTGGCCAGTTGTTTCTGGGGCAGGAAAAAACCTATATAGCCTAAGGGCTACTACAGCACTGGGAATGTTGAACATAAAGGACACTCATGGCAGATAAACACAACTCATCTACATAAAACTACTTTAATAGTGGCTCGTATACTATATAGCTGCTGCTACTACTACTAAAAGCAATATGCACCACCAAATTCCCATATTAACTCTTACTAGAAACAAAATCCTGTGTCTAACGTTTTTAACAGGACTATGCCCAATCATTTTAATTAATACTAAACTCAACCCAAGTCCAATCTTAGCAACAGTCCATTTCCAAAATATCCATCTGCATTCAAAGTATTAAGAGTTTCATTTTAGCCTAAGCAAAGCTAGATCACATTAGCAACAAAACAGCACAGCTGGAAACTTGGATAACAAACCACACCATGAGAGCTGTTGACTCCAACTCTTAGATGAGATATACAAGTATCCTGGTTTTTGTTCGATTTATACAGTTTATTGTTTCTAGCAATGTATATATAGCACTTTTATTGTAATCTGCACAGGTAACTGATTGGTTTGCAGTTAAAGCATTCTGTATCTTTACAAATCTTTATCTGTTTGAAAACTTTCATTTTGTGGCTTTCTCTAGTGCTTTGTAGGCTAACGGCTGCAGACTAGTGGGGGCTGGTTCTTTTGTGTTTTTGTAAAAAAAAAAGTTGTTGTTCTGGTATTTAAGCCCTAACTTTGAGAGAGTTTCTGTCTATGCACACTGAGCAGAGTGGTCGAGAGCTGTTGACTCCACTCTTAGCTGAGATATACAAGTATCCTGTTTTTTTTTTTTTTTTCGATTACTTATACAGTTTATTGTTTCTAGCAATTTATATATAGCACTTTTATTGTAATCTGCACAGGTAACTGATTTGTTTGCAGTTAAAGCATTCTGTATCTTTACAAATCTTTATCTGTTTAAAAACTTTCATTTTGTGGCTTTCTCTAGTGCTTTGTAGGCTAATAGCTTTAGTGTCCCTACCCACCCTTCCTATTGGTGTCTTGTGTTATACTTGGTGGCTTTGCAGTGGCCCACCCCTACTGTAAATCTGATCTGGGACACTCCTCCCAGTCTAGTGTCATTAACTCATTCTACCTAATACAGAGAGAGCATTTGATAAGGCCTTCTGCTTCTCCTTTTTCCCTTTAAAAAAAAAAAAAAAAAAAAAAAAAAATTGCCTGAATTTTCTTATGATCTGACTGTGCTTCTCAAACATTTTGAAAATACAGAGTATATTTTAGAGCATTTATTATAACTGTAATTGCCTAAATATTGCTACAACTCAAGTGGTCTAGGTTGCACTGCATCTGAATTGTGTGTTTTAGCTGCTTTTCTGTATATATAGACTTCTATCTGTAGACTAGCTACTTATTCTGCTGTATTACTGCCACTTAAATCGTTTTTCAGTTGTGCACTTGCCTTGCTTCATTTAAAAAGTTTTAAATTGCTAATTTTGTAGAGTTTTAATTGCATTTACTGTTTAGGACTACACACTCAAGTGTGTTAGACTTTTCTGTGTTCATTTAGTGTATTATTGCATTGTTTAGCCTGTTTCAAAAAAAAATATATATATACTACCTTGTTTGCTCGTTTCTCACCTTTTCTAGCCAGTCCATATCCCAGGCTTTGCTTGTCTCAGGACTTATTTTCTGTGCTCAGACCTATCCAGACCTTGCTGTGGCAGAGGGAAGTCCTACTGCCTACCAGTGGGACTGGTGAGCATTGTACTGCCTATCTAATGCTGGAGGAGTGGTTTCCAGCTCTGAAATTGTAATTTTATTAGCCTTTTTGGGCTGATTTCTATTTCTTTCAGCTTTCTGGCTTAAAAACGCGTGTGTTTGCACATTTTTCACATCGTGCAGCACTACGAGGCGACAGTTAAACTATTCCAGGTGCCAGAAAGTCTGCTCTTCAAATTTTCCCTTAAAACTAGCTGGTTTCACAGTAGTAGCACTAAAATCTGAACCCCTGTGACTAGCACTTTCTCAAACCTGCTGTAAAGCACTAGGAAGCCTGAAACTAATACAAGCACTCGGCTCTCCTTGTCAATAAGGAGAAATTAATCATAGACACTAAACAGCCTACAATTGCAAAGTACCTTGCAAAGGTAAGGGAAAACAGCTCTTAAACCTTACAAAAAAGCACCTAAACAGGCATGTCCAAGGGTCAGCTTCCGGTGGTTTCTCCTGTCCACCTGGTGAATCTGGGCATACTGTGCACTGCCTCATGTACACAGACAATCCTCTCCTCCTACCACCCAACACTACAACCTGCGAGACATGCACTTACATAGCCAAACTGGAAGCAAAGCTCTCTCCGGTCAAGACTGTGCTAGACAGTCAAGAGGAGAAGGCTAACACCTGCATTACACCTCTAGCAACTCATAGCCCTTCAAAACCCACACCATCAAATCCCACACATAGCAACACTAAACCCACATATGCGGAGGCCCTTAACATTAAGTTGCCCAAGCAACAACGACCTCTGAAGCTGAAACGCAAACACACACCAGTCACAACCAAAGTTACACATAGCTCACAACACCAGTGTGCCACCCAACAACAGCCCCTAAGGCAAGACAATGTACACAACACTTTAGTCATAGGTGACTCTATAGTCAGGCACACTGATGTCCCACTCACCAGGCTGAGCAAGGAGAAAATTACAGTCAGCTGCCTGTCGGGTGCCAGGATCCACCAGATAACGCATGCACTCAAGTCACTCCACAACAAGTACAAATACGACTCTGTCATTGTCCATGCTGGAGTAAATGACTTCAGATGTACCTCCCTGGACTACATGAAAAGTGCTTTTGGATCATGTGACCCAGGCAGGTATGACCCTAGCCCTGAGTAGCATCTTGCATTCGCCCAGAATGATACCACAGTAAAAGGACAAAATGACCGACTTCAACAATTGGCTAAGCTTCTGGTGTCATTCAAAGGGGATCCAGTATTTGTCTGCCTGGGAAGACATGATCGACAAACCACGATGCTTTGCCAGAGATGGTCTGCACCTATCACCCCTGGGATTCAGGTTACTGGCTAAAGCTCTTGCCACCCCTAAAGTGCCTTTTTTAGGCAAGGTTCAAAGGATAAAACCACCACCGTAACAGATACAAGCATGCAAAATCTGAAGGTAATGCTACTCAATGCTAGAAGTCTAAACCTCAAAATGCACTCTCTCGAGGCACTCCTAAAAATGGAGAACATCGATATCTGTCCAGTGACAGAGACCGGGTTCAAGGCTCCAGAGAGCACCCCTGCAATACCAGGCTACAATTCTTACCACACTTTTCGGCCACAAAACCAAGACCGAAACACTAAAGGTGGAGGAGTGTCCATATTCACCAAGGATATTCACACCTCCAGGCTAGTTGCCCAACACAATGCATCTGAAATTCTCCAGGTGCAATTAACACTAGGGTAAGACTGCAATCCAAACTGTAGCTTGCTACAGATCCCCCACCATACCCCAAGATTCTCACTACACCTTCCTAAACATACTGGAAAATATTAAGATACAACCAAACACCCTAATACTAGGTGATTTCAACTACCCTGCCATTAATTGGGAAAACTACTTTGGTACCAACTCCTTCTCCCAACGGTTCTTGGAATTCATAATTTCCAACGCCCTGGATCATCTAATCCATTGTCCCACCAGGGGCTCCAATATCATTGTCCTGGTCATTACCAACATGGGAGATAGATGCTCCACACCAGTGGTCACCCCCTCATTGGTCAGGTCTGCCCATAAGCAAATCACCCTTGACATCCACATCCCACCCCCCCCACCCCCCAGTAAGGAAACCTCCTTAAAAATCTTCTCCAAAGCCAACTTCATGCTACTGAAGTCTGAAGTAACAAACTTCACAACACCCACGCAGACGGGATCTGGAAGTTCGACTGCAGAATCCTACACTAAGGCAATGTACGAGCACATCCACTTGTGCATGAATCGTGCCATCCCAAATAGAACCAAGATGCTCTTATCCAAAAAAGGAAGCCAATCTGGTGGTCCCCTGCTATAAACAAACTATACAACAGGAGGAAGAAACTGTTGCAGAAAAGAGGAAAATCCCAGTATGCAAAAAACTCCCTCACCAGCCTCAGTAAGAAGTTGAGATCCCTCATAAAATCCTCAAAAGCTAATTACGAAAATAAAATTGCCAACGATTCCAAAGACAAACACAAGGCGTTCTATAGTTATGTCAAGAATCTAAATGGCAATGCTCAGATCTGCTCTGAGCTATAACAGAATGGCATTAAATATACTGATCAAGGATATTGCCAATATCCTGACAGATCGATTTAGTGCCAACTTCACTCCGTTCTCACTCCCTAAAGGGCCCATCTCAATACCAAAAGATTGCCAAATTCCGATAATCACAGCCACACAGGTAGAAACAGCACTCTCCAAAGCTAAGAATACAGCATCCATGGGATCAGATGACATCCCAGGCTGTGTACTACATGAACTACAAAATGAACTGGCACCCCACCTAAGTGTCATGTTTAATCATAGCCTCACCTCAGGCTTCGTGCCCACTGAGTGGCACACAGCTACAGTTATCCCGATCTACAAGGGAGGATCCACCTTGGATCCCGGGAACTACCGTCCCATCAGTCTGACAAGCCTGATCTGCAAGGGCATGGAACGCATTATCATGGAACTTATAAACAAAGACATTGGCAACCTCCAGACACTGGACCCCACCCAGTTTGGGTTTGTGAAGGGCCGATCTTGTCTCCTGAATCTGATTGACTTTTTTGAATCGGTCTCCAGAGCTGTGGACGAGGGTAAGGAGGTCCACACAGCCTATCTGGACCTCGCCAAGGCCTTCAACACCATCCCCCACTCTGGAATCATAGATAAACTTACTAAGCTGGGCATAAATCCCTACGTCACTCGATGCGTTGCCAACTGGCTTACTGACAGAACCCAGACTGCAAAAGTAGCCGACTCCAAATCCAGCTCCAGACAAGTGGAGTACCTCAGGGTTCAGTCCTGGGACCACTCTTGTTTGGCATCTACTTCTCTGAAGTACAGGCCAACGCTAAGGGACTCTGGCTAACAAAGTTTGCAGATGACTGCAAACTGGGAGCCATTACTGAATCCCCAAATGATCTGGATATTCTACAAAAGGGCCTTACATAAACTGATGACTGGTGCCAGAGCCATGGGCTCAAGCTTAATGCCAATAAATGTACAGTCATCCCCTTTGGAAAAAAACATGTACCCATGAACTACCACATAGGTGGCAGGACACTAAACATTGAAAGTGTGATGAGAGACTTAGGGACACAAGTGGACAGTGGTCTCACTTTCGATAACCACATTGCCACAACAGTCAGGAAATCCTTCTACATGGTACACCTCATCACTAAGGGCTTTTCATCCAGAAAAAAGGAGGTCATTGTCCCACTCTACTCATCCCTCATTAGACCCATTATAGAGTATAATGCCCCATTTGGTATGTACCTCACAAAGCATCTGCAACAGCTGGAAAGGCCACAGAAATACCTCACTAAAAGAATCACAGGCCTAAAGCAGATGCCATATGCTGACCGTCTAAAAAAAACTCCAGCTATACTCTGTGGCATATCGTCTACTCAGAGGCGATCTCTGCTTAACATACAAGGCCATGTCAAACCCTGAGCTGTTGGACATGCTCCACTTAAAGAAATCCCAATCCCTCAGAGCCACACGCTCCAGGGATCTAAACCTTATCATCACAATGAACAAAACATGCTGGAGGGATAGGTTCCTGACCCAGAGACTCCCCATACTCTGGAATAGACTGCCCATACATGTCAGGCAGAGCACCTCATTGGCCCTCTTCAAAAGGAACCTTGACGATTGGATGGGAGATGGGAAATTCACCCCGGGGATCATGTCAGTCGCCCTGCTAGACAGGGGCCCAGAGAAGTAAATACTGTGGGAAAATTTTTCCAGGGAATTGTTATGGCTAGGCTTGCATAGGCCTTAGGGCCGATAGCCTAGTACCAACCTATGAACTACTACACAGCAATCACTGAATTTTGGTTAAATGACCAACATTAAACCATGTTTCTTGCATACAAACTGTGATATTCCTGCTCTGGGCCAGTAATCAAGGAGCCTCAATCCTCATCACTGACACCAGTGAGGTACGTTCACTTGGAGCAAAAACAGATGCACACAGTATTTCCAGATGCAGATCTCTGCACCAAGCACAATTTCTCCTTAACAACACACAGGAAGCATACCCTGTCCTGGGGCTGGGTCCCCCCCCCCCCCGTCTCTCTCTCTCTCTCTCTCTCTCCAGCCCCAAATAAGACTCCCCACTGACTACGGCTGTAGTGTTGAGTCCTCAGCAGAGTGTTCCAAGCCAACTCCTCCACCACCCTCTCTGTGAAACCAATGCTCTGTGTCCCTGCTCCAAGTAGCTGACACACACACACTTGGGAAAGGATGGCACAAATGTATCAGCTATGCCCCCTCTGCCCAGACTATAAGGAAGATAACACCATCAGAACACTCCCAAGCCAGCTACTCAAAGGCTCTTGCAAGAGTACCGAATTATAATGAGTAAAATTAATACTAATACAAATGGTAGTGTTTGACCACTGCAGCAAGGCTTTTAGGAGTGGCCACAGTGTCACCAAATAAATACAAGTACTCTTGTTGACGCCTCACAGTAAGACGTTGTCCTCTTCGATTCTCAGCTAAAGCGTCTTCTGTGTGGAGACATGCGTGAATGGGCGTACCTTCGTTGAAGGTTGTACGTCAGGGCTGGCAACTCGGTACGTAAAAATCTACTGCCAATCATAAGCGGACTGGAGTTCCACTGTGGCGACCCCTAACCGGGAAAAGCCAAAAGATACAACAACAACTCTCAAAGGTTAAAATACTTTCTAAAAGACCAACCACAATGAAATTGTTAATTTACATTTAATAATAAATAATAAAAGAAAACGAAAACACTAAATATATATTTCAATAAACACCAGTTTCAATCACAAGAAATAACACAGACGGACAGATTCACATAGATAGAGAAAAACAATACTTAACTAATGTCACTATATTTTCCTTACTGATCTAAATAATTACTGTTTCCTACTTAATTAATAAAGCAATGCCAGATGAAGTGAGTGAGTGGTCTTTTCAGTTCCAAGTACCCTGGGACTTCTGACTCATCTAGTATTAAAACATCATTTCAATAGAAATGTAATTTACTATTATGGATGTGTCGCTGATTAACTAGTGTAATGTATGAGTAAGCTTATCTTGCTATGTGGAATCCACTGTTTCTCATCCCTACTGTCTCTCTCTTGCCTCCTCAAGTTACCTGCCCATCTTGTGCTACCTGCACTAGTCTCTAGGAGAATAAAGTAATCCAACTTATCGGAGGTCCACCTCACTGAATAATCCACCCTACAATACCTCTCCAAAGGACACCAGCAAAGTATGTTTGTGGAATAATTCCTGCCAGAGAGACTTTCTACTATTGTACCTATACCACAGGTTAGAGAAAGTCCTGAGCTAGGACAGCCAGCAACCTCTACCCCCCCCCCCGCTGTACCTCTTACTCTCTTTACCCATCCCCTCTTTAAACTCCCTTTGTCCAGCAACCTTCTCTTGTTTTGCTCTTTAACTCCCTCTCTTATCAGCCTTGCAATTACCTGAGCTGTCCACTAGGGGGCTCCTCACCCCAGCTTTTCCCTCTTTCTTGTCACTTATGCCCAGAACTTACACTATTTTCTCCTGCTATTCCTTAACTACCTTTTAGTCCTCTCACTTCACCCTCTACTTCTACTGTCCCCACTCACCTCTTCTAGGTTAATTTCTCACTACCTTCTCCCACATCTATCTCGTCTAACTTCTCCTCTGGAGTCAGTCTTGCTGATTGTTTTTTACAACTGCATCTGAAGCTTTCTCAACCCACTCCGTTTGCCCTACCCCCAATTCCCACCCACCCCCAGGGGTCCTACTCTTATACTTACTTAACCACACCTCTTCCTCTTCCAATCAATTCTAGTAATTACTAGCCACACCTCTTCCTTCACCTACTACTCTCAAAACACTCCACCACATTTCATCTTCTCTTATATCTACCTTACTTAACACTCCCACCTTACCATATCCTTCACATTTCTCCAACCTCACCCTTCACATATATCCAATAAAAAATCTGCACAATGTATAAACCTCATACCCCACTACTTATCCTACCTCTATTCACACTACAACTACTTCTTCCTCTAATCTTTGCCTACATACTTACTTCCTATGAATATCCACTACATCTAGACCATCCCTATCCCAACAAAGAAACCAATGCTCCATCCATTCCACTCCTCCTTAACCATGCTAACATAACAACTTCACCTAAATACCTGCTTGCAAAGTATCATAGAATACAACATCTGAAATATTACACCCTCAATCTCAGGAAAAATCTACTTCTATACAACAAATTCCCTAACCCAAGCTACATAGATGTACTACTCCGTATAAAAGATGGAGATATCCACCCTAACCCAAGCCCAACAAATACTCCTAGTACTCTCCACAGCCAAAATCCCTACCCAAACAATCCACATAGTAAAACATCTAACTCCCTCCATGTAGCCCATCTTAATATATGCAGCATAAACAACAAAATACCTCAACTACAAGCTCTAGTAGAAGTATACTCCTTTGATATCATCTGCTTAACAGAAAAGTACAGTTTTGTACCTACCATAAATGTAGATGTCCGATAGGTATGCATCTGCAGTCATTATATATGGGTTGTCCTGCCTCAGGCAACCCTTCGGTGGGCCGGATTCCAAAGTCTGGGTCTGGCCTCGGCTGATGTCGCACTTTCCCCGACGTCAGAGCGTCTGGGGTATAAAAGCATCAGCCGACGCCATCTTCCTCAGTTTTTCTTGCCCCAGATGCCAGGTGCCCTCTAGGAAGGCTAAATTTGGATAAATGCAATAAAATTCCAAACATTTGCAAAAATATATATATATATATATATATATATATATATATATATATATATACAAACAAATACACCATAATGGATTCCCCCAGCTAGCTAAAAGAGGGGTAAGCTCCCTAGGAATACCACAGAGGGGTAGGAGGGAGGGTAAACCTGACTGCAGATGAATACCTATCGGACATCTACATTTATGGTAGGTACAAAACTGTACTATGTCCTTCAAGGATGCATCTGCAGTCATCACATATGGGTAGAATACCATAGCCAAACTGGGGGTGGAGGTACTAAGTGAAGGATGGTGTAGTTAAGATACCCTGCAGGACTGCCGTAGCAAAACCTGCTCTGGATCTGGAGTATAAAGGTAAATTGTAATGCTTGGCAAATGTATGCACGGAGCTCCATGTAGCAGCTTCTAAAATGTCTTTGGTAGCCACCCCTCTTAGGAAGGCTGTGGTGGTGGCTGTGGTTCTCGTGGAATGAGGTCTAATGTTAGCTGGCACAGTTTTTCCAAGAAAGGAGTAACAAAAATGAATGCAATTTCCTATCCATTTCAAAATTGTCTGTTTGGAAATTGTTTTTCCTTGTACCCCAGCAGCATAGGCTACAAACAAAGTACAGTTTTGTACCTACCATAAATGTAGATGTCCGATAGGTATGCATCTGCAGTCCTAACATATGGGTTGTCCTGCCTCAGGCAGCCCTTCGGTCGGCCGGATTCCAAAGTCTGGGTCTGGCCTCGGCTGATGTCGCACTTCACCCGACGTCATAGCTGCTGGGGTATAAAGGCATCAGCCGACGCCATTTTCCTCAGTGTTTCTTGCCCCAGATGCCAGGTGCCCTCTAGGAAGGCTAAATTTGGATAAATGCAAATAATTCCAAACAGTAGAGATCAAAATATATACATGTATATACATATATACAAACAAATACACCATAATAGATTCCCCCAGCTAGCTAAAGGAGGGGTAAGTACCCTAGGAATACCACAGAGGGGAAGGAGGGTGGGTAATTCTGACTGCAGATGCATACCTATCGGACATCTACATTTATGGTAGGTACAAAACTGTACTATGTCCTTCAAGGATGCATCTGCAGTCCTAACATATGGGTAGAATACCATAGCCAAACTGGGGGAGGAGGCACTAAGATAAATATGGTGTAGTCAAGATCCCTTGCAAAACAGCAGTTGCAAAACCTGCTCGGGATCTGGAGTATAAAGGAAGATTATAATGCTTGGCAAATGTATGCACGGAGCTCCAAGTAGCAGCTTCTAAAATGTCTTTGGTAGCCACTCCTCGTAGGAAAGCTGTAGTGGTGGCTGTAGCTCTTGTGGAGTGAGGCCTGATATTTTCAGGAGTTGTCTTTCCATGAAAAGAGTAGCAAAATCTAATGCAATTTCCTATACATTTTGAGATTTTCTGTTTTGAAATTGCTTTTCCTTGCATTCCTGCTGCATATGCTACCAGAAGCTGGTCAGTTTTTCTGTTGGTCTTAGTTCTGTCCAGATAGTAGCGTAATTGTCTGTGCACATCCAAGGTATGTAGTAGTCTTTCCCCCCTGTTCTGTGGGTTGGGGAAGAATGTAGGTAAATGAATCGCTTGGTTCAATGATACTCTGGAGACCACTTTTGGCATAAAAGTAGGGTTAGTTCTCAGAGACACTCTATCCTGATGGAAGATAAGGAAGGGCTGTACTGCCATTAAGGCCTGTAACTCAGATACCCTTCTAGCTGAAGTGATCGCTAGCAGGAAAGCAGTTTTCCAAGATAAGAACTGTAAGTCTGCTGTTGCTGCTGGTTCAAAAGGGGGAAGCGTTAACTTTTCCAGCACAAAGTTGAGATCCCATGTAGGTAAAGGTGGTTTCCTTGGAGGCTTTACATTTTTGATTCCTCTCAAGAACTGCCTGAGTAGAGGATGAGAGAAGACAGGAGGATCCATGTTGTATTCTGCTGAAATTGCTGATGCATGAATCTTGATGGAGGAGTAGGACAGGCCATTGTGGAACAGTTCTGCTAAGTATTCCAGGATGTGTGCTATGTTTGAAAATGAGACATTTTCTCCCTTTGCTGCACTCCAAATGAGGTATCTTTTCCATTTGGCTGAATACGTTTTCCTTGTGGAGGGTCTGCGTGCCTCCAGGATAATGTCCTTAACCCTCTGAGATAAATCTGGTTTATTTTGTTTTATGCAATATTCCAAGCAGCTAGCTGCAGTGTTTTCAAGTTTGGATGCAGGATCTTGTAGTTGTTCTGTGTTAGCAGTAAGGGACATAGAGGTAGAGGCCATGCGTGTGTCCGAGACATGCTTCTCAGTAGCGGGTACCAATGTTGTCTTGGCCAGTCTGGAGCCATCAGGATTACCCTTGGATGATCCTCTTTGATCTTCAGTAGGACTTTGTACATCAAAGGAAGAGGTGGGAATGCATATGCTGTCAGGTTTTTCCAGCTGAAGGAAAGGGAGTCCACCCTCCAGGCAAGTGGGTGGTATGCTCTTGTGCAGAATTTCTTCAATTGGTGGTTGTGTGGGGAGGCGAACAGGTCTATCTCTGGCATTCCCCATTTCTTTGTTATGGCTTTGAAGATATCTGGATGCAGCATCCATTCGTGAGCATCCGTGGTAGTTCTGCTTAGGGTGTCTGCTAGTGAATTTTCTTTTCCTGGTACAAATCTGGCCTATAGTTGAATGTTGAGATTCAGGGCCACATTCCACAGGTCCATTGCCATCCGGCATAGAGGATATGAGTGTGTGTACCTCCCTGTTTGTTGATGTACCACATGACTGTGGTATTGTCCGTCCTTATCAGCAGGTGACCTTGTTGAAGAAGTGGTCTGAATGCCTGGATTGCATGTTTCACTGCCAGCATCTCCTTTAGATTTATGTGTAGATTCAGCTGGTCTTGGGTCCATAGGCCTTGTATGCACTTGTCCACCATGTGTGCCCCCCAGCCTAGGTCTGAGGCGTCCGTGGTGATGGTCTGGCTTGGATGTGGTTTGTGGAAAGGCAATCCTCTGTTCGACTGACAGGCCTGAGCCCACCACATGAATTCTTGTTTCAGGCATGGAATTATTGGAATCTGGGCTTCTAGACTGTGCTTGTGTTGAGACCATACATTCCTTAGGTACCATTGCAACTTCCTCATATGCAGCCTGGCATGCGGGATCAATATTATGCAGGATGCCATGTAACCCAGGGCTTGCAGGACTTTCCTTGCAGTAAGCTGAGGTTGTGTGATTAATGTCATGAAATAGACTGGTAGTTGCTTTTGTTTTTCTTCTGTGAGAAAAGCCATCTGAGTTGATGTATCCAGTTCTGCACCCAAACATGTTATCCTTTGGGATGGTACCAGTCTTGACTTTTGCATGTTGACTGTGTATCCCAAGGCTTGCAACAGTTGTATGACATTTTCCAAATCTTTTGTTAATTTTGCCTTGTTGTCCGCTTGTATTAGGCAGTCATCCAGGTATGGGTAAATTTGAATTCCCTGAAGCCTGCAATGAGCAATTACTGATGCCAGGCATTTCGTGAATACTCTGGGCGCAGTAGATAAGCCAAAGGGCAATGTTGAGAATTGATAATACTCTGATCCTGCAAGAAATCTGAGGTGTCTTCTGCAATCTGGTCGTATAGGGACGTGCAGGTATGCCTCCTTGAGATCTAGAGTCACCAGCCAAGACTCCTTGCCCAGCATGGGAAGAAGTTGCTGGAGGGTCAGCATTTTGAATTTTGGAACAATGAGGTATGTGTTCAGTGCGGACAAGTCGAGAATAGGTCTCCATTGATTTTCTTTTCTTGGTACAAGGAAAAGCCTGGAGTAAAAACCTTGGCCTTGTTCCATAGGTGGTACCTTTTCTATAGCTCTCATTCTTAGTAAGTTGTTGATTTGTCTTTGAGCCTCTGTTTTTTGGCTTGGTGGTAGGTTTGGCATTCCTCTCTTTTTTGGTAGAGTGTGGAAGTGAAACCTGTAGCCCTTGTCTATAGTTTGTAAAGTCCATTTGTCTCCTGTAATGCAATGCCAGTTGTCTGAAAATAAGGCTAGCTTTCCGCCCAAGGGTGCTTCCAGTTGTTCCCTGGTAGGCACCAGAGCCAAGTCATTGTGTCTGTCCTGTGGAAGTGGTTGTAGTTGAATCTGTGGCAGCACTTCTCTGGTTGGCAGGTTGCCACTGACGTCCCCTGTAGGCACCCCTAGATTGACCTCTGCCTTTTGGGCGTCTATTTCTGCCTCTCTGTGCTCTGGAGGTGTCTGGAAAGGACCAATTCTTCGAAGGCCAATTTCTGCTAAACCTCGGAGGTTGGACCTGTAAGAAATCCTTGACAGTTTGGACAGATTTTGCTTTTTCTTCCACTTTCTTTAGAACCTCCTGTGCAGGGGAGCCAAACAAACTTTGCTTCTCCATAGGAGCATCTAGGAGTTTTGACTTAACATGGTCTGGTAAGGATTGTTCTTTTAACCAGGCATGGCTTCGAATCACTGTCCCAGTCATAGCTGATCTAAAGGAAGCCTCCAGTGCATCACAGCCACATTTTAAGAAATGGTTACTGACCTGCTGAGAGTTATGTACCAAATCGTGAAGGGACTTGCGGTCTATAGGTTCAGGAGAGGACAGTATTTTATTTAGCTGGTCTAACAAAAATTCCTGGTACTGAATCATGTGAAATTGACAGTTTAAGGCCCTGGCCGAAAGAGTAGCAGAAGTATAAACCTTTTTACCCCATCTCTCTAATGCTCTAGATTCCCTTTCAGAGGGAAGAGGGTTTTGGCAGAGGCAGCTGCCACACCTTAGGGCCCTGTGAAATGGTTTCTGGGTCTGCAACAGGAGCCTTATACAAGTGGTAGTGTGTGTCCGGGACCCTGTAATATCTGTCAGGCTTGGCAGGGGCCGGAGGAAGAGAATCAGGGGCAGTACAGGCATCATTATATGCATCATCAACAACTGTTAGTACTGGAGGAATGGCTAAAGGCCTATGCTGTGGTAAGTGTAAAAAAGTCCTTAGCCTTTTCCTTGAATCTGAAAAATCCTGGCCCTGCCATTGGAAGTGTTCCCTCATAGCATGTAGGGTTTCCCCAAAAGAAAATTCTTCAGGAGGAGAGGCAGAAGGAATGGAGTCTTCTGCATCAGAATCCTCATAAGGAGAATATGGGCCTTCCTGATGGTCTGAAATATCCGAGTCATCCGAGGAATAGTCTGTGGAGACAGGTTCCGGGGGTTCAGTCCTAGACCTCTTATCTGGAGGGGGTTGAGAGGCCCTGTCTGGGTGGGGTTGGGATCCCCTGATCAAAGAAATAAGATCCTCAGCCAGGCTGAGTATTTGGGAACTAGAGGTAGGCCTGTGTGAGGGAGTTTTAGCAGGTAAGGCCTTAGACGATTTAGCTACTTTAGCCCTGGAGAAGGCCTTGATAGACATAGAAGCAGGGGGTCTAGCAGCCCCACGTGCAGGGGTAGGTATGTCTAAAGGAATAGTGTCTGACAAATCCTGGGTGCCTGCTTCTGTAGCAGTAATTTCAGTAGCAGATTCAGCCATGCTCTGTGAGGCCTCGGCTATCGGAGGCATGCTTTTGGCCGAAGGAAGAACAGAGGACTCGGTTTCAGCCGAAACTGAGACACTCGCGGTTGGCCTAACCGTGGTTTCAGCCGAAACGGCAGACCGCGAGTGTCGGTCCTTTTCCTTGCGCTTTTTAACTAATTGTGTAGTCGGAGTTAACGGCATCTTATATGCAAAAGCGGGACCAAAAAACTCCTCTGCAAACTCCGACCGACGTCTAAGCGTCCGTCGGTTGAAGGAAGCACAGGCTAGACAAGCTGATACGTCGTGGTCTGGGCCTAAGCATGGAAGACAGTAAGAGTGGAAATCCTTATGAGGTATTTGTTTCCCACAAGTTAAACAATTATTTACTTTGTCTGACATCGGCTGAGGCAAGAAAGAGTCCCCAACGGGGTACTTAGCTTTTTAGAAGTATTCGGTAGTAGAAATCTCTGGATCTGACCGACTGGCACTTGCGAACAGCTTCTGCTTCGGGCACCGCGCGGCAAGAAAGTCTGAGGAAAATGGCGTCGGCTGATGCCTTTATACCCCAGCAGCTATGACGTCGGGTGAAGTGTGACATCAGCCGAGGCCAGACCCAGACTTTGGAATCCGGCCGACCGAAGGGCTGCCTGAGGCAGGACAACCCATATGTTAGGACTGCAGATGCATCCTTGAAGGACATCTGGGTCAGTCTTTCGGTAATTAGAAGTTATGTACCTACCATAACGTTCCATGTTAGTTGTCTTCTCTCGCCTTCTTTCTTGCTGGATGGGTTCGGAGCCGATCCTCGGCTCCGACTCGGCACTTGCTTAGCTTGAGAACTCCTTTTACCAGCTCGAGGCAACCCTATATCCCATGATGCAAGGCGGGACTACCTCAGATCTCGTTTGGTAGCTAAATACCCTGCTAAGGACTAACCTAGTAGAACTAGGAAAACAAGTTCATAACAAAGGACTCCTCTAATGAAGACTCAGGAGGGAACAACCTGAGAAGAGGAAACTCTTCAAGATCTGTCCAGGCCAGGGGGAAGGAGGGAGGGACGCAAGAAAGAAGGCGAGAGAAGACAACTAACATGGAACGTTATGGTAGGTACATAACTTCTAAATGTTAAGTTGTCAATCTCGCCTTCATTCTTGCTGGATGGGACCGCGTCCCTAGCACCTGGTGGCTCAATGGAACAGACTTTTGAGAACTGTGGAACCAAAACTGGCCCTGTCCCTGGAGGCCAAATCTAATTTGTACTGAGAAACAAAGGTATGAGGAGTGGCCCAAGTAGCTGCTGCACAAATGGTATCAATAGGTAGTCTATCCTGAAAGGCTGCAGAAGTGGATAGACTCCTGGTTGAGTGTGCTTTCAGTTTAGAAGGTAGTTGCTTGCCTCTGAGCGAATACACGTAAGAAATGGTGGAAGACAACCATCTGGATAAGGTCACTTTTGATACTGGGAGACCTTTCCTGTTTTCTGCATAGGAGACAAATAATTGATCTGATTTCCTGAATTGTTTAGTTCTATGCAAATAGTACCTGAGCTGGCAATGGACATCCAAAAAATGAAGCTTTTGTTCAGCTCTGTCAGAATAATTAGGGAAAAAGACTGGTAGATAGATAGATTGATTAATATTAGTTTGAGAAACCACTTTGGGGAGAAAGGACGGATTTGTTCTCAAGGATACCCTGTCCTTGTGAAAAACCAAGCAAGGGGAACGGATGCAGAGAGCTTGAATCTCGGAAACCCTTCTTGCTGAAGTGACAGCCAGTAAAAATATAGTTTTCCAAGTCAATAACTTCAAGGAACATGAAGCAGACGGTTCGAAGGGTGGTAAAATCAAGGATGCTAACATTAAATTCAGATCCCATTGTGGAGGAGGATGTTTTATTGGCGGCTTCAGGAGAAAAACTCCTCTCAGAAAGGCTTTGCATAGTCTATGTGACATAATGTTATGATCCTGCAAGCCAACATGATACTTGGAAATAGCCGCCAGCTGAACTTTTACTGTAGATGAAGAAGATCCTGACTGAAAAACTTCAGCCAGGAAATCTAAAACAGAATGCACAGGAGCAGTAAAGGGATCAATATTTATGGAGTTTGCCCAAAGGGAAAAACGTCGCCACTTGCTAGCATAAACAGTTCTGGTGGACGACTTCAAAGAAGCTACTAAGATATCTCTGACAGGATCAGAGATCATAGGCAGCCTGGCTAGGGAAGGAAGTGGAGCAACCAAGCAGTGAGGTTGAGAGAATGAATGGCCTGGTGCTGTTGACCCGACTGGTGGATCAAAAGATCCAGAACTGGGTCCAGATGCCAAGGCTGCACCAGGAGGTGACGATGCAGAGATGGAAACCAAATTTGTCAAGGCCAGTAAGGGGCAATGAGAATCAATTTGGCCCTCAAAACGGTGGCTTTCTGAATGACCTGTGGAATCAAGGGAAAGGGAGGAAAAGCATACAGAAGTCCCCGGGGCCAATCCCGGGTTAGAGAGTCTCTCAGGGGTTGGCCTGGTAGGGGAAAGAGGGTGAAGTCGGGGCACTTGTTGTTTTGGGGTGTAGCAAAAAGATCGCAACAAGGTGTGCCCCACTTCAGAAAAATCTGATCCACTATAGATTGATTGAGAGACCACTCGTGAGGCATGAGAATGGATCTGCTCAGCCTGTCCGCCAAGAGGTTGGACCTGCCGGGGATGTGCGTTGCTATCAGAAACCGATGAGAGGAGATTGCCCATTGCCAAAGTCTGAGAGCTTCTCGACACAAAGGATAGGACCTGGTCCCGCCCTGCTTGTTGATGTACCAGACCACGGACATGTTGTCCGTTTGTACTGCAATAGTCCCCGCGGGAAGAAAGTCGTTGAGGGCTTGCAACGTTAAAAACACCGCTCTCATCTCCAGGACATTTATGTGCAGATGGTATTCTATGGGCTGCCACGTCCCGTGGACCATCCTGCCCTGATAATGCCCCCCCCACCCGATCAGAGAGGCATCCGTAGTGACTGTGGCAACCGGAGGAGGGGGAACAAATGGTCGGCACCTGATAAAGAAGAGGGGAAGATATCAACCAATTCAGATGAGTCCTGCACGATTGTGTGACTAATATTTCGTGTCTCATCGGAAGACTGTGGAACGACCACTGAGTGAATAACATCCACTGCAGAAGACGCATGTGGAAGCGAGCCAGTGGTAGAAGAACAATGGCCGCAGCCATAAGACCTAGAACTTTTAGAATCAATCTGGCTTTGACTTTGCTGCTCTGCAATAAAATCCGAACGTATTTTTGGATGTCCAGAATTCTCTGATCTGTTAGTCTGGCTAACAACTTGACGGTGTTTAATTCTGCGCCTATAAAGGTGATAGATTGGCAAGGCAGCAGAGAAGATTTTTCAAAATTCACTGAAATTCCCAGACTTTTGCAAAGCTGCAGAGTGTAGTCTCTGCTCTGAAGAAGCTGATGCTTGGTGGTGGCGGAGAGGAGCCAGTCGTCCAAATAAGGAAACACCTGGAATCCTTGACATCTCAGATGAGCTGTGACCACTGCCATGCATTTGGTAAACACTCTGGGGGCTGAAGTGAGGCCAAAGGGCAGGGCTCTGAATTGATAATGACTGGTCCCTAGCCGAAAGCGGAGAAATCTCCTGGAGCGCCTGTGTATCTTTATGTGATAGTACGCGTCCTGGAGGTCTATGGAACACATCCAGTTGTCCTTGCCCAGAAAGGGCAGAATGGACTGAAGCGTGACCATCCGGAATCTTGCCTTCTTGACAAATCTGTTTAGATTGCTCAGGTCTAATATTGGTCTCCAATCTCCCGTCCTTTTGGGGACCAAAAAGAATCTCGAGTAGACGCCGGATCCTACTTGGTCTGCTGGAACAGTCTGGACGGCTCTTTTTTCTAGGAGCTTTGAAACCTCCTGTTCTGCCAAATCCCTTTGACCGGGTGAGATGTCTGGAAGGGATTGGTGAGGTACGGGATACCTTTCAAAGGGGATTTTGTAACCCTCGGATATGATCGACTGTACCCACAAAACTTGTGAAAGGGAATGCCAGGCTACTGGGTACAGCAAAATCCTTCCCCCGACTGCCTCCAAGGGTGGACAGTCGGGCAACACCTCAGGGGTGCTGAAAGGGCTTCTCAGGAAGAGACTCCCTGTTGCCCTGGTTCTGAGGACCCCCTCTGCCTCTAGGGTGGCGTCTATTATTGTTACCCCCTCTGCCTCTGGGGGTAAACTGACCACGTGTGTCCGGCGCAGCTCCTTGGGCTTTACGGAACCACATCTTCCCTCCCTTCTGACCCTTGGGATAGGGTCTAGAAGGGGTGGAAAAATGGACTCCAATGGCAGAAAGAGTTTTGCCGTCCTGCTCACACCTGGTCAAGGTTTCCTTCACCTGAGGTCCGAACAAAGCCGAACCGTCAAAGGGGGTATTGGTGAAGGACGCCTTAAAGGGTCCAAAATTACAAAGCCGCATCCAGGCTTGACGTCTAAGAGCCACTCCTGTGCCTGCGGCTCTGCTCGCTCCATCGGCTGCATAGGATATGAGCCGCATGGAGGAGTTGGTTAAGGAATTCAGGATTGCTAGCTGTGAGGCAATCTTTTGAGCCCCAGCAGCAGAAGGATCCTGGACCACTTCACCTAGTTCCTTGAGAATATCTCTTTGAAGCCTGGTGAAGTGACAAAGGTAGTTCAGCGAACGCATAGCAAAGGTCGCTGAAGAAAACATCCGCTTTCCATACCTGTCCATGGTCCTAGAATCTTTGTTAGGAGGATGGACAGGTACTGAAGGATCCGCAAGTTCCTTCTTGGTGGCCACCGCCACCACCATAGCATCCACAGAGACACCCTTAGAAAGAAACTGCTTGTCTGTAGGGGCCGTAATAAATTTGGATGGTCTCCTGGGGACAGGTTCCACAGAATCTGGAGCTGCGCACGCCTTCGAGCCACTACCTGCATAAGTGGGTCGAAGGCGGAGACACCCAGGAGGTGGAGGGTCGGGATCCAAAGCCTCCAGGTATACCGACTCATCCTCGGAGGGGTCAATGGAGGCCAATTCCCCTCTGTTTGAGGAGCTCAAGGATGTCTGAAAAGGAGACATCCTCAGAGGGGACCGTGGGAACCCTCCGACTCATCTAAGTCGGTATCAGATGTAGTAGACTCAGGGAGTCTGTGTGTTTCCTCTACACGTCCTCTTCCGAGGGGTTCCCCTGCAGGATTAGGAGAAACCTCGGAAGAGGAAGTTATTCCCAATGGGGAAACCTGGGGCGATGGATCCCTGGGCCTGAGAGCAAGAGGCTGGCAAGAGGCGTCTACAGGCACCGAAGAGGGAGGAGCTAAAGGGATGGACCGTTGACCTGGCTCAGGTGCCAGGACACTCCTCATCACCTCAAAGGCTCCTCCCGGGAGGCGGAATATTCCGTTCCGAGGAAATAGGAATTCCCGGCTCCACTGAGAGGGAAGGCTCCGAGGCCGATGTCGGTGCCGAGCTTACCAAGGCCGAAGCCCCAAGAGGGAGAGCGGGGTCAGACAAGGGTCCGATGCCACTAGCCCCCTCGGAGCCGACAAGGGAAACTCGACGACCGGATCCCTCCAAGGAAGGTCTCATGGAAGAGATCGGAGCAAGACCGGAGCCGAAAGGATGTATCGGTTCCGGCGCCGACACGGTCGCTGTCCTGAGAAGCTCCGGCTCCGAACTCTGGAGGGGAGTCGGAGGAGGAAGTTCAAGGGGTAAAGCAACAGCCGAAGTCTGCTGAGATGGGCTATGGAGCATTTGGGCCAGTGCCTGCGACTTCAACAGCCTGCTTACCACCCTCTCTAAATCGTGGTCAGACAGCCTGGAAGATCTCGAAGATCGGCTCCGATGACTCCGCTCCGACAAAAGAGGAGACCCCGGAGCTGAGTGGATCGACTCCAAAGAAGGGGATCGAGATCTCTTCTTGGACGAAGCCATCGGAGCCGACGTCCTCTGGGTTCCAGATGGAGCCGAAGGCTTCTCGACTCCGATACTGGATAATATGTCGGCTCCAGTTGGAGCCGACAAGGCAACAACAGATTGGGTGTCGGAACCGATCGGAACAGACCCCACCACCTGAGAAGGAAGATCGGCTCCGGCCGGAGCCGATCTCGACTCCGAAGGAGTCGGAACCACCGGGGAAAGCTTAGAAGCTGTAGCCTGGACCCTAGGTGGCTTAGAAGGTTTACTGGACCCAGTTTTAGTGGGTGAACCTTCTGGCTTTAGTAAGCCATGGAGGATCAATTTATTCCTCCTTTCCTGCAGGACTCTCTGGCTAAAAGAGTGACATAAAGCACAGGAGTCCTGCAGGTGTAAAGGCCCCAGGCAGTAAACACAAGAAGTGTGACCGTCTGTCAGAGACATTTTCTGACAGCACGAGTCACACTTCTTGAAGCCCGAGACCTTTACTTCTTTAGACATAGTCCAAGAAAAAGTAAAAATAACACTCACAAACACCCCAAAACAGTCACACAATTAATCCCAACAAACACAGACACACAGATAGGGATTAAGAAAGGAGGCCTAGGCCTAACTGAAAAATTTTTATAAAAACTAGAAATTTTTAACTATATGGGGAAATAGGGTGGGCTGTATAAACACTACACACTATAAAAAGGAACAAGGGAGAGATAAACCCTGACTAAGCTGTTTGAAAAATTCAAACTTACCTCAGCTGGCAAAAAAGAGACCTCTTCGCAAAGCGGCAAACGAGATCTGAGGTAGTCCCGCCTTGCATCATGGGATATAGGGTTGCCTCGAGCTGGTAAAAGGAGTTCTCAAGCTAAGCAAGTGCCGAGTCGGAGCCGAGGATCGGCTCCGAACCCATCCAGCAAGAATAAAGGCGAGATTGACAACTTAACATCTTTTAGTTCTGTCCAAGTAGTAGCATAGTTGTCTGTGTATGTCCAAGGTGTGCAGAAGTCTCTCCCCTTTATTTTGTGGCTGTGGGAAGAATGTAGGCAAGTGAATAGCTTGGTTCAAAGATGCCCTGGATACCACCTTTGGCATGAATGTAGGATTGGTCCTCAAGGAAACTCTGTCCTGATGAAAGATAAGAAATGGCTGAACCGCCATTAAAGCTTGTAGCTCAGATACTCTTCTTGCTGAGGTTATGGCCAGAAGGAGGGCAGTTTTCCAAGACAAAAACTGTACATCTGCCGATGCTGCTGGTTCAAAGGGAGGAAGTGTTAGTTTTTCCAACACGAAATTCAGGTCCCAAGTAGGTAGAGGTGGTTTCCTTGGAGGATTAATGTTTTTGATTCCTCTTAGAAACTGTCTTAGTAGAGGGTGAGAGAAGACAGGTGGATTTAAATTGTATTCTGCTGAGATTGCTGAGGCATGTATCTTGATGGAAGAGTAAGACAGGCCACTGTGGGACAATTTTGCCAAATATTCCAGTATATATGCCATATTCATCACAGTCACATCTAGGCCCTTTGCTGTGTTCCAGGTGTGAAATCTTTTCCATTTTGCTGTATATGCCTTCCTTGTGGAAGGTCGGCGAGCTTCCATAATAATATCCTTCACTCTCTGGGATAGGTTATCCTGAGGAGGAGTCATGGTATTCTCCAGGCAGTTAGCTGCAAGGTTTTCAGGTTGGAGTGTAGAGTCCTGAAATTGTGCTGTGTCAGTAGGAGTGGCCATAGGGGAAGAGGCCATGGTTTCGTCTGTGACAAGCTCTTTAACAGTGGGTACCAGTGCTGCCTTGGCCAGTTTGGGGCTATCAGGGTTACTCTGGGCTGCTCTGTCCTGATCTTCAGTAGGACCTTGTTCATTAGTGGAAGAGGTGGGAAAGCATACACTGTTAGAGCTTTCCAGCTGAAAGAGACAGCGTCCACTTTCCATGCTTGTGGGTGGTATGTCCTTGAGCAGAATTTCTTCAGTTGATGATTTAGGGGGGAAGCGAACAGATCTATTTCCAGCCTTCCCCATGATTGTGTGATTTGTAAGAAGATGTCTGGGTGCAGCATCCATTTGTGTGCATCCATGGTAGTTCTGCTTAAGCTGTCTGCCAGTGTATTGTCTTTCCCTGGCACAAATTGGGACTGTAGCTGTATGTTGAGTTTCAATGCAAGTTCCCATAGATTCATTGACAGTCTGCAAAGAGGGTAGGAATGGGTGCCTCCTTGCTTGTTTATGTACCACATAACTGTGGTATTGTCTTGTCCTTATGAGCAGGTGGCCTTGCTGAAGGAAAGGTTTGAAGGCCCCGATTGCGTGTATCACTGCCAGCATTTCCTTTTGGTTTATGTGCATGCGCAGCTCTCTGTGACCATAGCCCTTGGATACATCTGTCCTCCATGTGCGCTCCCCAACCTTGGTCTGAAGCGTCCGTGGTGATGGTTTGGGTTGGCTTTTGGCTTTCTGAAGGGCAGCCCGCTGTTCGACTGGCAGGCTTGAGTCCACCACAGGAATTCCTTTTGAAGGCAAGGAATGAGTGGGATCAGAGCTTCTAAGCTGTGACTGTGCTGAGTCCATAAACTTCTTAGGTACCATTGTAATTTCCTCATATGCAGCCTTGCTTGTGGAATCAGAAGAATGCAAGATGCCATGTAACCCAGGGCCTGCAGGATTTTCCTTGCAGTCATCTGAGTTTGTCTTGTGAGATTCTGAAAGTAAACAGGTAACTGTTTTTGTTTTTCTTCTGTGAGAAAAGCCATCTGGGTGGTTGTGTCTAGATCCGCACCCAGAAAAGTTATTCTTTGGGATTGTACCAGTCTTGATTTGTGGACGTTGACTGTATATCCCAAGGCCTGTAACAGGTGGATGGCATAACCCAAGTCCTTTAACAAAGTTTGCTTGCTGTCCGCTTGTATTAGGCAGTCGTCCAGATAAGGGTAGATTTGAATCCCCTGAAGTCTGCAGTGTGCAATTACTGATGCCAGGCATTTCGTGAATACTCTGGGCGCAGTAGATAAGCCAAAGGGCAATGCTGAAAATTGATAATGCTCTGACCCTGCAAGAAATCTGAGGTGCCTTCTGCAGCTTTGTCGAATAGGGACATGCAGGTATGCCTCCTTCAGGTCTAGAGTCACCAGCCAAGACCCCTTGCCCAGCATGGGAAGGAGTTGCTGTAGAGTCAGCATTTTGAATTTTGGCACAATGAGGTACGTATTCAGTGCGGACAAGTCGAGAATAGGCCTCCATTGATTTTCTTTTCTTGGAACAAGGAATAATCTTGAGTAAAATCCCTGGCCTTGTTCTGAAAGAGGTACCTTTTCTATAGCTTTCATTTGCATTAAGTTGGTAATTTGCTTCAAAGCCTCTGCCCTCTGATTTGGTGGCAGGTTTGGCATGCCTTTTCTTTTTGGCAATGAGTGGAAATGGAACCTGTATCCTTTGTCTATTATTTGCAGTGTCCATGTGTCCCCTGTAATGATGTGCCAATTTTTTGAGAATAAAGAAAGCTTTCCGCCCAAAGGTGCTTCTAATTGAGCCCTGGTCAGCGGAGTTAAAATAAAGTCATTGAGTCTGTCCTGGTGTAGCAGTTGAAGGTCCTGCACTACCTCTCTGGTTGGGAGGCTGCCACTGACGGCCTCTGTAGGAGCCTCTAGCTTGCCCTCTACCTCTGGCACGTCTATTCCTGCCTCTTTGAGATCTGTCTGAGTCCGGAAAGGACCAATTCTTAGTAGGCCAATTTCTGCTGAATCTCGGTGGTTGGACTTGCAGAAAGTCTTTAACTGTTTGCACAGATTTTGCCTTTTCTTCAAATTTCTTTAAAACCTCTTGAGCCATGGAACCAAATAATTTTTGCTTTTCCATAGGAGCATCCAAAAGCTTAGCTTTAACATGGTCTGGCAGAGATTGTTCCTTCAGCCAGGCATGCCTACGTATATAACTGCACCTGTCATAGCTGATCTACATGAAGCTTCCAATGCATCGTATCCACACTGCAAGAAATGGTTACTAACCTGCTGTGAGTTATGCACCAGATCCTGAAGGGATTTACGATCAAGGAGTTCAGAAGAGGACAGTTTCTTATGCAATTCATCTAGTAAATACTCTTGGTACTGAATCATATGGAACGGACAGTTTAATGCCCTCATGGAAAGAGTTGCAGAAGTATACACTTTCTTATCCCATCTCTCTAATGCTCTGGACTCCCTTTCAGAGGGTAGAGGATTTTTAGCAGTGGCAGCTGCAACCCCTTTAGGGCCCTGGGAAATAGTTTCTGGATCAGCAGAGTGGGCCTTGTACAGGTGAAAATGTGAGTCCGGGACCCTGTAGTACCTATCAGGTTTGGCAGGAGCCGGAGGGAGAGAGTCAGGGGCAGTACAAGCATCTGAATAGACATCATCAATGACATTCAAAAAGTACAGTTTTGTACCTACCATAAATGTAGATGTTCGAAGATCCACATTGCTGCAGTCCTTACACTTGGGTAGTCCGCTGTCCTCGATCGGCCCGAATATCAAAGTATTAGGCTGACGTCGGTCAAGGCGCTTAAGACTGACATCAGGACGTCAGGGTACAAATGCGCATGACCGACGTCATATCCTCAGTCTTTTCTTGCCCCAGATGTCAGAAGACCCTAAACAGAAAGGTCAAAACCAAAAGACAACAAAAAACAACCAACCACCCTTGCACTAATCATATGAACAATATATACAATATGCACAATATTTACAACCCAAACCACACAACCGCCTCTAACAACAGAGGGGAAGGAGGGAGGTAATTGGACTGCAGCAATGTGGATCTTGAACATCTACATTTATGGTAGGTACAAAACTGTACTATGTTCTTCATCTCACATTGCTGCAGTCCTTACACTTGGGTAGAATCCCAAAGCAGAGGTAAGGGAGGATGGCAAAACTATAAAGTAGTAGGAGCTGCCAAAATGCCCTGTAAAATAGCAGTGGCAAACCCAGCTCTAGATTTAGAGTAAAGTGGAAGGTGGTAATGCTTAGAGAAAGTATGCACTGAACTCCAAGTAGCTGCCTCCAAAATATCTTTAGTTGCCACCCCTTAAAAAGCTGTAGAAGTGGCAGTAGCTCTAGTGGAATGAGGCCTAATCCCAGCTGGAACCTCCTTACCATGATGGGAATAACAGAAAGCAATACAAAACCCAATCCACTTAGAAATAGTTTGTTTTGACACAGGCTTGCCCTGAGAACCCAAAGCAAAAGAAACAAACAACTGCTGAGACTGCCTGAACCCTTTAGTTCTGCTCAAATAATATCGCAACTGCCTGTGTATATCCAAGGTGTGCAAAATTTTTCCCCTTTATTTTGGGGGTTTGCATAAAAAGTAGGCAAATGAATAGTTTGGTTTAAAGCCACACTAGAAACCACCTTAGGCATAAAGGAAGGATTAGTGCGTAAAGATACCCTATCCTTATGGAAAATTAAGAAAGGCTCAACTGCCATAAGGGCCTGTAATTCAGAAACCCTTCTCGCAGAGGTAATGGCCAACAAAAAAGCAGTCTTCCATGATAAATATTTCAACTCGGCAGTAGCTGCAGGCTCAAAAGGTTGTAGAGTGAGTTTCTCCAACACAAAATTGAGATCCCAAGCAGGAGTAGGAGCTCTACGTGGGGTCTTATATTCTTTGCCCCTCTAAGGAATTGCTTAAACAAAGGATGAGAAAACAATGGTGGATCACAGTCATAGTGAGCAGAAATTGCTGCAGCATGAATCTTAATAGAAGAGAAGGACAAACCTTTGTCCAGTAACTCAGCAAGATATTGAAGAGCCACACTTAAATTAGGCTTAGCAACATCAAATTCCTTTGCTGCACTCCAAAATAAAAATCTCTTCCATTTATCTGCGTATACTTTCCTTGTACTAGGCCTTCTGGCCTCCAAAATAACATTCAAAACTTGCTGAAGCTGAGACCCTCCAGGGTTTAAAACAGAATATGCCAGGCTGTTAGGTGAAGAGAGTGAAGTTTGACATTGAGTAAATGACTGTTCTCTTGAGACAGCAGGTGTGGAATCGAAGGCAAAGGCCATGGAGGCTCCCGAACCAGACTTCTCAGTAATGGGTACCAGTGCTGTCGAGGCCAATCTGGAGCTATTAGAATCATCTTCGGCTTGTCCTGTCTGACCTTTAGGAGTACCTTTGGGAGGAGAGGCAGAGGTGGAAAGGCATACACATGAAGATTGCTCCAATTGAAAGAAAGAGCATCCACTTTCCAAGCTGTGGGATGAAACCTTTTTGTGCAAAACTTTGGCAGCTGGTAGTTTAGTGGAGAAGCGAACAGATCTATGTCTGGAGTTCCCCATGACACTGTCAATTTCTGAAATACATGAGGATCCAATTTCCACTCGTGGGGATCCATAATTCGTCTGCTCAACACATCTGCTAAGGAGTTCTGTGCTCCCGGCAGAAACCTTGCCTGAAGATTGAGCTGTAAACTGAGAGCAGTCTCCCACAAAATCATTGCTTGCCTGCATAGAGGATAAGAATGTGTTCCCCCTTGCTTGATGTACCACATGACAGTTGTGTTGTCTGTTAGAACCAACACCTGCCCTGGAAGAAGTAAATCCTTGAAAGCTATTAATGCAAATTGGACTGCTAACATCTCCTTCAAGTTGATATGTAGATGTTGTAGTCTGGCAGGCCACGTGTCTTGTATCCACTTTCCATTTAGATGAGCTCCCCAAGCTTTGTCTGAGGCATCTGTCGTTAGAATCTGACTCGCCTCTGGCCGGGTCACAGAGAGTCCCTTGTTTAGGTGACATTCCTGAGCCCACCACAAAAATTCCTTTTGAATGCAAGGTATTATCTGAATGACAGTGTCCATATCCTGGCAGTGCTGAGTCCATACATTTTTGAGATACCATTGTAGCTTCCTCATATGCAGTTTGGCATTGGGAAGCACCAGAATACAAGATGCCATGAACCCCAAGGCTTGAAGGACTGTCCTTGCAGTCAGCCTGGACAGATGAGACAATTGATGGAAGTAAAGTGAAAGATTCTTTTGTTTGTCCGGGGTCAAAAGGCCATCTGGGATGCTGTATTCAGTCTCACACCCAGAAAGCACATGTCTTGAGAGGGTACTAGACTGGACTTTATTTCGTTCACAGAATACCCAAGGCATCTTAGCACTGCTATCACATATTGTAAATGAAGAAGAAGCTCGTCCCTTCCTTTGCCCAGAATCAGGCAATCGTCCAAATAAGGATAGATCTGTATTCCTTTTAGCCTGAAGAAAGCTATCACTGGAGCCAGAACCTTTGTGAACACTCTGGGCAGTAGATAAGCCAAAGGGCAATGCAGAGAACTGATAATGAGAAGTCCCAGCTCGAAAACGCAGATACTTCCTGCAACTTAGCCTGATAGGAACATGAAGGTAAGCTTCCTTGAGATCCAGAGTCACCATCCAGTGATCTTTGCCCAGCAGAGGTAAAAGCTGTTGTAACGCCAACATTTTGAACTTGGGAATGTCCAGATAAGTGTTGAGGATAGACAAATCCAAAATTGGTCTCCACGTGTTCCCCTTCTTTGGTACTAGGAACAGGCGTGAATAAAATCCTAGGCCTACTTCTGGCAGAGGGACCGCTGTATGGCCCTATTTGCAGCAGCAGAGAAATTTGTTTGTGAGCCTCTATTCTTTGCTGAGGAGGAACGTCTGGCATGCCTTTGAAAGGAGGCAATGTATGGAAATAAAACCTGTAACCTTGGTGTATAATATCCAATACCCATCTGTCCTGGGTAATTAAACTCCAATTTTCTTTGAAGAGTGCCAACCTTCCTCCCAAAGGTGCTGCCAGACAAGAAGGCTCTGGCAGCTGAAAAGGTAGGTCATTGGGCCTGTTTACGAAAGGACTGGCCCCTGCCCTCACCAAGACTGTGCAGGTGAACTCCCTGTTCTAGGTCTGAAAGAGCCCTGAGCTCTACCCCTACCACGTCTAGATCTTCCCCTAGACTGTGAATCATAAGAAGGACGTCCACCCCTTAGCAGGCCAATTCCTACTAAACTTGGAGGCTGAACTTGCAAAAATCTTTAACAGTCTGCATAGACTTAGCCTTGTCTTCCATTTTCTTTAAAACTGCCTCCACAGGTGAACCAAACAATACATCAGACTGTAAAGGAGCATCTAAAATCCGTGTTTTAACATGGTCAGATAAGTTCTGATCCCTCAGCCAGGCGTGCCTGCGAAGAACTGACCCAGTGGCAGCCACCCTAGACGAGGCCTGTACAGCATCAAATCCGCATTGTAAAGAATGCTTACCCACCTGTTCAGAAACATGTACCAAATCTTGTAATTCTTTACACTCAATGCCTTCCGCCAGAGCATCTACCTTAGACTTCAATTGAGAAAGAAGATAGTTTTGATATTTCAACATGTGAAACTGGCAATTCAAAGCCCTCATAGCTAAGGTGGAAGAAGTATAGACTTTCTTTCCCCATCTATCCAAAGCTCTGGCCTCTTTATCTGGAGGAACCGGATTTTTTACCACAGAGGCCTTGACACCCTTAGGTCCCTGACTAACTGTTTCTGGGTCCGCCCTAGGACTCTTATACAGATATTTATGAGCTTCAGGCACCCTGTAATACCTGTCCGGTTTAACAGGAGCAGGAGGCAAAGAATCAGGATTAAGTGAAGCCTCTGCAAACACATCTTCCACAACATCCAAAACAGGAGGAATAGCCAAAGGCCTATGCTGGGGTAAAAGCAAAAATTCCCTAAGCCTTTTCCTGGAATCAGAGAAGTCCTGACCTTCCCACTTAAAATGTTCCCTCATAGAATGAAGAGTCTCTGAAAAGAAAAATCCTCTGGAGGAGAAGCAGAAGGAGTAGAATCATCCACATCAGAATCAGAATAAGGAGAATACTCCTGCAAGTCTTCAGCCGAAGACTCTGAAACATCCGAAACCTGCTCAAAACTCCCCAACTCTGGTTCCACCCTAGGCCTCTTATCAGGAGGGGCAAAGAACCTCTAATCAAAGTAATTAAATCTTCTGCCATTTTGAGCATGTGCTTCTTGGGCACAGATCCTGAAGAACTAGGAGTGACACCAACAGAAGCTAAACCTGGCCTGCCTCTGGGAGAAGCCTTGGAAACAGAAGGAGAGGGCCTAACCACCCTAGGAAGGGAGGGAGTACAGTAACCTGAGAAGCCCCTTCAGCCTGACCTGCCTCCTGAGAGGCCACATCCTGCAATACCAAAGTCTCCCCCTGGGACTCCAGAGAAGCCTCGGTGGAACCACCGGTTCCACTGACGCCCAAAGAACCGGCGTCCGCACGACTCTTCTTGCCGGGTTTAACTGCTTTGTCTTTGCGCTTCTTGAAGCGGGCGGAGCATCCGGCGGCATATTGTAATTGCACCGCTTCCGAAGACCAACCTGGCACAATCTAACCTTCGCTTAATAGTGCTTATTAAACCTAGCACAAAAGCGACACCCAACAACGTCGTGCTCAGGCCCCAAACAAGGAATACACAAAGTATGATAATCTCTATGCGGTATCTGCTTCCCACAAGAAATAAAGTTATTCACTTTTTCTGACATCCGGTAAACCACTGAGGCAAGAAAAAACTAAAATATTCCCAACGGGTACTTAGCCAACTTTGACTCGGTCTGAAACTCCGAATTCGAAAAATTTCAGAACGCCGAACGGCACTTGCAACGCTGCTTCTGCATCGGACCATGCGGCAAAAAAGACAGAGGATATGACGTCGGTCATGCGCATTTGTACCCTGACGTCCTGATGTCAGTCTTAAGCGCCTTGACCGACGTCAGCCTAATACTTTGATATTCGGGCCGATCGAGGACAGCGGACTACCCAAGTGTAAGGACTGCAGCAATGTGAGATGAAGAACATCAGGAGGTATAGCTAAGGGCCTATGCTGAGGTAAATGTAAAAAGGTCCTTAATCTCTTTCTGGAATCAGAGAATTCCTGACCCTGCCATTGAAAATGTTCTCTCATAGTGTGTAATGTTTCTCCAAATGAAAACTCTTCAGGAGGGGAGGCCGAGGGAATAGATTCTTCAGCATCACAATCCTCGTAGGCCGAATAAGCCTCCTCCTGGTGGTCTGACAGAGCAGAGCCATCCGTGGACTCATCTGAGGACTGTGGATCAGAGGGCTCAACCCTGGGCCTTTTGTCTGGAGGTGGTTGAGAGCCCCTGTCCGGATGAGGTTGGGAGCCTCTAATTAATGAAATCAGATCCTCTGCTAGGGTAAGAATCTGAGAGCTAGAAGAAGGTCTCTGACAGGAAACTTTGGGAGGCAAAGCCTTAGAAAGTTTAGCAGCCTTAGCCCTAGAGAAAGCCTTAATGGACATGGAAGCAGGGGGTCTGGCTGCACCACGTGCAGAAGTAGACTTATCTAAAGTAATGGTGTCGGAAGGTTCCTGGACACCGGTTTCAGTAGGTAATTCAATGACTGACTCGGCCGGGGCCTCCAGGGCCGAGGTAGTCGGTTGTGTGGTTTCAGTAGTAGGAAGTACCAAGGACTCGGTTTCAGCCGAGACCGAGACACTTGCGGTAGGCCTGACCGAGGTTTCAGCCGAAACCGCGGCCTGCGTGTGTCAGTCCTTGTCCTTCCGTTTTTTGACGGAATGTGAAGTCGGGAGTCTCTGACGGCATTTTATAAGCAAAACTAGCCCCAAAAAACTCCTCTGCAAACTCCGACCGACGTCTAAGAGTTCGTCGGTTGAAGGAAGTACAGGCTGAACAGGCCGAGACGTCGTGGTCTGGGCCTAGGCAGGGAAGGCAGTAAGAGTGGAAATCCTTATGAGGTATTTGTTTCCCACAGGTTAAACAATTATTAACTTTATCTGACATCGGCTGAGGCAAGAAAGAGTCCCCAACGGGGTACTTAGCTTTTTCGAAGTCTTCGGTAGCTGAATCACAGGAGCTGACCGACCGGCTTGCGAACTGCTTCTGCTTCGGGCACCATGCGGCAAGAAAGACTGAGGAAGATGGCGTCGGCTGATGCTTTTATACCCCAGATGCTCTGACGTCGGGGAAAGTGCGACATCAGCCGAGGCCAGACCCAGACTTTGGAATCCGGCCGACCGAAGGGCTGCCTGAGGCAGGACAACCCATATGTGATGACTGCAGATGCATCCTTGATGACTGCAGATGCATCCTTGAAGGACATCATGGTTAAAACCTTCTACCAAAAACAATGAATTCCTTCCATCTGGATATAACATACTAAGACTTGACCGAGTAGCCAAGAAAGGTGGAGGGGTAGCTATTCTATTTAAATCAGGACTACAGCTAATCACCTACAACTGTAAAATACCTCTTGATTCCAATGCTGAAATTCTCATCTCCAAACTTCAAATTAACAATGTCAAATCCATCTATATCATCTGTATGCATCTTCCACCCGGTAATAACATTTCCACCATGGAAAATATTCTTTGCTGCCTTTCCCAATACTTGCCTCAAGAAACCATAATCCTAGGAGATATAAACATTGACTGGAGCTGCTATTGCAGCAGCCTCTCTACAACCCACATCAACCTACATGGTTTTACTCAAACTATTACATCCCCTACCAGGATCAATAAAACTAACCAGAGAGCTAGCATATTAGACTGGATTCTCAAACCATCACCCTCACAACTATGATTCAGGAAACCTCCCTAATGATATAAGCGACCACTCACTTACCTATATTATCAGACACAAAACCCATACGCCCAATCCTAAATCTGTCAAAAATATCAAATCCAAAAAGAACTTTAACCCTGAGCTATTTGAAAATGAACTAAGAACATGCAATTGGTCTCCCTTAAAATACCTCCCTTTAGAAGAAGCCATCAAGTACTTTAACTCTAAATTTCTGGCTATTGTCAACCAACATGCTCCAACCAGATTAATTAGAGTTAAAACCAACTCTACCACATAGCTTTCAAAAGCAACCAAAGGCAAAATGTACCTTAGAAATAAACACTGGGCCAAATGGAGAATGACTAAAAACCCTGTTGACCAACAAACCTTTAGACAGTTAAGAAATGACACTAAGAAAGCTATACTCTCAGATAAAAAAATACTACCTACAATTCCAACAAACTAATCAAAACAACCCTCAAAAATTCTGGACTAGCATTAACCAACTACTCCACCCAGGTCAATCCACCACACCTAACCCTCAAGACACTGACCATGCTAACCCCATAGATACAGCCAATACATTCAATACCTTCTTTACAAATACTATCCAAACACTGGCTAGTCAGCTAATGCCCAATAGCTTCACAATGCCCACCTATAACTCTACCTCACCCCCTCCTTTTCATATACAACCTGTCCCAACTACTTACATCCAAACCCTCATACAAAAACTAAAACCATGCTGCCCCTCTGCAGATCAACTACCTGCCGATTTTCTACAGCTGTCAGCCAAATCCCTAGCTTTCCCTGTTTCCATTCTGATCAAGAGGATGATTACCGAAGGTCACATACCTGGCCTATGGAAAGTGTCTCATATTATCCCGCTCCATAAAGTCGGAAACTCTAATGAGCTCTCCAACTACCGTCCTAGTGCCCTTCTCTGCCCTCTAGCAAAGATCATGGAGAAATGTATCCATTAGCAGTTACTTGCCACTTAACACAAAATAACTTACTTTCCAGCTGTCAACATGGTTTCAGACTTTCACACAGTACTACCACTGCCCTCCTTTCCTTTACAGATTATATTAACAAAAATCGTAACCTTAATAACCTATCCTCGGCACTATTCATTGACCTGTCCAAAGCATTCGACATGGTCAATCATCAGATTCTCCTCAACATACTAGAATCACTATCATTTGATGCACCTTCTATAAAATGGTTCCAGTCCTACCTAGATAAAAGACAACAGGCAGTTATTTGGCATAAGACTCTTTCTACCCTCCAACCAGTTTCATTGGGTGTCCCTCAAGGGTCTATACTTGGACCTCTCCTCTTCTCAATATTTATTAATGACCTTCATCTAGCCATCCCCCAAGCCACATGCATACAATATGCTGATGACTCGACACTTATATGCTCAGCCAAATCCACATCTGAACTTCTCTGTTACCCAGAAAGTATTTAACACAGTTGAACAATGGTTTACACAATGTTGTCTTCTTCTGAACCCCCAAAAAACTAAACTCCTCCTCTTTAATCCAACCCACAAGTCCTCTCCACTTGATTTCTCAGTTATATCCACTAACAGCACTATCATATCACCTGACACATCTACCAAACTACTGGGAATCACCACTGATAACAACTTGAACTTTGACATCCATATCAACAATACAATAAAAACTGTCAACAAAAAACTTGGCTCCCTCTACAGAATTAAATCATACCTTTCTCCCACAGCTAGAACAACTATAGCCCATACTCATCTAATCTCTACCCTCCTCCATGCCTCACCTATTTTTACTAACCTTTCAAAAAATAACCTCAGCAAACTGGAAACTTCCTACAATAATATTGCTAGATTTGCAACAGGTAACCCTTACAGAACCCACCACTGCTTAAATATAAAGCAGCTGGGATGGCTGGAACTACAAAACTTGATTAAATTCCATCAACTAACCATCGCCCATAAAACTGTGTATAAACCTTCCTGCACTCCTAGTCTATCTACCCTCATCACTCCATACACAAACCTGAAATCACTGCGTTCTTCTCACAAAACTCTTTTGTACATTTCTAAACCTAACAACAAAGCTGGCGAATCTCTCTTCTCCAATGCTGTTGGAAAAACCTGGAATCTTCTCCCCAGTGACCTCTCCTCTCTTCCCTCTCTATCACTCTTCAAAACTAGACTAAAACCCTTCCTTAGAACACACTGGTTGTGCCCCTGTACTAAACCTGACTAGGCAGCTATCTATCTAATTGAACTAAACTCTGCCTAGCCCTCACTACTCAGAAATGAGTACATATTTTATCCCTATAAATTCTATTTTCCTCCCAAACGTCACTATGCAGAATCTCCCTTTACATTTCCTACTGAGAAGTCTACTTGTTTTACATTCTGTATATACTTATCCTGCCTCCCCTCCAGACCTCAGTCTTTCTATTTATAAATGACCTATAACTGCTATGTACATACTTACCCTGCCTCCCCTCCAGACCTCAGTCTTTCTATTTATAAATGACCTATAACTGCTATGTACATACTTACCCTGCCTCCCCCCTAGACCTCAGTCTTTCTATTTATAAATGACCTATAACTGCTATGTACATACTTACCCTGCCTCCCCTCCAGACCTCAGTCTTTCTATTTATAAATGACCTATAACTGCTATGTACATACTTACCCTGCCTCCCCTCAGTCTTTCTATTTATAAATGACCTATAACTGCTATGTACATACTTACCCTGCCTCCTCCAGACCTCAGTCTTTCTATTTATAAATGACCTATAACTGCTATGTACATACTTACCCTGCCTCCCTCCAGACCTCAGTCTTTCTATTTATAAATGACCTATAAATGCTATGTACATACTTACCCTGCCTCCCCTCCAGACCTCAGTCTTTCTATTTACAAATGACCTATAACTGCTATGTACATACTTACCCTCCCTCCAGACCTCAGTCTTTCTATTTATAAATGACCTATAACTGCTATGTACATACTTACCCTGCCTCCCTCTAGACCTCAGTCTTTCTATTTATAAATGACCTATAACTGCTATGTACATACTTACCCTGCCTCCCCTCCAGACCTCAGTCTTTCTATTTATAAATGACCTATAACTGCTATGTACATACTTACCCTGCCTCCCTCCAGACCTCAGTCTTTCTATTTATAAATGACCTATAACTGCTATGTACATACTTACCCTGCCTCCCCTCAGTCTTTCTATTTATAAATGACCTATAACTGCTATGTACATACTTACCCTGCCTCCTCCAGACCTCAGTCTTTCTATTTATAAATGACCTATAACTGCTATGTACATAGTTACTTACCCTGCCTCCCTCCAGACCTCAGTCTTTCTATTTATAAATGACCTATAACTGCTATGTACATACTTACCCTGCCTCCCCTCAGACCTCAGTCTTTCTATTTATAAATGACCTATAACTGCTATGTACATACTTACCCTGCCTCCTCCAGACCTCAGTCTTTCTATTTATAAATGACCTATAACTGCTATGTACATACTTACCCTGCCTCCCTCCAGACCTCAGTCTTTCTATTTATAAATGACCTATAACTGCTATGTACATACTTACCCTGCCTCCTCCAGACCTCAGTCTTTCTATTTATAAATGACCTATAACTGCTATGTACATACTTACCTGCCTCCCTCCAGACCTCAGTCTTTCTATTTATAAATGACCTATAACTGCTATGTACATACTTACCCTGCCTCCCTCCAGACCTCAGTCTTTCTATTTATAAATGACCTATAACTGCTATGTACATACTTACCCTGCCTCCTCCAGACCTCAGTCTTTCTATTTATAAATGACCTATAACTGCTATGTACATACTTACCCTGCCTCCCTCCAGACCTCAGTCTTTCTATTTATAAATGACCTATAACTGCTATGTACATACTTACCCTGCCCCCTCCAGACCTCAGTCTTTCTATTTATAAATGACCTATAACTGCTATGTACATACTTACCCTGCCTCCCCTCCAGACCTCAGTCTTTCTATTTATAAATGACCTATAACTGCTATGTACATACTTACCCTGCCTCCCCTCCAGACCTCAGTCTTTCTATGTATAAATGACCTATAACTGCTATGTACATACTTACCCTGCCTCCCCTCCAGACCTCAGTCTTTCTATTTATAAATGACCTATAACTGCTATGTACATACTTACCCTGCCTCCCCTCCAGACCTCAGTCTTTCTATTTATAAATCACCTATAACTGCTATGTACATACTTACCCTGCCTCCCCCTCCAGACCTCAGTCTTTCTATTTATAAATGACCTATAACTGCGATGTACATACTTATCCTGCCTCCCCTCCAGACCTCAGTCTTTCTATTTATAAATGACCTATAACTGCGATGTACATACTTATCCTGCCTCCCCTCCAGACCTCAGTCTTTCTATTTATAAATGACCTATAACTGCTATGTACATACTTACCCTGCCTCCCCTCCAGACCTCAGTCTTTCTATTTATAAATGACCTATAACTGCTATGTACATACTTACCCTGCCTCCCCTCCAGACCTCAGTCTTTCTATTTATAAATGACCTATAATTAGAAGTTATGTACCTACCATAACGTTCCATGTTAGTTGTCTTCATCTCGCCTTCTTCTTGCTGGATGGGTTCGGAGCCGATCCTCGGCTCCAACTCGGCACTAGCTTTAGCTCGAGAACTCCTTTTACCAGCTCGAGGCAACCCTATATCCCATGATGCAAGGCGGAACTACCTCAGATCTCGTTTGGCAGCTAACTAACCCTGCTAAAGACTTATCCTAATATAATTAGGAACCATGGTTCCTAAAAGAAGTCCTCATAACAATGCTCCAGAGGAAGCAATCTAATAGGAACTCTCCAAGATCTGTCCAGGCCAGGGGGAAGGAGGGTGGGACGCAAGAAGGCGAGATGAAGACAACTAACATGGAACGTTATGGTAGGTACATAACTTCTAAATGTTGTTGTCAATCTCGCCTTCATTCTTGCTGGATGGGACCGCCCCTAGCACCTGTATCCCGGGTGGCTCAATGGAACAGACTCTTGAGAACAGTGGAACCAAAACTGGCCCTATCTCTGGAGGCCAAATCCAACTTGTAATGAGACACAAAAGTATGAGGCGTGGCCCAAGTAGCTGCTGCACAAATAGTGTCAATGGGAAGTCTATCCTGAAAGGCTACAGAAGTGGATAGACTCCTGGTCGAATGTGCTTTTGGCTTAGAAGATAGTTGTTTGCCCTTAGAGAGTACACATAGGAAATGGTGGAAGTCAACCATCTAGATAAGGTCACTTTAGATACTGGAAGACCCAACCTGTTTCCTGCATAGGAGATAAACAATTGGTCTGATTTTCTAACTTGTTTAGTCCTATGTAAGTAGTACCTGAGCTGACGATGAACATCCAAAAAATGCAGCTTCTGTTCAGCTCTGTCAGAATAGTTAGGAAAGAAAACTGGTAGATCAATAGATTGGTTAATATTGGCTTGAGATACAACCTTGGGAAGAAAGGAAGGGTTAGTTCTGAGCGAAACCCTATCCTTATGAAACACCAGATAAGGTGAACGAATACAGAGGGCCTGAATCTCAGAAACTCTTCTTGCAGAAGTAACAGCCAGCAAAATATAGTTTTCCATGTCAACAACTTTAAAGAACACGAGCAGACGGTTCGAAGGAGGTAGAATTAGGGATGCCAACATTAAGTTCAGATCCCATTATGGAGGAGGATGTTTCACAGGCGGTTTTAGGAGAAAAACTCCTCTCAAAAGGCTTTGCATAACCTATGAGACATGATGTTATTGTCCTGCAAGCCAACATGAAATTTGGAAATAGCCGCCATTTGTACTTTGACTGTAGATGATGACGATCCTGAATGAAAAACCTCCGCCAGGAAATCCAAAACAGAATGTATAGGAGCGGTGAAAGGATCAATATTTCTGGCGTTTGCCCAAAAAAAACGCCGCCACTTGCTAGCATAAACAGTTCTAGTGGACGACTTTAAAGAAGACACTAAAATGTCTCTGACTGAGTCCGAAATCATTGGTAGCCTGGCTAGGGAAGGAAGTGGAGCAACCAAGCAGTGAGGTTGAGAGAATGAATGGCTCGGTGCTGCTGACCCGACTGGTGGATCAAAAGATCCGGAACTGGGTCCAGATGCCAGGGCTGCACCAGAAGGTGATGATGTAGAGACGGAAACCAAATTTGTCGAGGCCAATATGGAGCAATGAGGATCAATTTGGCTCTCAAAACGGTGGCTTTCTGAATGACTTGTGGAATCAATGGAAAGGGAGGAAAAGCATAAAGAAGTCCCCGAGGCCAATCCTGGGTTAGAGAGTCTCTCAAGGGATGGCCTGGAAGAGGAAATAGTGTGAAGTAATCTGGGCACTTGCTGTTTTGAGGGTAGCGAAAAGATCGCAACAAAGGGTGCCCCACTTCAGAAAAATCTGATCCACTACAGACCGATTGAGAGACCACTCGTGAGGCATCAGAATAGATCTGCTTAGCCTGTCCGCCAATAGGTTGGACCTGCCGGGATGTGCGTTGCTATCAGAAACCGCTGAGAAGAGATCGCCCATTGCCAAAGTCTGAGAGCTTCTCGACATAAGGGGTAGGACCTGGTTCCGCCCTGTTTGTTGATGTACCAGACCACGGACATGTTGTCCGTCTGTACTGCAATAGTCCCTGTGGGAAGAAAGTCGTCGAGGGCTTGCAACGTTAAAAGCACTGCTCTCATCTCCAGGACATTTATGTGCAGGTGGTATTCTATGGGTTGCCACGTCCGTGGACCATCCTGCCCTGATAATGCCCCCCACCCGATCAGAGAGGCATCCGTGGTGACTGTGGCAACTGGAGGAGGGGAACAAATGGTCGGCCCTGATGAAGAAGAGGGGAAGATACCCACCATCGTAGATGAGCCCTGCAAGACTGTGTCACTAAGATCTCGTGTCTCATGGGCAGATCGTGGTACGACCACTGCGTGAACAACATCCACTGCAGGAGACGCATGTGAAAGCGAGCTAGTGGAAGAAGAACAATGGCTGCAGCCATTAGGCCTAGAACTTTCAAGACAAACCTGGCTTTGACCTTGTTGCTTTGTAACAGAAGCTGAACAAATTTCTGGATGTCCAGAATCCTTTGATTTGTTAGCCTGGCTAACATTTTGACGGTATCTAACTCTGCGCCTATAAAGGTGATAGATTGGCAAGGCAGCAGAGAGGATTTTTCAAATTCACGAAATTCCTAGACTCTTGCAAAGCTGTAAGGTGTAGTCTCTGGACCGAAGAAGCTGATCCTTGGAGGTGGCGGAGAGGAGCCAGTCGTCCAAATAAGGAAACACTTGGAATCCTCGGCGTCTCAGGTGAGCTGTGACCACCGCCATGCATTTGGTGAACACTCTGGGGGCTGAAGTGAGGCCAAAGGGCAGTGCTCTGAATTGGTAATGACTGGCTCCCAGCCGAAAGTGGAGAAACCTTCTGGAGCGTCTGTGAATCTTTATATGATAGTACGCATCCTGAAGGTCTATCGAGCACATCCAGTTGTCCTTGCCCAGAAAGGGCAGAATGGATTGCAGCGTGACCATCCGGAATCTTGCCTTTTTGACAGACTTGTTTAGTCTGCTTAGGTCTAGTATTGGTCTCCAATCTCCGTCCTTTTGGGGACCAAAAGAATCTTGAGTAGAAGCGGATCCTACTTGGTCTGCGGCACTGTTTGGATGGCTCTTTTTCCCAGGAGTTTTGAAACTTCCTGTTTTGCCAAATCCCTTTGACCGGGTGAGATGTCTGGAAGGGATTGTAGAGGTAAGGGAAACCTTTCAAGGGGATTTTGTAACCCTCGGATATAATCGACTGTACCCACTTCTCTTGTGATAGGGATTGCCAGGCTACTGGGTACAGCGAAATTCTTCCCGACTGCCTCCAAGGGTGGACAGTCGGGCAACACCTCAGGGATGCTGAAAGGGCTTCTCAGGAAGAGGCTCCCTGTTGCCCTGGTTCTGAGGACCCCCCTGCCTCTAGGGCGCGTCTATTATTGTTACCCCCTCTGCCTCTAGGGTAAACTGACCACGTGTGTCCGTGTAGCTCCTTGGGCTTTACGGAACCACATCTTCCCCCTTCTGACCCTTGGGATATGGTCTAGAAGGAGTGGAAAACTGGACTCCAACGGCAGAAAGAGTTTTACCGTCTTGTTCACATCTGGTCAAAGTATCCTTCACCTGAGGTCCGAACAAAGCCGAACCGTCAAAGGGGTGTTGGTGAAGGACGCCTTGAAGGGGTCTGCAAAATTACACAGCCGCATCCAGGCTTGGCGTCCTAAGAGCAACACCTGTGCCTGCGGCCTGTTCGTTCCATCGGCTGCATAAGATATGAGCCGCATGGAGGAGTTAGATATCGAATTCAGGATAGCTAGCTGAGAGGCAATCTTTTCCTGAGCCCCAGCAGCTGAAGGATCCTGGACTACTTCTCCCAGTTCCTTGAGAATATCTCGTTGAAGCCTGGTGAAGTGACAAAGGTAATTCCGCGAACGCATTGCAAAGGTCGCTGAAGAAAACATCCGCTTTCCATACCTGTCCATGGTCCTAGAATCCTTATTAGGAGGATGGACAGGTACTGAAGGATCCGCCAGTTCCTTCTTAGTGGCAGCCGCCACCACCATAGCATCCACAGAGACACCTTTGGACAAGAACTGTTTATCCGAAGGGGCCGTGATGAACTTGGATGGTCTCCTGGGGACAGGTTCCACAGAATCTGGAGCTGCCCACGCCTTCCGAGCCACTACCTGCATGAGTGGGTCGAAAGGCGGAGACACCCAGTAGGTGGAGGGTCGGGATCCAAAAGCCTCCAGGTATACCGACTCATCCTCGGAGGGTCAATGGAGGCCAATTCCCCTCTGTTTGAGGAGCTCAAGGATGTCTGAAAATGAGACATCCTCAGAGGGGACCTGGGGAACCCTCCGACTCATCTAAGTCGGTATCAGATGTAGTAGACTCAGGGAGTCTGTGTGTTTCCTCTTACGTCCTCTTCCGAGGGGTTCCCCTGCAGGGTCAGGAGAAACCTCGGAAGAGGAGGAAATTCCCAGTGGGGAAACCTGGGCGATGGATCCCTGGGCCTGAGAGCAAGAGGCTGGCAAGAGGCATCTGCAGGCACTGATGAGGGAGGAGCTAGAGGGATAGACCGTTGACCAGGCTCAGAGGCCAGGACACTCCTCATCACCTCAAAGGCTCCTCTCCCGGGAGACCTGAACACACCCGCTCGAAGAAACAGGAATGGTCGGCTCCAAGGAGAGAGAAGGCTCCGAGGCGATGTCGGCGCCGAGCTTACAAAGCTGAAGCTCCGAGGGAGAGCGGGTCGGACAAGGGTCCGATGCCAATAGCCCCTCGGAGCCGACAGTGGAAACCCGGCGACGGATCCCTCCAAGGAAAGTCTCAAGGAGGAGATCGAGCCGAGGATGACGGAGCCGAAGGATGTATCGGCTCCGCACGAAACAGTCGCTGTCCCAAGAGCTCCGGCTCCGAACTCTGGTGTGGAGTCGGAGGAGGAATCTCAAGAATTGGGGCTATAGCGAAGTCTGTTGAGACGGGCTATGGAGCATTTGGGCCAGTGCCTGAGACTTCAACAGCCTGCTTACCACCCTCTCCAAATCGTGGTCAGACAGCCTGGAAGATCTCGAAGATCGGCTCCGATGGCTCCGCTCCGACAAAAGAGGAGACCCGGGCAGTGAATACTCAGTATCGAAGGGGACGGGATCTCTTACGGGCGGAGCCATCGGAGCCGAAGTCCCTTGAACCCAGATGGAGCCGAGGATCTCGGCTCCGATGCTGATAAAGTGTCGGCTCCAGCCGGAGCCAACAAGGCAACAGTAGTCAGGGTATCGGAGCCGGCCGGCACCGAACCCACTATTCTAGCAGAAGAAGCATCGGCTCCAGCCCGAGCCGATCGGCTCCGACGGGAGCGAGCCACCGGAGGAGGCTTGGACACTGTAGCCTGAGCCGGTGGCTTAAGAGGTTTTCCTGCCCCTTGCTTAGGAGGAGAACCTTCAGGTTTTAACAAACCTCGGAGGATCAGTTTGTTCCTCCTTTCCTGCAGGACTCTCTGGCTAAAGGCATGACACAACGCACAGGAGTCCTGCAGGTGCAAAGGCCCCAGGCAATACACACAAGAAGTGTGACCGTCTGTCAGGGACATTTTCTGACAGCACTGGTCACACTTCTTGAAGCCTGAGACCTTGCCTTCCCTAGACATCCTAAAAGGATATACACAAACAGTCCCCACAAACACACAACTTAATCCCTACACAGACACACAGGAAGGGAATAACTTGGGGAACTAGGCCTGACTAAAACTTTAACTGAAAAACTATTTTAAAGTTTAAAAAGGAAGGGAATAGGGTGGGCTGTACTAAATACAGGCTAACCTGACACTGAAGGGAAATTAAACCCCTAACTAAACTTTTTTTTTTCTTCTTTAACAAGAAAAACTTACCTCAGCTGGCAAAGGAGACCTCTTTCGCTAAGCGGCAAACGAGATCTGAGGTAGTTCCGCCTTGCATCATGGGATATAGGGTTGCCTCGAGCTGGTAAAAGGAGTTCTCGAGCTAAAGCTAGTGCCGAGTCGGAGCTGAGGATCGGCTCCGAACCCATCCAGCAAGAATGAAGGCGAGATTGACAACTTAACATCTGCTATGTACATACTTACCCTGCCTCCCCTCCAAACCTCAGTCTTTCTATTTATAAATGACCTATAACTGCTATGTACATACTTACCCTGCCTCCCCCCTAGACCTCAGTCTTTCTATTTATAAATGACCTATAACTGCTATGTACATACTTACCCTGCCTCCCCTCCAGACCTCAGTCTTTCTATTTATAAATGACCTATAACTGCTATGTACATACTTACCCTGCCCCCCCTCTAGACCTCAGTCTTTCTATTTATAAATGACCTATAACTGCTATGTACATACTTACCTGCCTCCCCTCCAGACCTCAGTCTTTCTATTTATAAATGACCTATAACTGCGATGTACATACTTACCCTGCCTCCCCTCCAGACCTCAGTCTTTCTATTTATAAATGACCTATAACTGCTATGTACATACTTACCCTGCCCCCCCTCCAGACCTCAGTCTTTCTATTTATAAATGACCTATAACTGCTATGTACATACTTACCCTGCCTCCCCTCCAGACCTCAGTCTTTCTATTTATAAATGACCTATAACTGCTATGTACATACTTACCCTGCCCCCCCTCCAGACCTCAGTCTTTCTATTTATAAATGACCTATAACTGCTATGTACATACTTACCCTCCCCTCCAGACCTCAGTCTTTCTATTTATAAATGACCTATAACTGCTATGTACATACTTACCCTGCCTCCCCCCTAGACCTCAGTCTTTCTATTTATAAATGACCTATAACTGCTATGTACATACTTACCCTGCCCCCCCTCCAGACCTCAGTCTTTCTATTTATAAATGACCTATAACTGCTATGTACATACTTACCCTGCCTCCCCCCTAGACCTCAGTCTTTCTATTTATAAATGACCTATAACTGCTATGTACATACTTACCCTGCCTCCCCTCCAGACCTCAGTCTTTCTATTTATAAATGACCTATAACTGCTATGTGCATACTTACCCTGCCTCCCCTCCAGACCTCAGTCTTTCTATTTATAAATGACCTATAACTGCGATGTACATACTTACCCTGCCTCCCCTCCAGACCTCAGTCTTTCTATTTATAAATGACCTATAACTGCTATGTACATACTTACCCTGCCTCCCCCCTAGACCTCAGTCTTTCTATTTATAAATGACCTATAACTGCTATGTACATACTTACCCTGCCTCCCCCCTAGACCTCAGTCTTTCTATTTATAAATGACCTATAACTGCTATGTACATACTTACCCTGCCTCCCCTCCAGACCTCAGTCTTTCTATTTATAAATGACCTATAACTGCGATGTACATACTTACCCTGCCCCCCCTCCAGACCTCAGTCTTTCTATTTATAAATGACCTATAACTGCGATGTAAATACTTACCCTGCCTCCCCTCCAGACCTCAGTCTTTCTATGTATAAATGACCTATAACTGCTATGTACATACTTACCCTGCCTCCCCTCCAGACCTCAGTCTTTCTATTTATAAATGACCTATAACTGCTATGTACATACTTATCCTGTCCCCCTCTAGATCTCCATCTTTCTATTTATAAATGACCTATAACTGCTATGTACATACTTACCCTGCCTCCCCTCCAGACCTCAGTCTTTCTATTTATAAATGACCTATAACTGCGATGTACATACTTACCCTGCCTCCCCTCTAGACCTCAGTCTTTCTATTTATAAATGACCTATAACTGCTATGTACATACTTACCCTGCCTCCCCTCCAGACCTCAGTCTTTCTATTTATAAATGACCTATAACTGCTATGTACATACTTACCCTGCCCCCCCTCCAGACCTCAGTCTTTCTATTTATAAATGACCTATAACTGCTATGTACATACTTACCCTGCCTCCCCTCAGTCTTTCTATTTATAAATGACCTATAACTGCTATGTACATACTTACCCTGCCTCCCCTCCAGACCTCAGTCTTTCTATTTATAAATGACCTATAACTGCTATGTACATACTTACCCTGCCTCCCCTCAGTCTTTCTATTTATAAATGACCTATAACTGCGATGTACATACTTACCCTGCCTCCCCTCCAGACCTCAGTCTTTCTATTTATAAATGACCTATAACTGCGATGTACATACTTACCCTGCCTCCCCCCTAGACCTCAGTCTTTCTATTTATAAATGACCTATAACTGCTATGTACATACTTACCCTGCCTCCCCTCAGTCTTTCTATTTATAAATGACCTATAACTGCTATGTACATACTTACCCTGCCCCCCCTCCAGACCTCAGTCTTTCTATTTATAAATGACCTATAACTGCTATGTACATACTTACCCTGCCTCCCCTCCAGACCTCAGTCTTTCTATTTATAAATGACCTATAACTGCGATGTACATACTTACCCTGCCTCCCCTCTAGACCTCAGTCTTTCTATTTATAAATGACCTATAACTGCTATGTACATACTTACCCTGCCTCCCCTCCAGACCTCAGTCTTTCTATTTATAAATGACCTATAACTGCGATGTACATACTTACCCTGCCTCCCCTCTAGACCTCAGTCTTTCTATTTATAAATGACCTATAACTGCTATGTACATACTTACCCTGCCCCCCCTCCAGACCTCAGTCTTTCTATTTATAAATGACCTATAACTGCTATGTACATACTTACCCTGCCTCCCCTCCAGACCTCAGTCTTTCTATTTATAAATGACCTATAACTGCTATGTACATACTTACCCTGCCTCCCCTCAGTCTTTCTATTTATAAATGACCTATAACTGCTATGTACATACTTACCCTGCCCCCCCTCCAGACCTCAGTCTTTCTATTTATAAATGACCTATAACTGCTATGTACATACTTACCCTGCCCCCCCTCCAGACCTCAGTCTTTCTATTTATAAATGACCTATAACTGCTATGTACATACTTACCCTGCCTCCCCTCCAGACCTCAGTCTTTCTATTTATAAATGACCTATAACTGCGATGTACATACTTACCCTGCCTCCCCTCCAGACCTCAGTCTTTCTATTTATAAATGACCTATAACTGCTATGTACATACTTACCCTGCCTCCCCCCTAGACCTCAGTCTTTCTATTTATAAATGACCTATAACTGCTATGTACATACTTACCCTGCCTCCCCTCCAGACCTCAGTCTTTCTATTTATAAATGACCTATAACTGCTATGTACATACTTACCCTGCCTCCCCTCCAGACCTCAGTCTTTCTATTTATAAATGACCTATAACTGCTATGTACATACTTATCCTGCCTCCCCTCCAGACCTCAGTCTTTCTATTTATAAATGACCTATAACTGCGATGTACATACTTATCCTGCCCCCCCCTAGACCTCAGTCTTTCTATTTATAAATGACCTATAACTGCTATGTACATACTTACCCTGCCTCCCCTCCAGACCTCAGTCTTTCTATTTATAAATGACCTATAACTGCTATGTACATACTTACCCTGCTCCCCCTCCAGACCTCAGTCTTTCTATGTATAAATGACCTATAACTGCTATGTACATACTTACCCTGCCTCCCCTCAGTCTTTCTATTTATAAATGACCTATAACTGCTATGTACATACTTACCCTGCCTCCCCCCTAGACCTCAGTCTTTCTATTTATAAATGACCTATAACTGCTATGTACATACTTACCCTGCCTCCCCTCAGTCTTTCTATTTATAAATGACCTATAACTGCTATGTACATACTTACCCTGCCCCCCCTCCAGACCTCAGTCTTTCTATGTATAAATGACCTATAACTGCTATGTACATACTTACCCTGCCTCCCCTCCAGACCTCAGTCTTTCTATTTATAAATGACCTATAACTGCTATGTGCATACTTATCCTGCCCCCCCTCCAGACCTCAGTCTTTCTATTTATAAATGACCTATAACTGCTATGTACATACTTACCCTGCCTCCCCTCCAGACCTCAGTCTTTCTATTTATAAATGACCTATAACTGCTATGTACATACTTACCCTGCCTCCCCCCTAGACCTCAGTCTTTCTATTTATAAATGACCTATAACTGCTATGTACATACTTACCCTGCCTCCCCCCTAGACCTCAGTCTTTCTATTTATAAATGACCTATAACTGCTATGTACATACTTACCCTGCCTCCAGACCTCAGTCTTTCTATTTATAAATGACCTATAACTGCGATGTACATACTTACCCTGCCTCCCTCCAGACCTCAGTCTTTCTATTTATAAATGACCTATAACTGCTATGTACATACTTACCCTGCCTCCTCCAGACCTCAGTCTTTCTATTTATAAATGACCTATAACTGCTATGTACATACTTACCCTGCCTCCTCCAGACCTCAGTCTTTCTATTTATAAATGACCTATAACTGCTATGTACATACTTACCCTGCCTCCCTCCAGACCTCAGTCTTTCTATTTATAAATGACCTATAACTGCTATGTACATACTTACCCTGCCTCCCCTCCAGACCTCAGTCTTTCTATTTATAAATGACCTATAACTGCTATGTACATACTTACCCTGCCTCCCCTCCAGACCTCAGTCTTTCTATTTATAAATGACCTATAACTGCTATGTACATACTTACCCTGCCCCCCCTCCAGACCTCAGTCTTTCTATTTATAAATGACCTATAACTCCTCGAACTATACTACTGATCTAATCAGCTTATCCTATAACTAAAAAGATCATCTCCACTTGACTCCAAGTAGACTATTCTCTATCTGTTAAACCTAGCACTTGCTCCTACAGTACTTATTACCTTGATACGGCACTCTTGTCATAGATAGTACCCCAAAAAAGGTAACCCCCCATTTCTCGGTCACCCACGTCCCCCTGAATCTTTTTTAAAGTTTTTGTCTATCCTTCTAGCATGTCGAGGGATCAGTTGCTAGTGTCCTCTCCTGCTCAGCTGGTGAACCTGGGAATACTGAGGCAATGTTACAATTGCCTCATGTACACAGACAACCCTCTCCTCCTCCCACAAAACACAAATACATGCGAGAGATGCAACTATACGGCCAAACTGGAGGCTGAGCTCTCTCAACACAGGACTGGCAAGACCAGTCAGGAGGAGAAGGTTACCACACACACTATAGACCCAGTCTCATATAGCACCATTACAACCTCAAATCATACACATAAACACACAAAGACATACTGAGGCTCTGATCAAAAATCTACCAAAACAGCAGAGGCCACCAAAGCAGACACCCAAACAACCACCACCTCAGAACACAACACCTGCAACACATAGACCTCACAGTCAGAGTGTCAAACAGTCACAGCCCTTAAGGCCAAACACAATGCCAGACACACTAGTCATTGGTGACTCCATAGTCAGACACACTGATGTCCCGCTCACCAGACTGAGTAAGGAGAAGGTCACAGTAAGCTGCCTGTCGGGCGCTAGAATCCCACATAAAGCAAGCACCCAAGTCTCTCAACAGCAAGTACAAATATGACTCAGTCATTGTCCACGCTGGTGTAAACGACCTGAGACGCACTCCTTGGACTACATGAAAAGAGACATTGAGGAGCTCTCTGACTATGTAGCCCAGGCAGGTATGACCCTGACCTTGAGCAGTATCCTACCTTCACCAAGAGTGATGCCACAATACAGAGATAAGATGATCAGCTTTAACAATTGGCTTAAACACTGGTGTCATTCAAAGGGGATCCAGTATCTGTCTGCCTGGGATGACATGCTGGACAAGCCACGCTGCTTCGCAAGGGACGGCTTGCACCTGTCACCCCTGGGATTCCGGATATTGGCAAAGGCTCTTGCCACGCCCATAGTGCCTGTTTTAGGCAAGGCTCAAATTCTAAACCTACCACCCTAGAACACAAAAAGGAAAAAACTAAGGGTAATGCTGCTCAATGCCAGAAGTCTCAATCTCAAAATGCACGCACTCGAGGCCCTTCTCAGTATGGAGAACATCGATGTCTGTGCTGTGACAGAAACCTGGTTCAAGGCTCCTGAGAGCACCCCACTGCTATCAGTTTTTACCTCATATCATTCGTTCCGCGCCCAAAATCCGGACAATACCAAGAAAGGAGGGGGGGTATCCATATTCATTAAGGACACCCACACCTCAAGACTGGTGGCAACGCACGATGCATCGGAGACCATCCAGGTGCAATTAACCATAGGCAAGACTGCTCTGCAAATTGTAGCATGTTACAGGCCACCTCACAAACTCAGGAACCTCACATGGCCTTCCTGAAAACACTAGAGGGGATAAATGTCTCACCAAACACCATCATACTAGGTGACTTCAATTACCCTAATATAGACTGGGAACACTACTCAAGCCCAAACACCCTAGCCCAAAAGTTCCTGGAATTCATAAACTCAAATGCCATGGAACAACTAGTCACCATCCCCACAAGAGGAGATAACATACTTGATCTCATCATCACGAACATGGGAGCACAATGTTCAACACCGGAAGTATACCCTCACTGGTGAGATCAGATCACAAACTAATCTCGCTGGACGTCCTCATCCCACCCCCACCTGAAATAAAAAAGACCACAGTAAAGAACTTCTCAAAAGCCGACTTCACACTTCTAAAGACTAGTGTGGTCTCCTTTAAGGCCGCCGAGCTGGTGGAAAACAGTACTCAAGCCGCTGAATCACTTACAGACGCCTTCTACCAGCACCTGCAGGACTGCATGGATAAGGCAATCCCAAACAAAACAAAGACTCTTAGTACCAAAGGCAAGCGTCCAGTCTGGTGGACCCCAGCCATAAACAAACTCTACAATAAAAGGAGGAAGCTACTACAAGATACAGCAAAATCCTTAAAAGGTAAGACACCCTTGATCACTATAAGTAAAAACTAAGAGCTCTCATAAAATCATCCAAAGCAAATTTCGAGAGAAAAATAGCTAAAGACTCAAAAGACAATCATAAGGCCTTCTTTAGCTATGTTAGACACCTAGGAGGAAACTCCCAGATATGCTCAGAACTAGTTCAAAATGATGTGAAGATTACTGATCCTACAGACATTGCCAACATACTGGCTGACAGGTTCAGTGCAAACTTCTCCCCTCCCCAAAAGGAGAGATATCTATACCAAACGATTGCAGCCCCCAAACATCTCCAGCGCCCAAGTGAGAACTGCTCTCTCCAAAGCAAAAACACAGCATCCATGGGACCTGATGGTGTCCCCGGCTGTGTGCTCCACGAACTCAATGAGGAATTAAACCCACAGCTAGGACAGCTGTTTAATCAAAGTCTTACCTCTGGATACGCACTCCAGGAGTGGCGACTGCAACTGTGGTCCCACTTCACAAAGGCGTGCCTCCACCGACCCTGGAAATTACCGCCCATTAGCCTGACAAGCCTTATCTGCAAAGCCATGGAGAGGATCATAATGGACCTCATAAATAAAGACATAGGGAATTTGCAGACTTTGGATCCAACCCAGTTTGGCTTTGTCAAAGGCAGATCATGCCTTTAAACTTGGTTGACTTCTTCAAACAGTCACCAAAGCCATTGACGAGGGAAAGGCAGTCCATACAGCCTACCTCGATCTGGCTAAGGCCTTCGATACAATACCCCACTCGGGTATCATTGAAAACTCATCAGCTTAAATGTTAACCCATACATCACAAGATGGGTTGCAAACTGGCTGAGTGACAGAACCCACAGGGTCAGAGTTGCTGGCCATGTCAGACTCAAAACCTGTCACAAGTGGTGTCCCACAGGGCTCAGTCCTGGGCCCACTCTTGTTTGGCATCTACTTTTCAAGTACAAGCAAACACAGGAGGGTTATGGCTGACAAAGTTTGCAGATGACTGCAAACTGGGCGCCATAGTAGAAAACACATCTGACACAGATATCCTTCAGAAGGGTCTCACAGAAACGGATAACTGGTGCCAGAGCCACGGCCTGAAGTTAAATGCCAAAAATGCATAGTCATACCCTTTGGGAAAAACAAGGTTACCCCTAGCTACCAAATAGGTGGCAATCCACTGAGCACAGAAGAAGTTATCAGGGACCTGGGGACCCAGGTTGATAGTAGTCTGTCATTCGACACCCATGTAGCTAAAGTAGTTAGGAAGACTTTCTACATTGCCCACCTTATCATGAAGGGATTCTCATCTAGATCAAGGGAGGTCATAGTCTCCTTTACTCATCACTCATCAGACCAATGATTGAGTACAATGCCCCATTTGGGATGTATCTGACCCGACACCTGCAGCAGCTGGAGAGGCCACAAAAGTTCCTCACCAAAAGGATAAAGGGTCTCAAAATCTGTCCTATGCTGCCCGACTGAAAGAACTCCAGCTCTATTCAGTCGCCACCGCTTTGCTCAGAGGTGACCTTTGCCTAACATACAAGGCCATGTCAAACCCAGATTTGATGAATATGCTTCACCTCAAAAATCTAGATCCATCAGAGCCACAAGGGCGGAGACTTAAACCTCGACACGGCTATTAATAGGACGTGCTGGAGGGATAGATTCATTACCCAAAGACTCCCTATGCTGTGGAACAAAATCCCGGTACATGTGAGGCAGAGCACCTCGCTGGCCTTGTTCAAGAGAAATCTTGACCAATGGATGGGAGATCGCAGATATACCCCAGGGATTACCTCAGTGTCACTGCTCGACAGAGGCACAGCAAAATAATGGGTATAGTTCCCCATACTAAAGGGGTGGCGTAAGCCACAAAACGATGGGCTAGGCTTGTAAATGCCCTCGGGCAGATAGCCTAGTATAAACCTATGAACCTATGAACCTATGAACTGCTATGTACATACTTACCCTGCCTCCCCTCCAGACCTCAGTCTTTCTATTTATAAATGACCTATAACTGCTATGTACATACTTACCCTGCCTCCCCTCCAGACCTCAGTCTTTCTATTCATAAATGACCTATAACTGCGATGTACATACTTACCCTGCCTCCCCTCTAGACCTCAGTCTTTCTATGTATAAATGACCTATAACTGCTATGTACATACTTACCCTGCCTCCCCTCCAGACCTCAGTCTTTCTATTTATAAATGACCTATAACTGCTATGTACATAGTTACCCTGCCTCCCCTCCAGACCTCAGTCTTTCTATTTATAAATGACCTATAACTGCTATGTACATACTTACCCTGCCTCCCCTCCAGACCTCAGTCTTTCTATTTATAAATGACCTATAACTGCTATGTACATACTTACCCTGCCTCCCCCCTAGACCTCAGTCTTTCTATTTATAAATGACCTATAACTGCTATGTACATACTTACCCTGCCTCCCCTCCAGACCTCAGTCTTTCTATTTATAAATGACCTATAACTGCTATGTACATACTTACCCTGCCTCCCCTCCAGACCTCAGTCTTTCTATTTATAAATGACCTATAACTGCTATGTACATACTTATCCTGCCTCCTCCAGACCTCAGTCTTTCTATTTATAAATGACCTATAACTGCTATGTACATACTTACCCTGCCTCCCCTCAGTCTTTCTATTTATAAATGACCTATAACTGCGATGTAAATACTTACCCTGCCTCCCCTCCAGACCTCAGTCTTTCTATTTATAAATGACCTATAACTGCTATGTACATACTTACCCTGCCTCCCTCCAGACCTCAGTCTTTCTATTTATAAATGACCTATAACTGCTATGTACATACTTACCCTGCCTCCCTCCAGACCTCAGTCTTTCTATTTATAAATGACCTATAACTGCTATGTACATACTTACCCTGCCTCCCTCCAGACCTCAGTCTTTCTATTTATAAATGACCTATAACTGCTATGTACATACTTACCCTGCCTCCCTCCAGACCTCAGTCTTTCTATTTATAAATGACCTATAACTGCTATGTACATACTTACCCTGCCTCCTCCAGACCTCAGTCTTTCTATTTATAAATGACCTATAACTGCTATGTACATACTTACCCTGCCTCCTCCAGACCTCAGTCTTTCTATTTATAAATGACCTATAACTGCTATGTACATACTTACCCTGCCTCCCCTCAGTCTTTCTATTTATAAATGACCTATAACTGCTATGTACATACTTACCCTGCCTCCCTCCAGACCTCAGTCTTTCTATTTATAAATGACCTATAACTGCTATGTACATACTTACCCTGCCTCCTCCAGACCTCAGTCTTTCTATTTATAAATGACCTATAACTGCTATGTACATACTTACCTGCCCTCCAGACCTCAGTCTTTCTATTTATAAATGACCTATAACTGCTATGTACATACTTACCCTGCCTCCTCCAGACCTCAGTCTTTCTATTTATAAATGACCTATAACTGCTATGTACATACTTACCCTGCCTCCCTCCAGACCTCAGTCTTTCTATTTATAAATGACCTATAACTGCTATGTACATACTTACCCTGCCTCCTCCAGACCTCAGTCTTTCTATTTATAAATGACCTATAACTGCTATGTACATACTTACCCTGCCTCCCTCCAGACCTCAGTCTTTCTATTTATAAATGACCTATAACTGCTATGTACATACTTCTGCTCCTCCCTCCTCCAGACCTCAGTCTTTCTATTTATAAATGACCTATAACTGCTATGTACATACTTACCCTGCCTCCCTCCAGACCTCAGTCTTTCTATTTATAAATGACCTATAACTGCTATGTACATACTTACCCTGCCTCCCTCCAGACCTCAGTCTTTCTATTTATAAATGACCTATAACTGCTATGTACATACTTACCCTGCCTCCCTCCAGACCTCAGTCTTTCTATTTATAAATGACCTATAACTGCTATGTACATACTTACCCTGCCTCCCTCCAGACCTCAGTCTTACGATATATAAATGCCCTATAACTGCTATGTACATACTTACCCTGCCTCCCCTCCAGACCTCAGTCTTTCTATTTATAAATGACCTATAACTGCTATGTACATACTTACTCTGCCTCCCCTCCAGACCTCAGTCTTTCTATTTATAAATGACCTATAACTGCTATGTACATACTTACCCTGCCTCCCCTCCAGACCTCAGTCTTTCTATTTATAAATGACCTATAACTGCTATGTACATACTTACCCTGCCTCCCCTCTAGACCTCAGTCTTTCTATTTATAAATTACTTATAACTGCAGACTGTATAGTAGAAGCCTTCTGGCACTACACGATTTTTTGTTTATCCTCACAGAATAATATCTTTAACCTGCAATATTGTTTTTCTTTTTATATATAATTAATTCTGCTATTTAGTTATCTTTCCTATTATTTTTTGTGTTTATGTACCTGAAATCTGCTAGTTTAATATGAATATTTTCATTTAGTCTTATTTTGTATATTGATTACTAAGCTTTTCATTTATCTGTATTGGAGCTTATCTCCTCGGGCCTCTACTGAAAATGGACATGTATCCAGTTAGACTAGCCCGGTCAACAAATGTAAAATAAAATAAATTTCAGTGCTGGATTACAGAATGATATCAAATGCATCTGGTCATCTGACTCTGGTTCTCACACTGCGCCCTTTATAGGTTCATAGGTAGATACTAGGCTATCTGCCCTAGGGCATTTATAAGCCTAGCCAGAGTGTATTTACTAGAAAATGAGCCAGAATCTAGCATGTGTGTCATAACACACACACACACAGCTTTGCTATGATGTGTTATAGCGTCCGGCATGTATAAAACCATTTTAAAGACTTCCACCCTTCCAGGGTAGCAATTAGTTCACCTCTAAGGACAATACAGTAGGATTCCTACTCCTGGTTTTCACAGACAATTTGTCTCTAGCTGCAATCAGAACTGTAAGATGCAATCTTTGTGACTTAATTTCAGACTATTTTTTCAAAGTTAGCTGGACTGAGATTAACCTCTTCTCTTCCAGTTACAATATATTCATTTCAACAATTACAATACAGTCTGACATACAGATTTATGTCTTTACTGTCCAGCAAGACCTATTGTTGGTACATTTTAACACAAGCAGCTTTATATATACATTTTCAGCAGACACACCTATACAAATCATACTATACTATACAAATGACACACAATTCTTTCCAAAACTCCAGCTAGCTATGCTGGCATATGTTACACATCCACTGCCCTACTTCTCCTGGCAATACCTTATTTCATCACACAAACATCTACAGCTAGTGCAATAACAGACCAAGACAAAACGAGCAAGTGGTGAGACTCTCCTTTTTGTTAAGAATTTACAGGCAATATGCAACCACTAATGGACATTAGCCAAACTGCCCATGTTCCAAGTAACTTATGGAAATGCCATAAAGATCACACAAGCTGTTTATTTACATTATCCACACTGGCACCTTTTTGACTAATACATATAGATCTTTCTATCACCATTTCTGGTAAATCAAAACTAATTAATCTGAGAGTTCTCAATCTGAACTGGTTAGGAGCACTACTCCAAACCTTTCAAAAAATAAGAAGTTATGTTCTCATTATAATGTTACATCTAAGTAAACTTCATTTGTCAGCAACCTATGGGATTCGGATCCGACCTCGGATCCGAGACGTCAGTTTTCAACAGCTTTAGATCTGAGCTCCAAGCTCCTCCCCTACCCATAATCCCCTGCAGGCTCAAACGGGGGAGCTGTTAAAGGCCTGAAGCACCAGCGTTAAATCCCAAGGAGGGACTACATCCTTCACTGGAGGTCTGAGCAGAAAGGTGCCCTTCAAAAAGGTCTTACACAATTTCGTGGTGGTCAAAGGGCCCAGTTCATTTCCCACGTGATAATGAGAGATAGCTGCTAGTTGAACCTTGACCGTGGAGGAGCTAGCCCCCTGATGAAACAGCCCTGACAGGAAGTCTAATACCGCTGGCAAAGGAGCTGTGAAAGGATCCAAATTTCGACGTTCCGCCCAAATGGAGAAACGTTTCCATTTGCTACTATAGACCTTTCTAGTAGAAGGCTTGTGCGCTGCTACTAGAATAGTTTTAACTGGGGAAGAGATACCGGGAGTCCTAGCTACAAGTGGAACTGGAGTAGCCAAGCTGTGAGCTTGAGATTGTCCAGGTTCGGGATTGGGAGATCTAGGGGGTGGGATATTAGATCCGGACGGGGATCCAGAATCCAAGGGGAATTCACCAGATGAGACCAAAGGTAAGGGAACCAGGGTTGACGAGGCCAGAATGGGGCAATGAGGATTATCCTGCTCCCCAAACGGCTGGCTTTCTGCAGAAACTTCAGCATCAGAGGAAGAGGAAGGTAAGCATAAACTAGACCAGGAGGCCAAGCATACACCAGAGCATCTCTCGGAGATTCCCCGGAGGGGGAAATGAGAGAGAAGTAGTCGTAACATTTTGTGTTCGAGGGAGAAGCAAAGAGATCGCAACAGGGTTGACCCCATTCGGCGAAAATCTGATTCGCTATCTCGGGATTCAGAGACTACTTCTGTGGTAACAGGATGGTGCGACAGTCTGTCCGCTAGGATGTTGGACCACCCCGGAATGTGCGTTGTTATAAGAAAGCGGTTGGTGGAGATCGCCCATTCCCACACCCTCATGGCCTCTCGATAGAGTGGGTAGGACCTGGTTCCCCCCTGTTTGTTGATGTACCAGACAACAGACATATTGTCTGACTGAATTGCAATAGTTCCTACAGGAAGAAAATGCTGAAGTGCTTGCAACGCTAACAGCACTGCTGTCATCTCTAGGACATTGACATGCAGAGAGGTCTCCGTGGGGGGGCCCACGTGCCTTGGACTGTCCTGCCCGAACAACCCCCCCCCCAAGGCAGGAGGCATCCGTGGTCACCGTGGCTAGGGGAGGGGCCATACAAAAGGGGCGTCCTTCCTGGAGGTTCGGAGATTGGAGCCACCATAAGAGGGCCCTCTTGCAAGCCCTGCTGAGGGGAATGGGATGGCTCATTGGAAATTGAAGGAAGGACCACTGGACCTGGAGGGTCCATTGCAAGACCCTCATGTTCAAATGCGCCATTGGCAAAAGATTGACTGCCGCCGCCATTGAGCCTAGAGCCCTCAGGACCAATTCCGCCGGAGGAGTTGGAGAATGTAGAATGGCACGCACATGTAGCCTCAGGGTTCGTAGCCTGTCTGTGGTCAAGAAAGCTAGGAGCTGGTTTGTGTCTAACCTTGCCCCTATGAAGTCTATAGTCTGAGTCTGGGTAAGACAACTTCTCTATGTTGATAGTGATCACCAGCCGGGGAGCTAGACGAAGAAAGTAGTTTCTGGCTGTGCAGAGTAGATGCCATGTCGGGGAGGTCAGGAGCCAGTTGTCCAGGTACAGGTAGACCTGGATTCCCTGGAGCCTCAGGTGGGCCGCAATCACTGCTAACACTTTGGTGAACACCCTGGGGGGCTGTGGTGAGACCAAAGGGAAGGACCCTGAATTGGAAATGACTGGCTCCTAGCCGGAAGCGGAAGAACCTTCTGGATCGCCTGTCCATCAGAATGTGGTAGTACGCATCCTTGAGGTCTATAGAGCACATCCAGTCGTTCTCCCGCAAAAGGGGGAGAATGGATTGAAGGGTGACCATGCGGAACTTCTCTTTGGTTACTGACAGGTTCAGGGAGGACAGGTCGAGGATAGGTCTTAAGTCCCCAGACTTTTTTGGCACCAAAAAGAACCTGCAGTAAAACCCCGAACCGCACTGGTCTGGGGGGACGTGTTGGATGGCTCTTTTTTCCAGCAACTGTTGGATTTCTGTTGCTGCGGCCTCCCTCTGATCGGGTGGGACATCGGGGAGGTATCTGGGGCTGCGTGGATAAAGAGAAAAGGGAATCTGATATCCTCTGGATATAATGCAAAGCACCCAGAGGTCGGTCGTGATGGACTCCCAAGCTGCTAGGTGCTTTGAGAAACGCCCCCCGACTGCCTCCAGAGTGGAGCAGTCGGGCAACCCCTCAGGGGTGTTGCGTGGGTTGGTCCGAAAAGGGTTCTCTGGATCCAAAGTTGCGCGGGCCCCCTCTGCCTCTAGGGCGGCGTCCACCCTGCCCTCCTCTACCGCGGAAGGGCTGGGAGTCCGGAGCGGGACGGGACTGTTGCGACTTCCGGAACCACATTTTCTTCTGTCCCTTTTGGTTCTTGGAGAAGGACTTCTGGGGAGAAGAGAAGCGGACTCCGATGACAGACGTCTGCCCGTCCTTCTCGCTCTGGACCGAGGTATCGCAATCAGTTTTGCCAAAGAGGGCAGAACCATCGAAAAGGGCATTAGCAAAAGACACCTTGAAGGGTTCTGCGAAATCACAGTGCCGGAGCCAGGCCTGATGCCTCATGACAAGGCCCGCTCCGCTGGCTCTAGCGACTCCCACCATGGCATGGGATAGAAGCCGCATAGAGGTGTTTGATATGGATCAGAGTGGCCATCCGGGTGGAATGCAAACATTTGTCCTCCGCCGACATGGACTCGGGGGGGCAACGCAGCGTACTCTTTGATAAGGTCCCACTGCAGCCGAAGCACATGTGCCATGTAGTTCAGCGACCTCAGAGAGAAGGCAGCCGAACTAAAGACCCGCTTCTCTAAATGGTCCATCGATCGAGACTCCTTGATCGGGGGATGAACCGAGGGACTCTCCTGAGCTAGTTCCCTCTTGGTGGCAGCCGCCACCAACATGGCATCTACAGCCTATTGATTTTGTGATTCCACCAGAGTGGCTTGTTTTTTTGAGTTAGTTCTGTACTTCTTCCTAGTGAGTACAGCTGCCTTTATGCAGCTATTACCATGCTTGTATAGGATTTCTGTGAACAGTTCTGCACATGCAGCAGTGTTCTCCGGGTTTATGGGGGCTTGAAATTTTGCTAGGTTATCACTTAATAGTAGGAAGACAGCCTTAGAGTAGTTCCTGAATATTCTAGGTTTAGCTGGGGGTCCAAATTAGATTTTTACTTCTAAGGATACCATTTTGTGACCTGACCTTACCAGGGAAGACATTACAATAGGGGCTGTGCAACACTTTCCCAGGTTAGTGAGAACCAGATCGAGTACGCTTGCTCCCCTGGTTGGTGTACTAACAATCTGGTCCAAGGAATTTATTTATTTTATTTAACATTTGTTTATCGGGAAAGTTGAACTTGGAACGAGGCAATTTTCAGTGGAGGCACAGGGAGAAAAACTCCAGATGCATGTCTCTGGAATGTGGGAGGAAACCCACACGAAAGCAGGGAGGACATACAGACTCCACACAGAAGGCATCCCAGCCGCGAATCGAACCTAAGAACCTCTTGCTGTGAGGTGACAACGCAAACCACTGCACCGTCCATGTCTTATAGGTTCATAGGTTCATACTAGGCTATCTGCCCTAGGGCATTTATAAGCTTAGCCAGAGTGTGTTTGGCTTTCGCCACCCATTTTAAATTAATTTTGCTATGCCCTTTTTCGAGGTTAGTATACTGTGCCTCTGTCTAACAGTGACACAGAAGTGAGACCCGGGGTAAACCTACGATCTCCCATCCACTCATCAAGATTCCTCTTGAAGAGAGTCAAGGAGGGACACTGCCTAACCTGGACTGGGATTTTATTCCAGAGTGAAGGGAGCCTCTGGGTTATGAATCGGTCCCTCCAGCATGTCCTATTTATTTCAGTGCTGAGGTTCAAGTCTCTCGAGCGCGTAGCTCGATGGGATTTGAATTTTCTGAGGTGCAGCATGTCCATTAATTCCGGGTTGGACATGGCTTTAAACGTCAGGCACAGATCGCCTCTGAGCAGGCAGTATGCCACTGAGTAGAGCTGGAGTTTCTTTAACTGGTTAGCATATGGCATCTGTTTGAGCCCTTTGATCCTCTTGGTGAGGTACTTTTGGGGTCTTTCCAGTTGCTGCAGGTGTCTGGTAAGGTAAAACCCCAAAGGGGCATTGTACTCAATTTTGGGCCTGATGAGGGATGAGTAGAGAGGCACGATGACCTCCCCTGATCTAGATGTGAATCCCTTCATGATTAGGTGGGCTATATAAAATGTTTTTCTAACCACTTTGGCCACGTGGTTGTCAAATGAGAGACTGCTATCAACTTGGGTCCCCAGGTCCCTAATTACTTCTTCTGTACTTAATGGATTACCACCTATGTGGTCATTTGTGGGCACTTTGTTTTTGCCAAAGGGGATGACTATACACATTTTGGCGTTTAGCTTGAGGCCATGGCTCTGGCACCAGTTGTCTGTTTCTATGAGGCCCTTTTGGAGGATGCTTGTGTCGGCTGGAGAGTCTATTATGTAGGCCAGTTTGCAGTCATCTGCGAACTTGGTCAGCCACAGTCCTTCCGTGTTGGCCTGTACCTCCGAGAAATATATACCGAACAAGAGAGGTCCCAGGACTGAGCCTTGTGGGACGCCACTTGTAACTGGTTTGGAGTCTGACATGGCTCCAACAATTCTAACCATGTGGGTTCTGTCCTTGAGCCAGTTTGCAACCCATCTAGTGACATAGGGGTTTATATTTAAGCTGGTGAGCTTATCTATAATGCCCGAGTGGGGTATTGTATCGAAGGCTTTTGCAAGGTCCAGGTAGGCTGTCTGGACCACCTTCCCCTCGTCGATGGCCTTGGTGACAGTTTCAAAGAAATCAACCAGGTTTAAGAGGCAGGATCTGCCCTTAAAGCCGAACTGGGTAGGATCCAGTGTCTGTAGGTCCCCAATATCGTTATTTATGAGGTCCATGATGATCCTTTCCATAGCTTATGTCTGTGTTTACAAAATCCAGGAAAATCTGTGTCTGTATGTTTGGTGTTATGCAAGATTCCCAGTTAATAGTGGGGTAATTAAAGTCATCCATGAATATGGTTTAAGTCACCCATGAATATGGTATTAGGTTGATGGCGAGTGATTACAATATGTTTTAATACATGGTATGTGTTTTTTAGGTCACAGAGAGGAGCCTATAGCTTGCAAGGAAGTGGTACCTACTGTGGAGTTTGCCTGTGGTGATTTGAACATGGAGAAGCTCAAGTGCATTGGCCTGTTGGACCAGCCTTGAGGTAAATTTATTTTTGATGTAAATTGAGACACCTCTGCCTTTAGTTCCTGTCTCTGTAGTAGCTGGTCTAAATGTGTGGAAGGCATTGCAAGCTTGTACAGTTGGGTGTGCTTTCTGCACCTTTAAACCATGTCTCAGTGACAGAACAGGCATCAGCATTCTCTAGGCTGAAGAGAACTTTTAGGGAGTGGGTTTTTTTTTGTTTAGACTCCTAGCATTGAGCAGTAACACTAAGATTTTCTTGGTTTTGATTTGCTATGTCAGAAGTACTTTCAGTCTGGCATTGCCTAAAAAAGGCACTATGGGGGAAGGCAACATTTTAGCTAGTATTCAAAAGATCATCTCCTTCCATGTTGACAAATATTGCACCCCCTTAGAATGACACCGGAAACTAAAGCATATAAAGTCAGTCATCTGGAGAAGATGGTCTTACTACTGTAAGAATACCGAAAGAAGTGGGGCAAGACACTACTTTGGCAGTCACGTTTTAACAAAATAACGGAATGGAAGCAGATACCATGTTTTTGGAGATGAACGGGATTAGAGTAATAAAAAAGGAAGATGAAAACTTTATGGATCCTGCTTTGTACTGGACCATATCTATGCAAAACCATGACTACAAAGCCTTTATTACTATTGTAGGACAAAGGTTAGTTAGACTTCTACCAAGATTACTAGATTTACAAAGACATGTCTGGAGCGCTTCTCACAGGGCCTCCATTGAAAACTGGCTTTGTTCCAAGTTGGACTTTCCCAATTAACAAATGTTAAATAAACAAAGAAACAAATAAAATAAAAATTTACACCAAAATGAATTTGCTAAAGGTAGGCAAGAATATGATAACAGTAAAAAAAATAATTATGGTACAGGAGGATGTAGAATCACCACTATTACTGATCAGCTTAGATGCTGAAAAAAAAATTCCAGTGGGGTCTGTTGAGTTTAACTCTGGGAAAATAAGCACAATTTCAATCGATGTGCAGCTATGATTAAATTTGATGCATCTCATTGGATAGTATCAAGGTGAGGTATTCATTTATCAGGAATGTACAGTAAAATAGGTTCATAGGTTGGTACTACGCTATCAACCCTAGGGCCTATACAAGCCTAGCCATAACAATTCCCTGGCTATGAGGTATCAGCTAGGGTTGCCCCCCCTTTGTCCACTGCTATTTGCATTACATTTGTAGCTGGTAGCCAGGAAAATGAGAAATTTGACAATTAGAGGATACAGGTGGGGTGAGTAAGAGGAAAAAATTAGCATTACTTGCAGACAGTGTCATTATATATTCAACCAGACTGGAATTTGACATAACAAAACTTTATACAATTTTACAAAGATTTAAAAATATGGCATGATATAACATCAACAAAAATAAAACAAAAAGACACAGATGTAAACAATATGCCCACATATGGTTCGGTACAACAGTATTCATATTTATGAGATCACTACCATGAGTTATAACAAAGGTAAATAAAGCTACTGCAGAGGCATGGGAAGACATGAAGCATAAAATAGTAGGGAAACATAAATGGAAAATGATTAAGTACAGTTTTGTACCTACCATAAATGTAGATGTTCGAGGATCCCATTGCTGCAGTCCTAACTATTGGGTATAGTCCGCATCCAGTCGGCCCGAATACCAGAGTATAAGGCTGACGTCGGTCAGGGCGCATTAGACTGACGTCAGTACGTCAGGGTACTAATGCGCATGACCGACGCCATATCCTCAGTCTTTTCTTGCCCCAGATGTCAGAAGATCCTAAAAAGACAAGGCCCAAAATACCTGCACCAAAAATATGTACAATATATACAAGAAAATATACAAAAAATATATATATAAGCATGTAACCTCACCTACACAACCACCCCTAAACACAGAGGGGAAGGAGGGAGGGTAAATTAGACTGCAGCAATGGGATCCTCGAACATCTACATTTATGGTAGGTACAAAACTGTACTATGTTCTTCGTCCCCCATTGCTGCAGTCCTAACTATTGGGTAGAATCCCAAAGCAGAGGTAAGGGAGGCTGGCAAATCATAAAGAAGCAGGAGCTGACAACATGCCTTGCAAAACAGCTGTGGCAAAACCAGCCCTAGACTTAGAGTAGATAGGTAGGCGATAATGCTTAGAGAAAGTATGCACTGAACTCCAAGTAGCTGCTTCCAAAATATCCTTAGTTGCCACCCCCCTTAGAAATGCTGTTGAAGTGGCAGTAGCCCTAGTGGAATGAGGCCTAATCCCAGCTGGAATCTCCTTGCCATGATGGGAATAACAAAATGCAATGCAAAAGCCAATCCACCTAGAAATAGTTTGTTTTGACACAGGCTTGCCCTGTGAACTCAAAGCAAAAGAAACAAACAACTGCTGAGACTGCCTAAAATCCTTAGTCCTGCTTAAATAATAACGCAATTGCCTGTGTACATCTAAAGTGTGCAAAATCTTCTCCCCTTTATTTTGGGGATCTGCATAAAAAGTAGGCAAATGAATAGTTTGGTTTAAAGCCACACTAGAAACCACCTTAGGCATAAAGGAAGGATTAGTACGTAATGATACCCTATCCTTATGGAAAATCAAAAATGGCTCTACTGCCATAAGGGCCTGCAACTCAGACACCCTTCTTGCAGAAGTAATAGCCAACAGAAAAGCAGTCTTCCATGACAAGTATTTTAATTCAGCAGTAGCCGCAGGCTCAAAAGGTTGTAGAGTAAGTTTTTCCAACACAAAATTGAGATCCCAAGCAGGAGTAGGAGCTCTACGTGGGGGTCTTATATTCTTTGCCCCTCTAAGAAACTGCTTGAACAAAGGATGTGAAAACAATGGTGGGTCACAATCATAGTGAGCTGAAATTGCTGCAGCATGAATCTTAATGGAAGAGAAGGACAACCCTTTGTCCAATAACTCAGTAAGGTATTGAAGAGCCACACTCAAATTAGGCTCAGAAACCTGCAAATTCTTTGCTGTACTCCAAAATAAAAATCTCTTCCATTTTTCTGCATACACTTTCCTTGTACTAGGTCTTCTAGCTTCCATAATCACATTTAAAACTTGTTGAGGAAGTTGAGACCTGCTGTGTTTCAACACAGAATATGCCAGGCTGTTAGATGAAGAGAGTGAAGCTTGACATTGAGCAGATGACCATCCTTCTGAGATAACAGATGAGGAATCAGAGGTAAAGGCCATGGAGGCTTCCTTACCAGACTCAGTAGTGGGTACCAGTGTTGCCGAGGCCAATCTGGAGCTATCAAAATCATCCTTGGCCTGTCTTGTCTGACCTTTAATAGTACCTTTGGAAGAAGAGGCAGAGGAGGAAAGGCATACACATGAAGGTTTTTCCAACTGAAAGACAGAGCATCCACTTTCCAAGCTGTGTGATGAAACCCCTTTGTGCAATACTGTGGCAGCTGGTGGTTTAGTGGAGAAGTTTAACAGATCTATGTCTGGAGTTCCCCATGACACTGTCAATTTTTGAAATACATGAAGATCCAGTTTCCACCGTGGGGATCCATGATTTGTCTGCTTAACACATCTGCTAAGGAGTTCTGTGCTCCGGCAGAAACCTTGCCTGAAGAGTTAGTTGCAAGCTTAGCGCAGTCTCCCATAAAATCATTGCTTGCCTGCATAGAGGATAAGAATGTGTTCCCCTTGCTTGTTGATGTCCCACATGACAGTTGTGTTGTCTGTTAGAATCAACACCTGCCCTGGAAGAAGTAACTCCTTGAAAGCCATTAATGCAAACTGGACTGCTAACATCTCCTTCATGTTGATATGTAGATGCTGTAGTCTGGCAGGCCACTTGTCTTGTATCCACTTTCCATTTAGATGAGCTCCCCAAGCAATGTCCGAGGCATCTGTCGTTAAAATCTGACTCGCCTCTGGCCGGGTCACAGAGAGTCCCTTGTTTAGGTGACATTCCTGAGCCCACCACAAAAATTCTTTTTGAAGGCAAGGTATTATTTGAATGACAGTGTCCAAATCCTGGCAGTGCTGTGTCCATACATTTTTGAGATACCATTGTAGCTTCCTCATATGCAGTTTGGCATTGGGAAGCACCAGAATACAAGATGCCATGAACCCTAATGCTTGAAGGACTGTCCTTGCAGTCAGCACGGACTGATGAGATAGTTGATGGAAGTAAAGTGATAGACTCTTTTGTTTGTCCGGGGTTAAAAGGCCATCTGGGCTGCTGTATTCAGTCTCACACCCAGAAAGCACATGTCTTGAGAGGGTACTAGACTGGACTTTATTTCGTTCACAGAATACCCTAGGCATCTTAGCACTGCTATAACATGTTCCAGATGCTGTAGAAGGTCTTCCTTTTCTTGAGCCAGAATCAGGCAGTCGTCCAAGTAAGGATAGATTTGAATTCCTTGAAGCCTGAAGTAAGCTATCACTGGAGCCAGAACCTTTGTGAATACTCTGGGCGCAGTAGATAAGCCAAAGGGCAATGCAGAGAACTGATAGTGAGAATTTCCAGCTCGAAACCGCAGATACTTCCTGCAACTGAGCCTTATAGGCACATGAAGGTAAGCTTCCTTGAGATCTAAAGTTACCATCCAGTGATCTTTGCCCAGCAGAGGTAAAAGCTGTTGTAACGTCAACATCTTGAACTTGGGAATGTCCAAAAACGTGTTGAGGAGAGATAAATCCAAAATTGGTCTCCACGTGTTCCCCTTCTTTGGTACTAGGAACAGGCGAGAATAAAATCCTAGGCCCCTTTCTGATACAGGGACTGGCTGAATGGCCCCTATCTGGAGTAACTGAGACACTTGCTTGTGAGCCTCTTTTCTTTGTGTAGGAGGAACATCTGGCATGCCTTTGAAAGGGGGCATTGTATGGAAATAAAATCTGTAACCGTGGTGAATGATATCCAACACCCATTTGTCTTGAGTAATTAAATCCCAATTTTCTTTGAAAAGAGACAGTCTTTCTCCCAAAGGAGCTGCCAGACGGGAATCTACTGGCAGCTGAAAAGACAGGTCATTGGGTCTGTTTACGAAAGGACTGACCCCTGCCCTCACCAGAAGTCTGAGCAGGTGAACTCCCTGTTCTAGGCCTAAAAGAACCTTGAGCCCTGCCCCTACCACGTCTAGACCTACCCCTAGACTGGGAATCATAAGCAGGATATGTCCACCCCTTAGCAGGCCAATTTCTACTAAACTCAGGTGGCTGCACCTGCAAAAAATCTTTCACAGTTTGCATAGACTTAGCTTTGTCCTCCATTTTCTTTAAAACTGCTTCCACAGGCGATCCAAACAACACATCAGACTGTAAAGGAGCATCCAAAATCCTTGTCTTAACATGCTCAGCTAAATTCTGATCCTTCAACCAGGCATGCCTGCGAAGAACCGAACTGGTAGCAGCCACCCTCGAGGAGGCCTGTACAGCATCAAAACCACATTGCAAAGAATGCTTACCCACTTGTTCAGACACATGAACCAAATCCAGCAACTCTTTACACTCAATACCTTCCGCCAAAGCATCCACCTTAGATTTCAATTGTGAAAGGAGATAATTCTGATATTTTAGCATGTGAAACTGACAATTCAATGCTCTCATGGCTAGAGTGGAAGAAGTATACACTTTCTTTCCCCACCTATCCAAAGCCCTTGCCTCTTTATCAGTGGGAACAGGATTTTTAACCACAGAAGCTTTAACACCTTTAGGCCCTTGAGAAATAGTTTCTGGGTCCGCCCTAGGACTCTTAAACAAATACTTATGAGCTTCGGGCACCCTATAATACCTATCAGGCTTAACAGGAGCAGGAGGCAAAGAGTCAGGGTTCAGGGAAGCCTCTGCAAAACATCTTCCACCACATTCAACACAGGAGGAATAGCTAAGGGCCTATGCTGGGGTAAAAACAAGAATTCCCTAAGCCTTTTCCTGGAATCAGAGTAATCCTGGCCTTCCCATTTAAAGTGCTCCCTCATGGAGTGCAGAGTCTCTGAAAATGAGAAATCCTCAGGAGGAGAAGCTGTAGGAGTGGAATCATCCACATCAGAATCAGAATAAGTAGGATACTCCTGCAAGTCTTCCGCAGAAGACTCTGAAGCCTCTGAACACTGTTCAAAACTCTCAAACTCCGGTTCCACCCTGGGCCTCTTATCAGGCGGGGGCATAGAACCTCTAATCATAGTAATCAAATCTTCTGCCATTTTAAGCATATGTTTCTTAGGTACAGAACCCGAAATGCTAGGAGAAGCCCCCACTGAAGCTGAACTAGGCCTACCTCTCAACGAAGTTTTGGCAACAGAAGGAGAGGCTCTAACTACCTTGGGAAGAGAGGGAAGAACAGTCACCTGAGAAGCCCCCTCAGCCTGGCCTACCTCCTGAGAAGGCACATCCTGTAACAGTAAAGTTTCTGCCTGGGACTCCATGGAAACTCCTGGCAAAACCTCTGGCTCCACAGAGCCTTCTAAAGAACCGACGTCCGGGACTGCCGGTTCATCAACCCTAGGCTTCGCTGTTTTGTCCTTGCGCTTCTTGGACGAAGCGGGCGTCGGAGCATCCGACGGCATTTTATAATTGCAACGCTTTCCAAACACTAACCTGGCACAGTCTAACCTCCTCTTAATAGTGCGTTTGTTAAACCTAGCACAAGAGCGGCAACCAACAACGTCGTGCTCAGGCCCTAAACAAGGTATACACAAGGTATGGTAATCCCTATGAGGTATCTGTTTCCCACAAGAAATACAGTTATTCACTTTTTCTGACATCCGTAAAATACTGAGGCAAGAAAACCAAAATGTTCCCAACGGGTACTTAGCCAACTCTGTTTCGGTCTGAAACTCCGGTTTCGGAAATATTTCAGAACGCCAACCTGCACTCGCAAAACTGCTTCTGCATCGGACCATGCGGCAAAAAAGACTGAGGATATGGCGTCGGTCATGCGCATTAGTACCCTGACGTACTGACGTCAGTCTAATGCGCCCTGACCGACGTCAGCCTTATACTCTGGTATTCGGGCCGACTGGATGCGGACTATACCCAATAGTTAGGACTGCAGCAATGGGGAACGAAGAACATCCTTAGATATGCACAGTAAAACAAAGGCTGTAAAAATGTTTACAGTTCTTTAATTATATATGCTGGACATTTTTTTTTTAAACCAGCCAGAGGTGAACCTAAGGAACCAACTACGGAGAGAGTTAAAAAGTTTTATATAGCAAGTAAAAAGACCTAGGTTGGGACTGGATGAAAATATTCCTCCAACAGAATAAGGAGGACTTCAACTTCTAAAATTAAAATAGTTACTACAAGTCAACACAACTACAACTGGTATGTTTATCCCAGTCTGCACAACATCATGCAAAAAGGGAAACAAATGATGAGCATAAAGGGTAACAACAATTAGAGAACTAGGAGGTTAGACGTACAGTGACAAGCTCAGAGAAGAGCTGGACAGAGGCAATGAAAGACACAATGTATATACACTGTATATGTACGTATAAAAAATTAAAGACAGACATGTATAGCACAGACTTGCATATACACACACAATTTATATATATATATATATATATATATATATATATATATATATATATATATATATATATGGGTCCCCTTCACATTGCCGACACTTCAAAATGCCGAATTTCATATGGCCAAGACCATATGATCGACATTTGAAATGCTGACAATGTGGAATCGGCATCTCCGTACAGTGTGGAATGGAAAGATTTCCACTCCTGCACTGTCGGGCGATCTCGGAGTTGGTAAATCTAAGTTATGGGGGGTGCAGGGGGACTTGCCCCCTGCTAGCAGTGTTTAGATAAGTGACGTCCTGTCCAGTTCAGCTGGTTAATCTGGGAATCCTGAGACAATGTTACAATTGTCTCATGTACACAGACAGCCCTCTCCTCCTCCCAACAAACACAAACACATGTAAGAGATGCAACTATATAGCCAAACTGGAGGCTGAACTCTCTCAACACAGGACTAGCAAGACCAGACAAGAGAAGAAAGTAACCACACACACAACAAACCCAGTCTCACATAAACCAACCACAACTGCAAACCAAACACATAATAACACAAAGACATACTCGGAGGCTTTAATAAAAAACTTACGAAAACAACAGAGGCTCCCAAAGCAGACATCCAAGAAAACACCACCTTAAAACACTGCACATGCAACACATAGTACACAAAGTCAGTGTGCCAAACAATCACAGCCCTTAAGGCAAAACAGCATGCCTGATACACTAGTAATAGGTGACTCTATAGTCAGACACACTGATGTCCCGCTTACCAAGCTGAACAAAGAGAGGGTAACGGTGAGCTGCCTGTCGGGAGCTAGGATCCACCACATAACACAAGCACTCAGGTCACTCCAAAGCAAGTACAAATATGACTCCGTCATTGTCCATGCCGGCGTGAATGACCTGAGACTTACCTCCTTGGACTACATGAAAAGAGACATAGAGGAGCTCTCTGATTATGTATCCCAGGCCGGTATGACCCTGACCCTGAGCAGCATCTTGCCCTCACCAAGAATGATGCCACAATACAAAGACAAGATGATCAGCTTTAATAATTGGCTCAATTATTGGTGTCATTCTAGGGGGATCCAATGTCTGTCTGCTTGGGATGACATGCTGGACAAGCCACACTGCTTCGCAAGGGGCGGCTTGCACCTGTCACCACTGGGCTTCCGGATATTGGCTAAGGCTCTTGCCACTCCCATAGTGCCTTTTTTAGGCAAGGCTCAAAAGACAAACCCACCACCTTAGAAAACAATAAAGGAAAAAAAATAAGGGTAATGCTGCTCAACGCCAGAAGTCGAAATCTCAAGATGCAGGCTCTAGAAGCACTCCTCAGTATGGAGAGCATCGATATCTGTGCAGTAACTGAAACCTGGTTCAAGGCTCCTGAGAGCACCCCAGCCCTACCAGGTTATACCTCGTATCATGCATTTCAGCCCCAAAACCTGGGCCGAACCACAAAAGGAGAGGGAGTGTCCATATTCATTAAAGACACCCACACCTCCAGGTTAGTGGCAATGCACGAAGCATCGGAGACCATCCATGTGCAACTAACCATAGGCAAAAAGTGCAGTTTTGTACCTACCATAAATGTAGATGTCCGATAGATATGCAACTGCAGTCATAACATATGGGTTGTCCTGGCTCAGGCAGCCCTCGGTCGGCCAAATTCCAAAGTCTGGGTCCAGCGTCGGCTGGTGTCGCCTCCTCTCAGATGTCACAATGGCTGGAGTATAAAGGCATCAGCAGACGCCATCTTCTTCAGTGTTTCTTGCCCAAGATGTCAGGTGCCCACTTAGGAAGGCTAAATTTTGTAAATGGATAAAAAATAATCCCAAGCATGCACAACAGTAATAAACAGATACACCACAGGCGATACCCCCAGCTGAAGGGAAGAGAGGTAGTGACCCAAAAAGAAGGATACAGAGGGGTAGGAGGGTGGGAAAATCTGACTGCAGTTGCATATCTATCGGACATCTACATTTATGGTAGGTACAAAACTGTACTATGTCCGTCAAGAATGCAACGGCAGTCATAACATATGGGTTGAATATCATAGCCAAGCTGGGGGTGGAAGGAACTATGATAAGGATGGTGTAGCTATAATCCCCTGCAGGACTGCCGAAGCAAAGCCTGCTCGGGATCTGGAGTATAATGGCAGGTGGTAGTGCTTGGTAAATGTATGCACGGAGCTCCATGTAGCAGCCTCTAAAATGTCCTTTGTTGCCACTCCTCTTAGGAAAGCTGTGGAAGTGGCTATAGCTCTGGTGGAGTGTGGCCTAATATTGGCTGGCACACCTTTTCCATGAAAAGAATAGCAGAATCTGATGCAGTGTCCAATCCATTTTGAAATTGTTTGTTTGGAGATTGCTTTTCCTTGTACTCCAGCAGCATAGGCTACAAACAGCTGGTCAGACCTTCTGGTGGCCTTAGTTCTGTCCAAGTAGTAGCGTAATTGTCTGTGTATGTCCAAAGTATGCAGTAGTTTTTCCCCCTTATTTTGAGGATTGGGGAAGAATGTAGGCAGATGAATAGCTTGATTTAGAGACACCCTGGGAATAACTTTTGGCATGAATGTAGGATTGGTTCTTAGGGAGACTCTGTCTTGATGAAAAATGAGGAAGGGGGGCACTGCCATGAGTGCCTGAATCTCCGAAACTCTTCTTGCAGAAGTGACTGCCAATAAGAAGGCCGTCTTCCATGAAAGAAACTGCATTTCTGAGGATGCTGCTGGCTCAAAGGGAGGAAGAGTTAGTTTTTCCAACACGTAGTTGAGGTCCCATGCAGGTACTGGCTGTTTTCTAGGAGGTTTGATATTCTTTATCCCTCTTAAAAACTGTCTTAGCAGAGGATGTGAAAACACTGGAGGGTCACAGTTGTATTTTGCTGAGATTGCTGAGGCATGAATCTTTATTGAGGAGTATGAGAGTCCAGTATGAGACAGTTCTGCCAAGTATTCCAATATCTGAGGAATACTCAGTAGTTCTGTGTCCTGACCCTTTTTGGCATTCCAGATGCTGAATCTCTTCCACTTGGCTGAATAGGTTTTTCTGGTGGAAGGTCTGCGTGCTTCCAGCAAGATCTCTTGAACAGATTTGGAAAGAGAGTTAGGTGTTGAAGTCATGGAAGTCTCCAGGCTGTCAGATGCAATGTTTTCAGGTCTTGATGTACAGTCCTGTAATTGTGTTGCATTAGGAGCAGGGGCCATAGGGTCAGAGGCCATGGTTTGGTCCGAGTTATGATCAATAGCAGTGGGTACCAATGTTGCCTTGGCCAGTCTGGCGCTATCAAGATGCCTGTTGGTTGTTCTGCCTTTATTTTCAGTATCACCTTGGTCAGCAGAGGCAGAGGGGGGAATGCGTAAATTTTTAGAGAATTCCAGCTGAAGGAGAGAGCATCCGTTTTCCAAGCTAGAGGGTGATGAGTCCTTGTGCAAAACTTTTCCAGGTGATGATTTAGGTGGGAAGCAAAAAGATCTACGTCCGGTATTCCCCATGTCCTTGTCAGTTGAAAGAAAATGTGAGGGTGCAACATCCATTCGTGTGGATCCATGAAGTTTCTGCTCAGATTGTCCGCCAGTACATTGTCCTTGCCAGGTACAAACTGGGATTGTATCTTCAGGCTCAGGGATTTTTCCCAGAGAAGCATTGTTAGTCTGCAGAGGGGATAAGAATGAGTGCCTCCCTGCTTGTTTATTTACCACATGACAGTGGTGTTGTCTGTCCTTATTAGAAAATGTCCTTCTTGTAGTGATTTTTCGAAAGTCTCGATGGCATGTATCACTGCCAACATCTCCTTTTGGTTTATGTGCAGATGGCTTTCCTTTGGCGTCCATAGACCTTGAATGCATCTGCCCTCCATGTGCGCCCCCCATCCATGGTCTGAGGCGTCTGTTGTGATTATTTGGCCTGCTTGAGGTCTGTTGAAAGACATGCCTTTGTTTAGTTGACTGGCTTGAGCCCACCATAGAAATTCCTTCTGCAGGCATGGAATAAGTGGGATTATGTCCTCTAGGTTGTTGCTGTGTTGAGACCATAAGTTTTTTAAATACCATTGCAGCTTTCTCATATGAAGTCTTGCCAAAGGTATCAGAACGATGCAAGATGCCATGAAACCCAGGGCCTGCAGGATTTTCCTTGCAGTCAGCTGGGAAAGCTTTGCTAGGCCTTTGAAGTACTCTGGTAAATGCTGCTGTTTTTCCTCTGTGAGGTAGGCCATTTGTGTTTCCGTGTCCAGTTTGGCTCCTAGGAATGTAATCTGTTGAGATGGTAGTAATTTTGACTTTTGAATGTTGACTGTGTATCCCAAGGCCTGCAGTAGATGCATGACATAGTCCAAATTCCCTTTTAAGGTTTGTTTGTTGTCTGCTTGTATGAGGCAGTCATCCAAGTAGGGGTATATTTGAATCCCTGCTGTCTGCAGTGTGCCACTACTGATGCCAGGCATTTCGTGAACACTCTGGGCAGTAGACAAGCCAAACGGCAATGCTGAGAATTGATAATGCTCTGTTCCTGCAAGAAATCTGAGGTATCTTCTGCAGCTTTGTCTGATTGGGACATGCAGGTATGCCTCCTTGAGGTCCAGAGTGACCAGCCAAGACCCCTTGCCCAGCATGGGAAGAAGCTGCTGTAACGTCAGCATTTTGAACTTTGGCACAATGAGGAAAGTGTTTAAATTTGACAAGTCCAGTATGGGTCTCCATTTGTTTTCTTTTCTTGGAACAAGGAACAGTCTTGAATAAAATCCCTGGCCTTGCTCGTGAGGAGGAACCCTTTCTATTGCTTTTATACTTAGTAGCTTGGAAACTTGAGAGAGAGCCTCTGCCCTTTGATGATGTGGCAGGTTTGGCATGCCTTGTCTTATTGGTAATGTGTGGAAGTGGAATCTGTAGCCTTTGTTTATCAAATCCAGAATCCAATTGTCTTTGGTTAAGATATGCCAGTTTTGTGAGAATAAGGCTAATTTTCCGCCCAAAGGTGCTTCTCTTTGAACCTTTGTAAGCGGTACGAAAGTGAAGTCATTGTGATTGTCCCTGTGGTGCAGCTGAACTGTCTGCGCCACTTCGTTGATTAGGAGGTTGCCATTGGCGGCCCCTGTAAGATCCACAGTGTTGTCCTCTACCCCTGGCTCGTCTGCTTTTTCCCCTTTGAAACTTGTCAGAGCCGGGGAAGGACCAATTCTTTGAGGGCCAGTTTCTGCTGAATCTGGGTGGCTGAACCTGAAGGAAATCCTTTACTGTCTGTACTGACTGCTTTTTCCTCTATGGATTTCAATACATCTTGTGCAGTAGCACCAAAAAGCTTTTGTTTCTCCAAAGGTGCATCCAGTAACTTTACTTTAACATGGTCAGGCAAAGATTGATCCTTCAGCCAAGCATGTCTACGTATTACAGCCCCAGTCATAGCTGCCCTACATGAAGCTTCCAGTGCATCATAACCACACTGCAGAAAATGGTTATTAACCTGCTGAGTGCTATGTATATGATCCTGCAGTGCCTTTTTATCAATAGGCTCAGAAGAGGCTACCTTTTTCTGTAAATCATCCAGGAGAAAATCTTGGTAGTGAAACATGTGAAAAAGGCAGTTAAGAGACCTCATGGCTAGGGTAGTAGAGGTGTACACTTTTTTACCCCATCTCTCCAGGGACCTTGCTTCTCTGTCAGCTGGCAGTGGGTTTTTGGCAGAGGAGGAAGCCACTCCCTTGGGGCCCTGTGAAATAGTTTCTAGATCCACAGAGTGGGCCTTAAAAAGGTGCTTGTGAGTGTCAGGGACCCTATAATATCTGTCCGGCTTGACAGGAGCAGGAAGAAGAGAGTCAGGGTTGGCACTGGAGTCAGAGAAAACATCATCCAAAGCATCCATAACTGGAGGGATAGCCAGAGGTCTGTGCTGGGGGAGCTTGAGGAAAGTACGAAGCCTTTTCCTGGAGTCAGAGAATTCCTGACCCTGCCATTGAAAATGTTCCCTCATGGAATGCAGAACTTCCCCAAATGAGAAATCCTCTGGAGGGGAGGCAGAGGGAATAGATTCCTCAGCATCGGAGTCCTCATAGGCCTGGAAGGTTTCTTCTTGAGTGTCAGAGTGCTCAGAATCCCCAGAGGCTTCATCCGAAGAGAGGTCGTCCGCCTGCTCAGTTCTAGGCCTTTTCTCTGCAGGTGGCTGAGAACCCCTGTCCGGATGAGGCTGAGACCCCCTGATAAGGGAAATAAGATCTGCAGCCAGAGACATGATCTGCTTATCAGAGGAAGGGGCCTGGGCAGGTTTAGGATGGGCCTTGGCCTAACTGGCGGCCTTAGCATGTGCAAAGGCCTTGATGGACATGGAAACAGGAGGCCTAGCAGCCCCACGTGCAGGCGTTACCTTGTCCACAGGAATGGTGTCGGGTAGGTCCAGAACTTCGGTTTCCGGAGGAAAATCAACAACCGGCACCGAAGAGGTCTCCGAGACCGAAGGTCGTGTTAGCGCTGTGTCGTCGGCCTGGAGCGGTAGATTTACCACTTCCGAAGGAGCCGGAGCGCTAGCAGAGGGTTTAGGAGAAACATCGGTAGTGGACGCGGGCTGAGGATGTCGGTCCCGGTCCTTGCGTTTTTCAGCAGATTGGGTTGTCGGCTGTTCCGATGGCATGATATACGCAAAAGATTCACCGAAGAAGTCCTCGGCGAATTCTGCCCGGCGCCTGAGAGTGCGCTTATTAAAGCAGGCACAGGCAGCACAGGCCGAGACGTCGTGGTCAGGGCCTAGGCAGGAAAGGCAGAGAGAATGGAAGTCCTTATGAGGTATTTGTTTACCACAAGACAAACAATTAATAACTTTCTCAATTTGTTCTGACATCGGCTGAAGCAAGAATAAATATTCCCCAATGGGGTACTTAGCTTTTAGATGACTTTGGTACTGAAAACACAGGAGCTGACCGACCGGCACTTGCGAACTGCTTCTGCTTCGGGCACCGCGCGGCAAGAAAGACTGAAGAAGATGGCGTCGGCCGATGCCTTTATACTTCAGCCGTTGTGACGTCAGAGAGGAGGCGACACCAGCCGACGCCGGACCCAGACTTTGGAATTCGGCCGACTCAGGGCTGCCTGAGGCAGGACAACCCATATGTTATGACTGCAGTTGCATTCTTGAAGGACATCTGCTATACAACTTGTAGCATGCTACAGACCACCCTCTCAATCTCAGGAACTCCATTCAGCCTTCCTGAAGACACTGGAGGATATGAATGTCTCACCAAATACCATCATATTGGGAGACTTCAACTACCCAAACATAGACTGGGTGCATTATTCAAGCCCCAACACCCTAGCCCAAAGGTTCCTGGAATTCATCAACTCAAATGCGATGGAACAACTAGTCACCTCCCCCACAAGGGGAAATAATATACTTGACCTGATCATCACAAACATGGGGACAAAATGCTCAACACCGGAAGTATACCCCTCACTAGTGAGATCAGACCATAAACTAATAACCCTAGATATTCATATCCCACCTCCACCCCCAGCACAAAAGACCACAGTGAGAAACTTCTCAAAAGCCAACTTTACACTTCTTAGGACTGAAATGGTATCCTTCAAGCCTCCTGGGCCAGTGGAAACCACATCCCACACTGCTGAATCCTTCACAAATGCTTTCTATGGGCATCTCCAAGAATGCGTGGATCATGCAATCCCAAATAAAACCAAGACCTTTTCCACCAAAGGCAGGCATCCTATCTGATGGACCCCAGACATAAACAAACTTTATAACAAGAGAAGGAAGCTACTGCAAGACAGAGCAAAATCCCATAAAGAGAAGGCATCTCTGATCAGCACTAGCAAAAAACTACGTTCGCTAATAAAATCATCAAAGGCCAACTTCGAGAGAAAAATCGCTAAGGACACTAAAGATAACCACAAGGCCTTCTTCATTTATGTTGGAAACATGGGCGGAAACCCTCAGATATGCTCAGAGTTAGTTCATGACGGCAAAAAATACACTGAACCCACAGATATTGCCAACATACTGGCAGACAGGTTCAGTGCAAATTTCTCCCCCAAAAGACGAAATAAATATCTCAGCTGAATGCAACCTCCCTGAAATCTCAGATGTCCAGGTGAGAGCTGCCCTCAGCAAAGCTAAAAATACAGCATCCATGGAACCTGATGGTGTCCCGGGTTGCGTGCTACGTGAACTCCTAGAGGAGCTAAACCCGCACATAAGAATGCTGTTTAATCTTAGCCTTGCTACAGGATACGTCCCTGAACACTGGCGTACAGCTACAGTGGTCCCACTCCACAAAGGTGGCACCTCTACAGACCCTGGAAACTACCGCCTCATAAGCTTGACCAGCCTGGTCTGCAAAGCTATGGAAAGGATCACTATGGAACTCATAAACAAAGACATCGGGGACCTACAGACAATTGACCCTACCCAGTTCGGCTTTGTAAAAGGCAGATCCTGCCTTTTAAAGCTGGTGGACTTTTTTGAGACAGTCAGTAGAGCCATCAATGAAGGCAAAGCAGTTCATACAGCCTACCTGGATCTGGCAAAAGCCTTCGACACAATACCCCACTCAGGCATCATAGACAAGCTCAACAGCTTAAATGTAAACCCGTTTGTCACAAGATGGGTTGCAAACTGGCTAAAGGACAGAACCCACAAAGTCAGAATAACTGGAGCTATGTTAGACTCTAAGCCAGTCACAAGTGGAGTCCCACAGAGCTCTGTCTTGGGACCCCTCTTGTTCGGCATTTATTTCTCAGACGTGCAGGCAAACATAGGGGGGTTGTGGCTGACGAAGTTTGCAGACGACTGCAAACTAGGCACCATAGTCGATACACCAGCTGACACATGCATCCTCCAGAAGGGCCTCACAGAAACAGACGACTGCTGCCAGAGTCATGGCATTAAACTAAATGCCAAAAAATGTATAGTCATCCCCTTTGGAAAAAACAAAGTACCCACAAATTACCACATAGGTGGTAATCCATTAAGTAAGGAAAAAGTAATCAGAGACCTGGGGACCCAAGTTGACAGTGACCTCTCATTTGACACTCACGTCGTCAAAGTGGTTAGAAAGACCTTCTACCTTGCCCACCTTATCATGAAGGAATTCACTTCCAGATCAAAGGATGTCATTGTACCCTTCTATTCCTCCCTTATCAGGCCTATGATTGAGTACAATGCCCCATTTGGTATGTACCTCACCCGGCACCTGCAGCAGCTGGAGAGACCCCAAAAGTACCTTACCAAGAGGATCAAGGGTCTCCAGCATATGTCATATGCTGCCAGACTGAAAAAGCTCCAACTCTATTCAGTAGCATACTGCCTGCTCAGAGGTGATCTGTACCTTACGTACAAGGCCATGTACAATTCAGAATTAATGGACATGCTCCACCTCAAAAGATCCAAATCAATCAGAGCCACGAGAGCTAAAGATCTAAACCTCAGCACAAATATGAATAGGACATGCTGGAGGGACAGATTCATAAACCAGAGGCTTCCCGCACTCTGGAACAGGATACCTGTCCATGTTAGGCAGAGCCCCTCACTGACTCTCTTCAAGAGAAATCTGGACGAATGGATGGGTGATCGTAGGTTTACCCCGGGGGTCATCTCTGTGTCATTGCTAGATAGAGGCACAGTAAACTAAATTTAATTTAATTTGTACACTTTTGTATCATTACATGGGGTGGCGAAAGCCACATACACTTTGGCTAGGCTTATAAATGCCGTAGGGCAGATAGCCTAGTACTATACTATGAAACTATGTTTTTTACTTTTGTATTTCATATTGTCGACATTTCAAATGTCGATCATATGGTGTCAGCCATATGAAATTCAGCATTTTGACATGTCGAACATATGAAGTGGATCCATATTATATACATACACACACACATATATATATATCTCTGTGTGTGTGTGTGTGTGTATGTGCATGTATATACATAAATACACACACACACACACACACACACACACACACACACACACACACACACAAGGACTACAGCATATGCAACAAAGAAAACTCAAAGTGCAGCCCATTTGTGTGCATCTCTCTCTCTCTCTCTCTCCTCCTCCCTCTGAATACAACAGGAAAAGATGCAGCAGATAGAAACCAGCTTTGAAGGCAAAGTGCTATAATTCTGTGAACAGCTTCAGTAAGGGGAAGCGACAATGTACTGTAATATAACTAAGAAATGACCATTCATTCTCCAGGATTTTTAGTATCCCAAAGTTTGATAGCAAAAATGAAGGAGAGAGAGAGAAAGGAGCTTGCCAGGGATATTTAATATATTGATAGAAGCTCAGAAGTAAGTAGGTTTTATAAAATCGTATAAGTTAACTACAAAAATCAAAAGCACAGTATGAAGGCAGACTGGGAATGAAAGTTAAACAAGTTGCAAGAGAATCATGCCCTTAGATATGTCAGTCCCAGAAGTAAGTCATCATATCCATTTCATATCCCTGCTTGGAAATGTCTTCGTACATATTTCTACGCCCCTAACAAACACAAGGTGCTCAAACAGGCAGACCATAGGGGATGGCAATGGGGATTAGAAAGGAAAGACTGGGGACATGCAGTCCAGTCCAGTACAAAATTAACCAAGTCTAAACCAGATTGACAAAACCTGCACAGTCCACAGTGGTTGACTGAATAATATTAGAGAAGGAACTCGATTGTCTAAGATGGGAGTTAGAAATAGAGGAACCAAAGTAGTATAAAGCCAAAAAACGATAAGAAAATGGAAATCAGACAGCATTCCGACAAGTGAAGAAGTACCTGAGATAATGAATATAATGTCAGATAGCATTCCTACAAGTGAACAAGTACCTGAGACATTGAATATAATGTCAGCTAGCATTCCGACAAGTGAACAAGTACCGGAGACAATGAATATAATGTCAGATAGCATTCTGACAAGTGAACAAGTACCGGAGACCATGAATATAATGTCAGATAGCATTCCTACAAGTGAAGAAGTACCGGAGACAATGAATATAATGTCAGATAGCATTCCGACAAGTGAAGAAGTACCGGAGACTATGAATATAATGTCAGATAGCATTCCGACAAGTGAAGAAGTACCTGAGACAATGAATATAATGTCAGATAGCATTCCGACAAGTGAAGAAGTACCTGAGACAATGAATATAATGTCAGATAGCATTCCGACAAGTGAAGAAGTACCGGAGACAATGAATATAATGTCAGATAGCATTCCTACAAGTGAAGAAGTACCTGAGACAATGAATATAATGTCAGATAGCATTCCTACAAGTGAAGAAGTACCGGAGACAATGAATATAATGTCAGATAGCATTTCTACAAGTGAACAAGTACCTGAGACAATGAATATAATGTCAGACAGCATTCCGACAAGTGAACAAGTACCGGAGACAATGAATATAATGTCAGATAGCATTCCTACAAGTGAACAAGTGCCTGAGACAATGAATATAATGTCAGATAGCATTCCTACAAGTGAACAAGTACCTGAGACAATGAATATAATGTCACGTTGCATTCCTACAAGTGAAGTAGTACCCGAGACAATGAATATAATGAAAGAAAAGCAAATGTAATGAATACAATCAAAAGTATGTTGCATACTGACAAATTATTGTTATGAGCAGAGTTCTCACAAACTCAGAATAAGACTGAAAGAGAGGTGAGGTGTGGGCTGATGTTGCTAGTACAAAAGTTAGTGCTTAGAACTAGGCAAAGCTTCCTATGGAGAAATAGGTATGGATGCAAAAGCGAGATGCAATGCTGGAGTCACATTCTACATAAAAGAATATCCTGGCTTCACAACAGTACATAAAGGAAAATTCTGAATAACCTATTCAGAAATGCGTTAAGTTTCTCTACAGCAATGAGACTGTTCTGGTTGCATGATGGTATAGATGAACTGTATTCAGGGTTTCTGTCTTGAACAAGTAAAATGAAATGTGTAAAAAGGACAAAACTAACCACAAAGCCTTCTTTAGCTATGTTAAGAAATTTAAGTGGCAACTCACAGATATGCACTGAACTAGAGCAAAATAGCACAAAATATACTGAACCTACTGATATTGCCAATATCCTGGCAGACAGATTCAGTGCAAACTTCACCCCCTCACCTCCAAAAGGGCCCACAACAATACCGGAAAGGTGTAGTGTCCCGGAAATCACAGATGCACAGGTGAAAACAGCCCTTTCAAAAGCCAAAAACACAGTGTCAATGGGGCCAGATTGTGTCCCAGGCAGCGTCTTGCATAAACTACAGAACAAATTAATCCCCCACCTAAACACGCTGTTCAACCTCAGCCTCTCCACAGGCTACGTGCCCATAGAATGGCGTACAGCAATGTTTATTCCACTTCACAAAGGAGGGGCCACAACTGACCCTGGTAACTATCGCCCATAAGCCTGACTAGCCTGATCTGCAAGGCTATGGAGCGCATCATCATGGAACTCATTAACAAAGACACTGGGAACCTCCAAACACTTGACCCGACCCAGTTCAGCTTTGTTAAGGGCAGATCATGCCTACTAAACCTGGTTGACTTCTTCAATACAGTCACCAAGGCCATAGACGAGGGAAAGGTGGTTCACACAGCCTGCCTTGACCTCACCAAGGCTTTCAACACCATTCCCCACTCAGGTATTACAGAAAAACTCACCAGCCTGAGCATAAACCCCTATGTCATGAGATGGGTTGCCAACTGGCTTACAGACAGAACTCACACGGTTAGAATAGCAGGCTCCAGGTCCGACTCTAAACCAGTCACAACTCGGTCCTGGGACCCCTACTGTTCGGCATATACTTCTCAGAAGTACAGGCAAACACAGGAGGACCATGGCTAACCAAGTTCGCCGATGACTGCAAACTGGGAGCCATAATTGACTCTTCGGCTGACACGGACATCCTCCAAAAGGGCCTTACTGAGACAGACACCTGATGTCAAAGTCATGGTCTCAAGCTAAATGCCAGAGAATGCATAGTCATCCTGTTTGGGAAAAACAAAACACAAACGAATTACCACATAGGTGGCAGCCCCCTTAATACAGAAGAGGTAATAAGTGATCTGGGGACCCAAGTAGATAGTAATCTCTCCTTTGACTATCATATTGCCAAAGTAGTTAGGAAATCTTTCTATGTGGCCCATCTAATTACTAAAGGGTTCGTATCTAGAAATAAAGAGGTTATAGTGCCCCTCTACTAATCACTCAGACCCATCATAGAGTACAATGCCCCATTTGAGATGTACCTCACAAACACTTCCAACAGCTGGAAAGACCACAAAAGTACCTCACCAAGAGGATTACTGGCCTCAAACATATGTCCTATGCAGCCCGACTGAAAAAACTCCGGCTGTACTCAGTGGCATATCGCTTACTCAGAGGTGATCTCTGCCTGACTTACAAAGCCATGTCCAACTCAGAATTGATGGACATGCTCCACCAAAAGTAATCCAAGTCACTGCGAGCCACGCGTTCTAGTGAGCTAAACTTCGTCACAACAATAAATAGAACATGCTGGAGGGATAGATTCCTGTCAGAGACTCCCCATGCTTTGGAACAAAATTCCAAACTACATTAGGCAGAGCCCCTCACTAACACTCAAGAGAAACCTTGACGAGTGGATGGGTAACGGAAAATACACCCCTGGGATCACTTCATTGGCTCTGCCTGACAGAGGATCAGTTAATTAATCAATGGGGCAGCGAAAGCCGACACACTCTGGCTAGGCTAATAAATGCCCTCGGGCAGATAGCCTAGTAGTACCTACCTATGAACTGAAATCCCAGGTACTGGGATGTGACCAACTGTAGAAGTTATCTAATGAGTGGGTTTAATAAAAGTAAAACTAGCCAGCCATCGGTGAGTTCAGCATGCAGGTAGATTGCACAATTTGCACTAGAATGCCATTTTTGATGATCTAAAAGCAAAAAAATAAAAAAAGAACCCTGGAAGACACCCCTAGGGTAAAAGCAGTGCATATGTTACTTCTGCGCAACAAATGGCATAGACTCCCTTGTTAAAAATTATCATAACACCTGAATGTCCCAGAAGGATGCTTCAAGAAGACTTGACTCCAAGAAGACTGGGCTTTGCCTTACCTTTCAGTCTTTAGTCTTTGGTATTACAGCTGTAGTCTAAGCCATCCTATAGGATTTGCCTTTCGATCCCCATATGAGGGATCATTAACCACAGACTAAGGCATCCTATCAGACCTACCTGCTGGTCTCCATATAAGGGATCGTTAACCACAATCTATACCAACCTATAGGACCTGCCCTGCTGATCCTCATATGAGGGATCATTAACCACAGCCTAAGGCAACCTATAGGACCTGCCTGCTGATGCCCATATGAGGAATTGTTAACCAAAGTCTAAGCCATCCTACAGGACTTTCCTGATGATCCCCATATGAGGGATCGTTAACCACAGCCATCTTTCTGCTAGCAAGGCAATGAAGCCAGAAGCTTCGCCTTTGCAGGTGTCAGAACTAAAGCTCTAGGACTAACCGCCTTAACTTATGTTGTACTCCGCCAAGACATAGAAGACAGCGCTACTGTGGGACCACAGGGACACATGCACTGCATTTCTGTTAGGTAATGTATATCCACATTGTTCATCACCATACATCAGGATTATGAATGGCAGAAAACCGAGACAGCATGTAAATGCTAAATTCAGGAGACAGGCCGAACTGTATACTCACTGTGAGAGGTCACTGTAGGTACTGGCACTAAGTATGTGTATCCCCCTAGAGCAGGGACATTAGGAAAACAGCCTGGACTGTGACCTGCATGCTACATACACATATACATGCACATGCTGTAGATAACTAGGGCTTTAACAGCCAGCTGAAACATCTGATGGAAAAGCAAAAGCCAACGTGAAGTGAAAAACTGGGGGTATATGTACTCAAAAGCTGAATGCACCTTCCTCCCCTTCAGTGGGTCCTGTTCGATATCCTGTACGCTGTTACAGAAAAGAGCCCCTCTCTCCAAAGTTATCCATCTGAGCTATACATACACAAAAGATAGTCAAAGTCAAAATGCACACACATATACAAACACACACACACACACACACACACACACACACACACACACACACACACACACACTGATGTCTCTAGCACTAGCTATGCCAAAAACACAGGTTATTGTGAACCAGCTACCTAATGGTCACATGTTCTAGAGACTACAGCAAAGCTTAAATCTCCAAGTCCACATCAAAGAAGACATAGGCCATGTGATAAGGTAATCATATCTGTTCAGTACTCTGGACTCTGAGTCATGAGAGGTGTTGCTAAACAATGGCATCTCAGGAATCTGTGCTGGGCAGCAGCACTTGGGCACTTCTCCAGCAGATGCACAAATTAAAGTGCAGATCTCTATAAATTAGAAACAGAGAGACTAAGCACATCCTTAGTGGTTCCAAGCCACATGTAATCCAGGCCACACTAAACACATCCTCAGTTTTATTTTTAACTGATCTTTTTAGCCAACACCAAGAAAGACAGAAAATAATTCAAAAGAAATCATTCCAAAAGCTTTCTGCAAAGAAAGGTCCTTAGGAGATGGAAAAAAAATAATTCATTACTTCTACATTATCAAGACAAGAGGTACCAAAGTCTTCAGACTTACAGCTGAGGAAAATTCAACAGGCAACAAGCAAGATGACATTTTTCTTCAGACTTTGCACGGTGTTCACTGTAGAATGAAATGGAGCTGGAAAACACAGTATGCAGGAATATGCAATCAGCCAAAGTTTCAAAGAGTAGCTTTAAAGAATGTTTAAGGTCGTACATGAGATAAGGTGGGATGCATGTTTTATGAAGTACTTGTTCAGGCTTGAACACCATCAGTGGGCCCACTGTTGGTATGGCAACACAAGATAAATGCTGTGCTACCTAACTCTAATGTCCACCTACTCAGTCATTCACCACTACCTGCACCATTTGGACCTGGTTTCTTTCTCCCTTGCCTTAGCGCTGCCTGTCAAGTCCAACATCTAGCTTATGTCCCATTGTCTGTTCAGTCTGGTAATGCCCTTTTCCTGTTCCTTTATAAAACTCTCGTAGCTACTATCGGCACGGTTTGCAACGTGAAGTGTCATGCCACAGACTTAAAGAGTTAAGTGTCAAGACGACTACAGTGATTTTGATGGGTTAGAGAGAGATTTTTTTTCTTTTTATGACCAAACAACAAATGTGAGCATTTTCTTTCACAGTTCAAAACAGAAGAGAGACATTTAGGACTCGTACACCAACTAACCCAAATAAAGGTACACTGACCTGAACCAAAATGAATATGGAAGGCTACATACTCCCAAAATGTAAGCTAGATAAAATACTGAAGAGCTGTATAATTTAGTGCAGAAATGCAGTAGAATAACCATTTGTCAACTACTAGAGGTGGTCCTCCTGACGGTAGACATATTATTAAAGGAATCATTTATTTTTACTCTCTTGTTTTGGTCCCCACATCTGACTATCAACTGTTAGTCTCTCCTAGTTCACTGGATCTTACAAAGATGTTGTAACTTCCCTGCGACTCTACCTGACCTCTGTCCAGGGCCAAAAAGAAAAAACAGGATTGCAGTGCGGCATCATACTGCTTCTGATGATGCGTTTTTTCATTATGTCCTTATTCTCCCCTTCAACCACGTACACTTGAACATCCCAAGGTGGGCAGGGTGGACAGTATATTCTGCCAGTGCCGTGGTGAATCACAGAATGTCTCACACCATGCGTCCTCAGCCTCGAGCACTGGGGATTAACCTCACGGTGTGTCCAACTACTGTGCACCCCTCACCCCCCAGGGCAAACAATCTTTCTGACGACAAAGCTACTGATCAAATTCAGGCTGCACAGGACATAGTCAGGGTTTTATGCCTCTATGCCACATGTATTGAGGAAAGTCCGTGCATTTTGGAATAGGAAGCACCATATTTAACTCTAGAAATTAATACAGCAAAGACAAACCCACAGCATATGGGGAATTGCAATCACTAACCTTGACCACAACTGGAACATTTCTATCCAATAGGGCCAACAATATTAAAACAGTGGATAGAAAGAGAGAAAGAAGCATAAGACAGTGGAGCCTGGAACCAAAGTGAAATGTATCGGTTAAACTTTATCTTGAATGCTGTGTGCAGGTGTAGAAACCTTACATGAAGGATAGCAAGAATGTAAAGAGGTGCAAAGAAATGTACAGAATGGAGGTGAGAAAGTGCAGAAAAGTTCACATGGGACATAATTATAGGTAAAACCATTTTGAAAGAAAGGATACAGAGGGCTCAGGAAATGTAGACCACAGACACACCGCTTCATTCAGTAATGGGGGAGTGTTTCAAGAAATGAATACAGAATGTGAAGGTAGTACCAATAGCAGAAACAGTATTATCAGATTAAGTTGGAGATGGGCAGGTGTGGAGGTACATGTGCCTCTGTATGAACAGCAGGAACAGTATTAGATTAAGTTGGAGATGGGCAGGTGTGGAGGTCCATGTGCGCATGTATGAACAGCAGGAACAGTATTATCAAATTAAGTTGGAGATGGGCAGATGCGGAGATACATGTGCCCCATTATGAAGAGCAGGAACACTATTATCAGATTAAGTTGGAGATGGGCAGGTGTGGACGTACATATGCCCCTGTATGAACAGCAGGAACAGTATTATCAGATTAAGCTGGAGATGGATAGGTGTGGAGGGACACGTGCCCCTTTATGAACAGCAGGAAAGTACAGTTGTGTACACTTACCATAAATGTAGATGTTTGAGTGTATTCACTGATGCAGTCATCACACTTGGGTTATCCTGCCAGGGGTAGCCCTCAGTCGGCCCGAATACCAGAGGCTTAGTATTTCTGTGTCAGTTGCTGTCGCTCCAGGACTGACATCAGGTCATCAGTGTTATAAAATTAGGCAGATGACACCATTACATCAGTTTTTCTTGCCCCAACTGTCAGGAGCCCCTAAATATGGAGCTAGGTTATGGTGGAAGAACACCACCAGTGGAAAGTAAATACCAAAAATTCCCTTGTAAGGAAAGAGGAAGAGAGAGAGAAGAGAGACAAGGGGGCTGGAGGGTGGGAAAAGTACAGTTGTGTACACTTACCATAAATGTAGATGTTCGAGTGTATTCACTGTTGCAGTCATTACATTTCGGTTATCCTGCTGGCAGGTTGCCCTCAGTCGGCCTGAATTCCAAAGTCTTGGGTCCTACGTCAGTTGCTGTCGCCTCTTCCCTGACGTCAGGTCGTCAGGGGTATAAAAGATGCAGCAGACGCCATTTTATTTAGTTTTTCTTGCTCCAGATGTCAGGTGCCCCCAAAAGGGTAAGCTAAAAATAGGTAAATAAAACATATATGCACCAAAATAAGTTTTACCTTCATCTATAAGCAAATACACCATCTAGGTTGTATACATTAGAGAAGTAAAGATAATTTCCAGCCAAAATAAGTGGGATGGCGGGTGGGTAACCTGGACTGCAACAGTGATTACACTCTAACATCTACATTTATGGTAAGTGTACACAACTGTACTATGTTCTTCGTGTTTCACTGTTGCAGTCATTACATTTGGGTTGAGTCCCAAAGCTATGGTTGGGGGGCTGGAGCTAAACAGCATTAAGAGCGGCTATGATGTTCTGCAGAACTGCAGTGGCAAAGCCTGCCCTGGATTTAGAGCCAAGAGGCAGATTGCAATGTTTTGTAAAGGTATGCACTGAACTCCAAGTAGCAGCCTCCAAAATGTCTTTGGTTGGTACTCCCCTTAGAAAGGCTGCAGAAGTGGCTGCAGCTCTGGTTGAATGTGGCCTAATGCCCTTAGGCACTGGTTTGTCATGTTGTGAGTAGCAGAAACGAATGCAGTGACCTATCCACTTTGAAATAGTCTGCTTGGAGATAGCCTTTCCTTGTAATGCTGTGGCATATGCCACTAGTAATTGCGCTGTCTTTCTGAAAACTTTAGTTTTGTCCAAGTAGAACCTAAGTTGTCTGTGTACTTCCAAAGAATGCAGAATTTTCTCCCCCTTGTTCTGTGGATTTGGATAAAAAGTTGGCAAATGAATTGTTTGGTTAAGGGCTACACTGGATACCACCTTAGGCATAAATGTAGGGTTTGTTCTCAGAGAGACCCTATCTGGATAGAAAATGATAAAGGGTTCCACAGCCATGACAGCCTGTAGCTCTGAAACTCATCTTGCAGAAGTTATTGCTAGGAGCAGAGCTGTTTTCCAAGATAAGAACTTTATGTCTGCAGTAGCAGCTGGCTCAAAAGGAGGTAAGGCGAGTTCTTCCAAGACATAATTGAGGTCCCATGCAGGTGTTGGTGTTCTCGCTGGAGGCCTTAAGTTTTTGGCTCCTCTGAGGTACTGCCTTAATAAAGGATGAGATTGTAATGAACCGAAATGGCAGAGGCATGGATTTTAATTGATGAAAACGATAGGCCTTTGTCCAGCATCTCAGTTAAATATTGCAAAATCTGAGGAATGTTTGGGACAGCTGCATCAGCTCCTTGAGCTTGGTTCCAAGCGCAAAATCTCTTTCATTTCCCAGCATAGGATTTTTTGGTACTAGGCCTTCTGGCTTCTAAAATGGCATCCATCACAGCTTTACTGAGCGGTGTGGTTTGTATGGCTACATTATCTGCCCTGCTGCCAGGTTTAGGGTCCTGAGTTGACTGTGCAGAATGATTGTTTTGCTGGGTCAGTAGATATGGTATAGGAGGTAAGGTCCATGCTGGGCATTGGGACAAGGTCCTTAAGATCGGACACCAGTACTGGTGTGGCCAGTCTGGGGCAATAAAAATTATTTTTGGTTTCTCCTGTCTGACCTTTAGGAGTACTTTGGGGAGGAGAGGCAGTGGAGGAAAGGCATAAACTGATAGGTTTGTCCAGTTGAAAGATAAGGCGTCCACTTTCCAAGCTTGTCTGTGATAAGTCCTTGTGCAGAATCTTCTTAGTTGATTGTTTTGAGGGGGGGCAAACAGATCTATGTCCGGGCATCCCCATTCCATTGTTATGCTGAAGACTTGTGTATCCAGGTGCCACTCGTGGGGATCCATGAGGTTTCTGCTTAGTTCGTCTGCCAGAGTATTTTCCTTTCCTGGCAGGAATTGTGCTTGCAGATGAACTTGGTAAGTCAATTCTGTGTCCCATAAAGCCATGGCTAGTCTGCATTGGGGGTAAGAATGAGTTCCCCCGTTTATGTACCACATGACCGTGGTGTTGTCTGTCTTTATCAGTAGTTGTCCCGGATGAAGTAGGTCCTTAAAGGCTGTCAGGGCATTTTGAACAGCTAGCATCTCTTTCTGATTGATATGTATATGATTTTGGTTTGTGGACCAGGTGCCCTGAATGCCTCTTCCTGCCATGTGTGCCCCCAGGCATAATCTGATGCATCCATCATTAGGCTCAGTCTGGCTGGGGGTAGTGAGAATGGCTTTCCCTTGTTTTGGTGACAAGCCTTTGCCCACCATCGAAATTCCTGTTGCAGGCAGGGAATGAGAGTAATCATAGTTTCCAGACTGTGGCAATGTTGTGTCCAGACACTTTTTAGGTACCACTGAATTTTCCTCATATGCAGTCTTGCATATGGAATTAGTAAGATGCAGGATGCTATGAAGCCCAAAGCCTGCAGAATTTTTCTTGCAGATAACTCGGCCTTTGTTGTCATTTCCTTGAAATAAGTAGTCAGTTGCCTTTGTCTGGCGTGAGATAAGCCATCTGGGCAGTTGTATTTAAGCTTGCACCCAGGAATATTATCTCTTGAGAGGGTACTAGTTTTGATTTCTTTTTGTTGACTGTGTACCCTAGGCATGTTAAAAGTCTTATCACAAAGGTCAGATGCTGTAGTAGAATGTCCTTGTTCTCTGCTTGTATGAGGCAGTCGTCCAAGTAAGGATGTATTTGTATTCCTCTTTGTCTGCAAAATGCAATTACTGGTGCCAGGCACTTTGTGAAGACCCTGGGTGCAGTAGATAAGCCAAAGGGCAGTGCAGAGAATTGGTAATGCTTTGAGCCAGCCTTGAATCTGAGGAATCTTCTGCATGATTGTCTGATTGGGACATGCAGGTATGCCTCTTTTAGGTCTAAAGTTACGAGCCAAGCCTTGCTGCCCAGCATGGGCAGAAGCTGCTGTAAGGTCAACATCTTGAATTTTGGTATATCCAGGAAAGTGTTTAGAATAGATAGGTCCAGTATTGGTCTCCATGCTTTGTCCTTTCTGGTTACCAAGAACAGTCTTCAGTAAAATCCTTGTCCCTGCTCTTGCTGTGGCACTTGATGAATAGCCTTCATGTCCATGAGAGCTGCAACTTGTTTTTGAGCCTCTGCCCATTGATTTTTTGGCAGGTCTGGCCAACCGGTACCCCTTGGCAGGGTATGGAAATGAAACTTGTAGCCTTGTGACACTATGTCTAGAACCCATTTGTCCTGGGTTACAATGTGCCAATTTTGAGAAAAAAGAGCTAGTCTTCCCCCTAAGGGTGCTGCCAGAAGATAAGTGCTTGGTGCAGGCAGGGGGAAGTCATTGTGATTGTTTCCTGCATGGTTGTGATTTGTCTTCTCCACCTTTGGAGGTACAGGCACTCCACTGCTTAGACCTGTAGGAACCTTGCGGCTGTGATCTGCCTCTGGGGCGTCTGGATCTGCCCTTTGGAGGTCTGAGACTGGAAAGGACCAGTTCTTTGTAGGCCAGTGTCTGCTAAATTTAGGTGGCTGTACCTGTAAGAAATCCTTGACCGTTTGCATAGATTTAGCTTTGTCCTCCATTTTCTTTAACACCTCTGCTGCCTTAACACCAAACAAGGTATCATGTTGTAAAGGAGCATCTAATAATTTTGCTTTAAAATGGTCAGGCAGATTTTGTTCCTTTAACCAAACATGCCTTCTAATGACAGAACCTGTAACAGCAGCCCTGCAGGAGGCCTCCAGAGAATTGAACCCACATTGCAAAGTATGCTTTCCTACTTGTTCAGCTGCATGCAATAAATCCTGCATTTCTTTGTTTTCTGCACATTCAGAATTCGCCATCATTTTCTGTTTAAGCAGTGTCATGATATATTGCTGATATTTGAGCATATGAAACTGGCAATTTAAAGCCCTTATAGCCAAAGTAGCAGATGTGTAAATCTTTTTTTCCCATCTATCCAGTGTGCTAGAATCCCTGTCAGAGGGGGTAGGGTTTTTTGCAGTAGAAGCCTTGACCCCTTTCGGACCCTGTGAAATAGTTTCTGGGTCTGTAGTAGGGTTTTTGAAAAGGAATTTATGAGAGTCGGGGACCCTGTAGTATCTGTCCGGCTTAACAGGAGCTGGAGGTAGAGAGTCAGAGGTCAGACTAGACTCAGAGAACACATCATCTACAATGTCTAACACAGGTGGAATAGCTAGAGGCCTGTGTTGAGGTAGTAAAAGGAAGTCTCTGAGCCTTTTCTTAGATTCTGAAAAATCTTGGCTCTCCCAGTGGAAGTGCTCCCTCATGGTATGCAAGGTTTCCCCAAAAGAGTAGTCCTCAGGAGGAGAAGCTGAAGGAATTGACTCTTCAGCATCAGAATCCTCATAGGGGGGAAGAGAATATTCCTGATCAGAAGAGGAATCAGAAGAAATGGAAACCTGATAGTCTGTCTCTTGCCTAGGCCTGTTATCAGGAGGGGGATGGGAACCCCTGATCAAGGTAATTAAGTCTTCGGACATTTTGAGCATCTGTTTTTGGGCATTGAGGCCTGTCCTTGTGGCTGGTGAACTTGTTTCTTTGCCTTTAAAGGTGTTTTAGCCTTTGCCTTCTTTGAAGTTGGTTTAATATATAATTGATTGGGTCTGAATACACCCTCAGAAGCTGATGCCTGCTCAGCGGCTCCAGACTCATCTGAGGAAATAATCTCCGAGGCTCCAATACCTTGAGTTTCCAGTGGCCTGGCCGACTCCACGTGGGAGTCAGTAGCGGCCTGCGACTCTAAAGTAGCGGGCGTCAGGGGCTGCGAAAGTGCCTCACTGAGGACCGGCGAACCGGCGACTTGCTTAGGAGAAGCTTCATCGTCTGTTTTGGACCTCGGTTGCCTGTCTTTTTCTTTTCGTTTTTTGTGAACTCCGGTAGCCGGATGGCTATCCGACGACATTGTATAATTAAATCTTCGCCCAAAATAGCTTAATACAAAATCGTACCGACGCTTATAAGTGCGTTGGTTAAATCTAGCACAAAACCGACAACTAGCAACATCGTGGTCAGGGCCTAGGCAAGGAATACAATAAGAATGAAAGTCCTTATGAGGTACTTGCTTCCCACAAGAAATACAATTATTAACTTTTTCTGATATCGGTCTGGAGCAAGAGCAAAGTTTCCCCAACGGGGTACTTAGCTTTTAATGAAGACTTTGTATCTGAAACTCGAGCACGAAAATCTCAGGAGTCGGCCAACCGGCACTTGCGAACTGCTTCTGCTTCGGGCACCACGCGGCAAGAAAGACTAAATAAAATGGTGTCGGCTGCATCTTTTATACCCCTGACGACCTGACGTCAGGGAAGAGGTGACAGCAACCGACGCAGGACCCAAAACTTTGGAATTCAGGCCGACTGAGGGCAACCTGCCAGCAGGATAACCCAATGTAATGACTGCAAAGTACAGTTTTGTACCTACCATAAATGTAGATGTCCGATAGGTATGCATCTGCAGTCATCACATATGGGTTGTCCTGCCTCAGGCAGCCCTTCGGTCGGCCGGATTCCAAAGTCTGGGTCCAAGGCCGGCTGATGTCGCCTTTCCGACATCAGAGCTTGGTATAAAAGCGTCAGCCGACGCAAACAAATACACCATAATAGATCCCCCCAGCTAGCTAATAGAGGAGTAAGCACCCTAGGAATACCACAGAGGGGAAGGAGGGAGGGTAAACCTGACTGCAGATGCATACCTATCGGACATCTACATTTATGGTAGGTACAAAACTGTACTATGTCCTTCAAGGATGCATCTGCAGTCATCACATATGGGTAGAATACCATAGCCAATCTGGGGGTGGAGGAACTAGGAAAAGGATGGTGTAGCTAGGATACCCTGCAGGACAGCCGTAGCAAAGCCTGCTCTGGATCTGGAATATAAAGGTAAATTGTAATGCTTGGCAAATGTATGCATGGAGCTCCATGTGGCAGCTTCTAAAATGTCCTTGTAGCCACCCTCTTAAGAAGGCTGTGGAGGTGGCTGTGGCTCTCGTAGAATGAGGTCTAATGTTAGCTGGTACAGTCTTTCCATGAAATGAGTAACAAAAACGAATGCAATTTCCTATCCATTTTGAAATAGTCTGTTTGGAAATTGCTTTTCCTTGAGTACCAGCAGCATATGCTACTAGCAGCTGGTCAGCTTTTCTGAAACCTTTAGTTCTGTCCAAGTAGTAGCGCAACTGTCTGTGAATGTCCAGGGTGTGCAGCAGTTTCTCCCCTTTGTTCTGTGGATTTGGGAAGAAGGTAGGTAAGTGAATGGCTTGATTCAATGAAACCCTGGATACCACCTTTGGCATAAAAGTAGGATTAGTTCTTAATGAAACTCTGTCCTGGTGAAAAATAATGAATGGCTGCACTGCCATCAGGGCCTGCAATTCCGAAACCCTTCTTGCTGAGGTTATTGCCAGAAGGAAGGCAGTCTTCCATGAAAGGTACTGTAGATCTGCAGATGCTGCTGGTTCAAATGGAGGCAGTGTTAGTTTTTCCAACACGAAGTTAAGGTCACAAGCAGGAAGAGGTGGTTTCCGAGGAGGTTTGATGTTTTTGATTCCTCTTAGAAACTGTCTTAGGAGAGGATGAGAAAAGACAGGTGGATCAGTATTGTACTCCGCTGAAATTGCTGAAGCATGAATCTTAATAGAAGAGTAAGACAGACCATTGTGGAACATTTCTGCCAAATATTCCAGGATATGTGCCATGTTCATCACTGTCGCATCTAGGCCCTTTGTGGAGTTCCAGATGAGAAATCTTTTCCATTTTGCTGAATATGCCTTTCTTGTGGAAGGACGGCGAGCTTCCATAATAATATCCTTCACTCTCTGGAATAGCTTATCCTGAGGAGGAGTCAAGGTATTCTCCACGTTGTTAGTTGCAATGTTTTCAGGTTGGAATGTAGAGTTTTGCATCTGTGCTGTGTCAGTAGAAGTGGCCATAGAGGCAGAGGCCATGGTTTCGTACGTTACATGCTCCTTAGCAGTGGGTACCAGTGCTGTCTTGGCCAGTCTGGAGCTATCAGAATCATTTTTGGCTGCTCGGTCCTGATCTTCAGTAACACCTTGGTCATTAATGGAATAGGAGGAAATGCATACACTGTCAGATTTCTCCAGCTGAAAGAGAGGGCGTCCACTTTCCATGCTTGTGGGTGGTATGCCCTTGAGCAGAATTTCTTCAGTTGATGATTGTGGGGGGATGCAAATACATCTATGTCCGGACTCCCCCAAGATTGTGTTATCTGTTGGAAGATGTCTGGGTGCAGCATCCATTCGTGTGCATCCATGATATTTCTGCTTAAGCTGTCCGCCAGTGTATTGTCTTTCCCTGGCACAAACTGAGCTTGTAGCTGTATATTGAGTTTCAAGGAAAGATCCCATAGATTCATTGCCAGTCTGCAAAGAGGGTAGGAATGGGTACCTCCTTGCTTGTTTATGTACCACATAACTGTGGTGTTGTCTGTCCTTATTAGTAGGTGGCCTTGATGCAGAAAGATTTTGAAGGCCTCGATTGCATGTATCACTGCTAGCATTTATTTTTGATTTATGTGCATGCGTAGCTCCTTTTGTGACCACTGTCCTTGGATACCTCTGCCTTCCATGTGTGCTCCCCAACCTAGGTCTGAAGCGTCTGTTGTAATAGTTTGGGAGGTTTGGACTGGCTGGCCTGAGCCCACCACAGAAATTCCTTGTGAAGGCATGGAATGAGTGCGATTAACGTTTCCAAACTGTGACTGTGCTGAGTCCATAAATTCCTTAGGTACCACTGTAGCTTTCTCATATGTAGCCTTGCTTGTGGAATCAAAGGAATACAGGATGCCATGTAACCCAGGGCCTGCAGGATTTTCCTTGCAGTCAGCTGGGTTTGTCTTGTCAGATTCTTGAAGTAATCCGGTAGTTGACTTTGTTTTTCTTCTGTGAGATAAGCCATTTGGGTGGTTGTATCTAGATCCGCACCCAGAAAGGTTATTCTTTGGGATGGAACAAGTCTTGATTTGTGCATGTTGACTGTATATCCCAAGGCCTGTAGAAGATTGATGGCATAATTTAAGTCCTTTATCAAAGTTTGTTGGTTGTCCGCTTGTATAAGGCAGTCATCCAGATATGGGTAGATTTGAATCCCTGAGTCTGCAGTGTGCTATTACTGATGCCAGGCATTTCGTGAATACTCTGGGCAGTAGATAAGCCAAAGGGCAATGCTGAGAATTGATAATGCTCTGACCCTGCAAGAAATCTGAGGTATCTTCTGCAACTTTGTCTGATAGGGACATGCAGGTATGCCTCCTTGAGGTCTAGAGTAACCAGCCAAGACCCCTTGCCCAGCATGGGAAAGAGTTGCTGTAGAGTCAGCATTTTGAATTTTGGCACAATGAGATAAGTATTCAGTGTGGACAAGTCGAGAATTGGTCTCCATTGATGCTCTTTTCTTGGAACAAGGAATAGCCCAGAGCGAGTAAAATCCTTGGCCTTGTTCTGAAATAGGGACTTTTTCTATGGCTTTCATTTGTAGGAAGGAGTTGCTTTAGAGTCAGCATTTTGAATTTTGGCACAATGAGATAAGTATTCAGTGCGGACAAGTCGAGAATTGGTCTCCATTGATGCTCTTTTCTTGGAACAAGGAATAGCCTGGAGTAAAATCCTTGGCCTTGTTCTGAAATAGGGACTTTTTCTATGGCTTTCACTTGTAGTAAGTTTGAAATTTGTTTCAAAGCCTCTGCCCTTTGATTTGGTGGCAGACCTGGCATGCCTTTTCTTTTTGGCAATGTGTGGAAATGGAACCTGTATCCGTTGTCTATTATTTGGAGTGTCCATTTGTCTCTTGTAATGTTGTGCCAATTTCTTGAGAATAAAGAAAGCTTTCCGCCCAAAGGTGCTTCTAATTGAGCCCTGGTTGGCGGAGTCAAAGCAAAGTCATTGAGTTTGTCCTTGTGCAGCAGTTGCAGGTCCTGAACTGACTGTCTGGATTGGAGGTTGCCATTGACGGTCTCTGTAGGAGCCCCTAGCTTGCCCTCTACCTCTGGCACGCCTGTTCCTGCCCCTTTGAAATCTTTCTGTGTCCGGAAAGGAACAATTCTTGGAAGGCCAGTTTCTGCTGAATCTAGGCGGTTGGACTTGAAGAAAATCCTTAACTGTTTGTACAGATTTTGCCTTTTCCTCAAATTTCTTTAGGACGTCTTGAGCAGTGGAACCAAATAACTTTTGCTTTTCCAGTGGAGCATCCAAAAGCTTAGCTTTACCATGTTCTGGCAGAGATTGTTCCTTCAGCCAAGCATGCCTGCGTATGACACCTGTCATTGCTGACCTACATGAAGCTTCCAATGCATCATAACCACACTGCAAGAAGTGGTTGCTAACCTGCTGGGAGTTATGTACCAGATCCTGAAGGTATTTACAGTCAAGGGTTTCAGAGGAAGACAATTTCTTATGCATTTCTTGTAACAAATACTCTTGATACTGTATCATGTTAAATTGACAATTTAATGCCCTCATAGCAAGAGTGGCTGAAGTATACACTTTTTTACCCCATCTCTCTAATGCCCTGGACTCCTTTGCAGAGGGGAGTGGATTCTTAGTAGTAACAGCTGCAACCCCTTTAGGGCCCTGTGAAATAGTTTCAGGGTCAGCAGAGTGGGCCTTATAAAGAAAACTGTGTGTGTCCGGGACTCTGTAATACCTATCGGGCTTAACAGGGGTCGGAGGCAGAGTGTCAGGGGTCATACTAGAGTCAGAGTATACATCATCAATCACATTTAAAACAGGAGGAATAGCCAAAGGTCTATGCTGAGGTAAATGGAGAAAAGTTCTTAGTCTTTTCCTGGAATCAGAATATTCCTGGCCCTGCCATTTGAAATGCTCTCTCATAGAGTGAAGGGTCTCCCCAAAGGGAAGCTCTTCAGGAGGGGAGGCCGAGGGAATAGATTCCTCTGCATCCGAATCCTCGTAGGCCGAATAAGCCTCCTCCTGGTAGTCTGAGTGATCCGAGGCAACAGAGGCCTCCTCTGAGGAAAGGGGATCAGGAGGATCCACCCTAGGCCTTTTGTCTAGAGGGGGTTGGGAGCCCCTGTCCGGATGAGGCCGAGAGCCCCTAATTAAGGAAATAAGGTCCTCTGCTAAAGTTAGAATCTGTGAACTAGAAGAAGGTCCCTGAGGAATAACTCTGGGAGGCATGGCTTTAGAGTGTTTTGCAGCTTTAGCCCTGATGAAGGCCTTAATAGACATGGATGCAGGAGGCCTGGCTGCACCACGTGCTGGTGTAGCTTTGTCTAAAGGTATGGTGTCGGAAGATTCCAATACACCAGTTTCAGAAGGCAATTCTGTAACCGACTCGGTAGGAGCCTCCGGGGCCAAGGCTGTCGGTTGTAAAATTTCAGGGTTCGGAAGTTCCAAGGACTCTGTATCAGCTGAGACCGAGACACTCGCGGTAGGCCTAACCGCGGTTTCAGCTGAAACCGCGACCCGCGTGTGTCGGTCCTTGTCTTTCCGTTTCTTAATTAAATGTGATGTCGGGGATTCCGACGGCATTTTGTAAGCAAAACTATCCCCAAAAAACTCTTCTGCGAACTCCGACCGACGTCTAAGAGTGCATCGGTTGAAGGAAGCGCAGGCAGAACAGGCCGAGACGTCGTGGTCTGGGCCTAAGCAAGGAAGACAATAAGAGTGGAAATCCTTATGAGGTATTTGTTTCACACAAGTTAAACAATTATTAACTTTTTCTGACATCGGCTGAGGCAAGAAAGAGTCCTCAACGGGGTACTTAGCTTTTGAAGTCTTCGGATAACGAATTTACAGGAGCTGGCCGACCGGCACTTGCGAACTGCTTCTGCTTCGGGCACCACGCGGCAAGAAAGACTGAGGAAGATGGCGTCGGCTGACGCTTTTATACCCCAGGCGCTGACGTCGGGAAGGGGCGACATCAACCGACGCCGGACCCAGACTTTGGAATCCGGCCGACCGAAGGGCTGCCTGAGGCAGGACAACCCATATGTGATGACTGCAGATGCATCCTTGAAGGTCAGCCGACGCCGGACCCAGACTTTGGAATTCGGCCGAGGGCTGCCTGAGGCAGGACAACCCATATGTTATGACTGCAGTTGCATTCTTGAAGGACATCTGTACTATGTTCTTCGTGTTTCACTGTTGCAGTCATCACACTTGGGTTGATTCCCAAAGCTGACAAAAAGGGTGGAGGCAGTCATGAAGAGTGGGGGCTGGCTAGGATCCCCTGCAAGACTGCGGTGGCAAAGCCTGCTCTGGATTTGGAGAAGATAGGCAGGTGGTTATGCTTGGAGAAGGTATGAACAGAAGTCCATGTTGCAGCCTTCAGGATGTCCCTGGTGGGGACCCCTCTGAGAAAAACTGCAGAGGTGGAGGTTGCCATGGTGGAATGCATCCTGACCCCTTTCGGGGCAGTTTCCCATGCGGTTTGTAGTAGGAATGGATGCAGTGTGCAATCCATTTAGAGATTGCTTGTTTGGATATGGCCTTGCCCTCTGCCCCTGATGCGAAGCTGACTAGCAACGGATCAGTTTTTCTAAAAGATTTAGTCCTATCCAGATAGAATCTGAGCTGTCTGTGCACATCTAGAGAGTGCAGAATCCTTTCCCCCTTGTTTTGTGGGTTAGGGAAAAAGGTGGGCAAATGAGTGGATTGGTTGAGAGCCATAATGGACACCACTTTAGGCATGAAGTATGGGTTAGTCCTGAGGGAGACCCTGTCAGCATGGAAAATGATGACGGGCTCTACAGCCCTCAGTGCTTGTAGCTCTGAAACTCTTCTAGCTGAAGTGATGGCCAGAAGGAAGGCTGTTTTCCAAGAGAGGAATTTTAACTCTGCTGAAGATGCAGGCTCCAAGGGGGGTAGGGTAAGCTTTTCCAAGACAAAGTTAAGGTCCCAAGCTGGGGTAGGAGCTCTTCTGGTGGCCTTAAGTTGTTAGCCTCTCTTACGGACTTTGATGAGAGGGTGTGAGAAGAGATGTGACTCTGTGCTGTAATGAGCAGAGATGGCAGAGGCATGAATTTTAATAGAAGAGAAGGATAGACCCCTGTGTAGTAGGTCTGCTAGTTAATCCAGGATGAGAGGTAAGGAGGGCTGAGCTGTTTTGCCTCCCTTAGCCTGGATCCAGGTGAAAAACCTTTTTCACTTGTCAGCATAGGATTTTCTGGTGCTGGGGTGTCTGGCCTCACGTATACCATCCAGGACTTGTTTGCTTAGGCTGGCAGCTGGAGGAGAAGTCAGGAAATAAGTCAGGCCGCCAGTTCAGGGTCTGCAATTGTGGATGCATGAATTATCCATTCTTCTGGGTCAGGAGTGTTGGGATCTGAGGTAGGTGCCATGGTGGCAGGGGTGACCGGCTGCGTAGCAGTGGGTACCAGTGCTGGTGTGGCCAGTCTGGGGCAATCAAGATTGCACTTAGTTTTTCCTCCCTTATTTTGAGCAGTATCCTTGAAATGAGTGGTAGAGGGGGAAATGCATAGATTGAGAGGTTTATCCATTGGAAGGATAGAGTATCCACGTTCCAGGCCTTGTTGTGAGGTTCCCTGGTGCAGAATTTGCTGAGCTGATGACTGGAGTGGGAGGCAATGAGGTCCACCTTCGGGGTGCCCCATTTCTGGGTTACAAGGGTGAAGGTTCCGTGGTCTAGCTGCCACCAGTGTGGGTCTAGCAGGTTTCTGCTTAAGTTGTCTGCCAGAGAGTTTAGGGAGCCTAGCAGGAATTGTGCTAGCAAATGTATTTGCATGGCTGAGGCTGTGTGCCAAATAGACATGGCGAGCCTGCAGAGAGGATAAGCGTGAGTCCCTCCCTGCTTGTTGATACACCACATCACTGCGGTGTTGTCTGTTTTGATCACTAGAGACCCCAGGGAGAGTAGGGGTCTGAAAGCTGTCAGGGCATGCTGAACAGCTAGCATCTCTTTTTGGTTGATGTGCAGATGTATTTGATTTGGGCTCCAATGGCCCTGAATGCACCTGCCGTCCAGGTGTGCACTCCAGGCATAGTTTGATGCGTCTGTGGTGAGGGTCTGGGCGGCATGGGGTTGTGAGAAGGGAAGTCCCTTGTTGTGGTTGCATGCTGCTGTCCACCTAAGAAAATCTTTCCTTAGACAGAGTATCATAGGTAAGATAGTTTCCAGGTCTTGAGAGAGTTGACATCAAAGGCTTTTTAGGTACCATTGTAGTTTCCTCATATGCAGTCTGGCATATGGAATGAGTAGAATGCAGGAGGCCATGAACCATAGAGCTTGCATGATTTTCCTTTCGGATAACTGGGTTCTGGTGGCTAGTTGTGAGAAGTAGCCTGTCAGGTAGGCTCGTTTTTCTGCAGTAAGGAATGCCACCTGGGATGCTGTGTCCAGGCTTGCATCCAGGAATACAATTTTTTGTGTGGGGACTAGTTTTTATTTCTTTTCGTTGATAGTATACCCCAGAGAGGTCAGTAGGTCTTTTACAAAGGTCAGATGCTGTTAACAGCTTTTCCTGACTGTCTGCCTGAATCAGGCAATTGTCTAAGTAGGGGTAACTTTGAATATTACTTTGTCTGCAAAAAGCAATGGCTGAAGCCAAGCTTTTTGTGAAAACTCAGGGAGCAGTGGATAAGCCAAAGGGAAGCTCAGAGCACTGAAAGTGCATAGATCCTGCCCTGAAAAGTACAGTTTTGTACCTACCATAAATGTAGATGTCCGATAGATATGCAACTGCAGTCATAACATATGGGTTGTCCTGCCTCAGGCAGCCCTCGGTCAGCCGGATTCCAAAGTCTGGGTCCGACGTCGGCTGATGTCGCATTTCTCTCCGACATCAGAGCAGCTGGAGTACATAAGCATCAGCCAACGCCATTTTCTTCAGTGTTTCTTGCCCCAGATGCCAGGTGCCCTCCAAGGAAGGCTGTAATCAAATTGGAAGACAAAAACAGGATTCCAGACAAATAAGTAAGCAATAAACAGATACACCATAACAGATATCCCCAGCTAAGAGAAACTGGGATAGGAGTGGACCCAAGGCATAGAGGGGTATGGAGGGAGGGAAAATCCGACTGCAGTTGCATATCTATCGGACATCTACATTTATGGTAGGTACAAAACTGTACTATGTCCTTCAAGAATGCAACTGCAGTCATAACATATGGGTTGAATACCATAGCTTAGCTGGGGGACGTGGAATGCTCTAGGAAAGAGATGGTGTGGCAATCAAACCCTGCAGGACTGCCGAAGCAAAGCCTGCTCTGGATCTGGAATATAAAGGGAGATTGTAGTGTTTGGAGAATGTATGCACGGAGCTCCATGTAGCAGCTTCTAGAATGTCTTTTGTAAGCACCCCTCTTAAGAATGCTGTAGAAGTGGCTGTAGCTCTGGTGGAGTGTGGTCTGACATTGGCTGGAACATTCTTCCCATGGAAGGAATAACAAAATCTGATGCAATGTCCAATCCATTTTGAAATAGTCTGTTTGGAAATTGCTTTTCCTTGTACTCCAGGGGCGTAAGCTACAAAAAGCTGATCAGACTTCCTACTGGTCTTGGTTCTATCCAGGTAGTAGCGAAGTTGTCTGTGAAAGTCCAAGGTATGCAACAGTCTTTCCCTTGGCTCTCAGGATTGGGGAAGAAAGTAGGCAGGTGAATAGCTTGATTTAAAGAAACCGTAGATACCACCTTTGGCATAAAAGTAGGGTTGGTTCTTAAGGAGACCCTGTCTCTGTGAAAGATTATGAACGGTGGTGTTGCCATTAGGGCCTGTAGTTCCGAAACCCTTCTTGCTGAGGTAATTGCCAACAGGAAAGCTGTCTTCCATGATAAAAATTGTAAGTCCACTGAAGCTGCTGGCTCAAAGGGAGGTAGAGTCAGTTTTTCTAGGACAAAGTTGAGGTCCCAAGCTGGCACTGGAGCCTTTCTTGGTGGCTTAATGTTCTTGATTCCCCTGAGGAATTGCCTTAACAGAGGATGTGAAAACACAGGCGGATCAGTGCTATATCTAGCTGAGATAGCTGAAGCATGTATCTTTATGGAAGAATATGAGAGTCCATTCTGTAGCATATCTGCCAAATATTCCAGGATGAGTGGGATATTCAATAATGATGCATCATGTCTCTTGCTGGTATTCCAAATGCTGAATCTCTTCCATTTTGCTAAGTAAACCTTTCTGGTGGATGGTCTTCGAGCTTCTGTTAATATCCGCTGCACTTCCTTGGAGAGAGATAGATTGAGGTTATTCATGGGATCTCCCAAGCTGTTAGCTGCAGTGTCTGAAGGTTTGGATGCACTGTTTTGAAGTTGTGCTGAGTCAAAAGTAGGGGTCATTGGGGAAGGGCCCACTTTTTGTTGTGACATATGCTCCGTAGTAGTGGGTACCAGTGTTGTCATGGCCAGTCTGGAGCTATTAGGATCCCCTTGGGCCTCTCTGCTTTGATCTTTAGTAATACTGTGGTCATCAGTGGCAGAGGTGGGAATGCATAGATTTTTAGAAAGTTCCAGTTGAATGAAAGAGCATCTATTTTCCAAGCTTGTGGATGGTATGTTCTTGAACAGAATTTTTGTAGATGATGGTTGATGTGGGAGGTAAATAGGTCTACTTCTGGCCTGCCCCATGTCGAGGTGAGTTGTGTGAAGATTTTCGGATGTAACCTCCACTCGTGTGGATCTATGAAATTCCTGCTTAGGCTGTCCGCCAGCACATTGTCTTTGCCTGGAACAAACTGGGATTGCAACTGTATGTTTAGGCTCAGTGATGTTTCCCAAAGATTCATTGTCAGTCTGCAAAGGGGGTAGGAATGGGTGCCCCCTTGCTTGTTTATGTACCACATCACAGTGGTGTTGTCTGTCCGTATCAGTAGATGGCCTTGCTGAAGTTGTTGTCGAAAGGCCTCGATGGCATGCATTACTGCCAGCATTTCCTTTTGGTTTATATGCAGATGTGCTTCCTTTGGAGACCATTGTCCTTGTATACATCTGCCCTCCATGTGCGCCCCCCATCCAAGGTCTGAGGCGTCTGTGGTCATGGTCTGTGTTATCTGAGGTTTTTTGAATGACATACCTGTGTTTGCCTGGCTTACCAAGGCCCACCATAGGAATTCCTTTTGCAGGCATGGAATGAGCGGTATGGTTGTCTCTAGGTTGTTGCTGTGCTGAGACCATAGGCTTTTTAGGTACCACTGAAGCTTTCTCATGTGTAGTCTTGCTAATGGAACCAGGAGAATGCAGGATGCCATGTAACCCAGGGCCTGTAGGAATCCCCTTGCAGTCATCTGGGTGAGTTTTGCCAAACCTTTGAAATAATGAGTTAACTTCTCTTGCTTGTCTTCTGTCAGGTAAGCCATTTGAGAGGCTGTGTCTAGATTGGCTCCTAAGAAGGTAATTTGCTGGGATGGCTGAAGTCTTGACTTTTGGAAGTTGACTGTGTATCCCAGAGCCTGTAGCAATTGTATGACATAGTTCAAGTTTTGTCAAAATCAATTTGTCGTCCGCTTGTATGAGGCAGTCGTCCAGGTATGGGTAAATTTGGATCCCTGGAGCCTGCAATGAGCAATTACTGAAGCCAGGCATTTTGTAAATACTCTGGGCGCAGTAGATAAGCCAAATGGCAATGCTGAGAATTGATAATGCTCTGGCCCTGCAAGAAATCTGAGGTATCTTCTGCAGCTGTGTCTGATAGGGACATGCAGGTATACCTCCTTGAGGTCCAGAGTAATCAGCCAAGACCCCTTGCCCAGCATGGGAAGGAGTTGCTGTAGAGTCAGCATTTTGAACTTTGGTACTATGAGAAAAGTGTTTAATGCAGACAAATCCAGTATTGGTCTCCATTGAGTTTCTTTTCTTGGAACAAGGAACAGTCTTGAGTAAAACCCCTGGCCTTGTTCTTGTTGTGGAACTCTTTCTATTGCTTTGATCTGAGCAAGCAGAGAAATTTGCTTGATAGCCTCTGCCCTCTGGTTTTGTGGTAGGTTTGGCATGCCTTGTTTTCTTGGTAAGGTATGAAAGTGGAACCTGTAACCTTGGTCTATAATGTCCAAAATCCATTTGTCCTTTGTCAATCTGTGCCAATTGTCTGAAAACAGAGATAATTTCCCGCCCAAAGGAGCTTCTATTTGCTCCTTGGTCAGCGGAAGTAGAGGAAAGTCATTGAGATTGTCCCTGTGGGGCAGGGGAGACCCCTGTGTCACTTCTTTGGTTTGCTGGTTGCCATTGTCGTCCCCTGTAAGAACCTCTGTATTGTCCTCTTCCTCGGCCACGCCTGTTTTTACCCCTTTGAAATTTTTCAGGATTAGGAAAGGACCAGTTTTTAGAAGGCCAATTCCTGCTGAATCTGGGTGGCTGAACCTGGAGGAAATCTTTGACCGTCTGAACTGATTTTGCTTTTTCCTCGATGGACTTTAACACATCTTTAGCATTAGTACCAAAAAGCTTGTTCTTTTCCAAAGGTGCATCAAGAAGTTTTGCCTTAACATGATCTGGTAGAGGTTGTTCTTTTAACCATGCATGTCTACGAATGACCGCCCCTGTCATAGCTGCCCTACATGAAGCTTCCAACGCATCATATCCACACTGCAGAAAGTGATTGCTGACTTGCTGAGAATTATGTACAGCTTCCTGCAAAGACTTCCTGTCTAAAGGTTCAGGAGAGGCCAAGGTTTTCTGTAAATCATCTAACAGGTAATCCTGATATTGAAACATATGAAAGAGGCAATTCAGTGCTCTCATAGATAAAGTAGTGGAGGTGTAGACCTTTTTCCCCCATCTCTCAAATGACCTAGCTTCCCTGTTGGAAGGCAAGGGATTTTTGGAGGTGGATGCTGAAACCCCTTTAGGTCCCTGAGAAATAGTTTCCAAATCAACAGCATGGGCCCTAAAGAAATGTGAAAGCGTTTCTGGGACCCTATAATATCTGTCTGGTTTGGCTGGGGCAGGAGGAAGAGTATCCGGGGTAACACTGGAGTCAGAGTATAGGTCATCCAAAACATCAAGCACAGGAGGTATTAGCCAGGGGCCTGTGTTGGGGCTTTTTAAGGAAGGTTCGAAGGCGCTTTCTGGAATCAGAATATTCCTGGCCTAGCCACTTAAAATGTTCTCTCATGGTATGCAGAACTTCCCCAAAAGAAATATCCTCAGGAGGGGAGGCCGAGGGGATGGAATCCTCTGCATCCGAGTCCTCATAGGTCTGGAAGGGCTCTTCCTGGCCATCGGAGTGAACAGAGTCCTCAGAATCTTCATCTGAAGGGATAGTGTCAGAGGGTACAACCCTGGGCCTCTTATCAGGAGGAGGCTGGGATCCTCTCTCAGGATGGGCCTGTGAACCTCTAATCATGGAAATTAAGTCTGCGGCCATAGTCATGATTTGTGTTTCAGGAGTAGGCTGAGGTAAGGCCTTAGCAGTAAGGTGCTTGGTCTTGCTGGCTGCCTTAGCACGTGTGTAGGCCTTAATAGACATGGCCATAGGAGGCCTAGCAGCTCCACGTGCAGGAGTGACCTTATCTACAGCAATGGTCTCGGGCATTTCCTCGGTTTCAGTATCCGGAGGAAAATCTATAACTGGCGTCGGTGTGGCCTCCAGTATCGGAGGTGTCGGTAAAGCAGTGTCTTCGGTTCGGAGCAGTGAAATAACCATCTCAGGGGGAACCGGAGCACTCGCAGTAGGTTTTGGCGTGGAGTCGGTGGAAGACGCGGGCCGAGGATGTCAGTCCTGGTCTTTTCGTTTCTTAGGAGTCTGCGATGTCGGAAGTTCCGACGGCATTGTATAAGCAAATTTATCGCCGAAAAAATCTTCAGCGAACTCCGCCCGGCGCCTAAGAGTGCGCTTATTGAAGCGAGCACAGGCGACACAGGCCAAGACGTCGTGGTCTGGGCCAAGGCAAGGAAGACAGTAGGAGTGGAAATCTTTATGAGGTATTTGTTTACCACAAGACAAACAATTGTTAACTTTTTCAGTAATTTCTGACATCGGCTGAGGCAAGAAAGGTCCCCAACGGGGTACTTAGCTTTTTTGATGACTTCGGATTCGAAGAATACAGGAGCTGACCGACCGGCACTTGCGAACTGCTTCTGCTTTGGGCACCGCGCGGCAAGAAAGACTGGAGAAAATGGCGTCGGCTGATGCTTATGTACTCCAGCCATTCTGACGTCGGAGAAAAATGCGACATTAGCCGACGTCGGACCCAGACTTTGGAATCCGGCCGACCGAGGGCTGCCTGAGGCAGGACAACCCATATGTTATGACTGCAGTTGCATTCTTGAAGGACATCGTAGATATTTCCTGCAAGATTCTCTGATTGGGATGTGTAGGTAGGCCTCTTTTAGGTCTAGGGTGGCTAACCAAGCATCCTTAGAAAGCAAAGGAAGAAACTGCTGGAGGGTGAGAGAGTTGAATTTTGGTATCAACAAAAAGGTGTTTAGAATGGATAGATCGAGGATTGGGTGCCAGGTGCCCTTTTTTGGGGTACCAGGAAGAGTCTGGAATAGAAACCTTGGCCTATCTGGTCTTCAGGAACATGCTGTATTGCCCTCATGGAGAGCAGGGAATGGACTTGCTTTTTGGCCTCTGCCCACTGGTTTGGAGGAAGAATTGGGAACCCTTTTGGGGATGGCAGAGTGTGGAAATAAAATATGTATCCCTGGGATACTATGTTGAGGACCCATCCGTCATTGGTAAAAGAGGCCCAGTTGTTTGCATGGAAGGAGAGTTTTCCTCCTAGGGGCACAAGCAGGTGAGCAGAGGTAAGGGGTGGAGGTGTAAAGTCATTGCAAGTTCTTACCATAAGTGGGTGGCTTAGCACTCCTTGTTTTGAAGAGGAGGAACTCCATTGCTTTGATCTCTGCATTCCCTAGGACTTCTGTCTGGGGGGGTCTGCTTCCCCTGGATCTTGGCTGAGGGGGCCAGAAAGGATCAGTGCCTGGAGGGGCAATACCTACTGATCCTCGAAGGATGGACCTGTAAAAAGTCTTTAACGGTCTGCATATATTTAGCTTTTTCTTCCATCTTTTTTAAGAGGTCTTCTGCCTTGGTGCCAAACAAATTGTCTTTGTTCAATGGTGTGTCCAATAATTTTGATTTGACATGGTCTGACAATGTCTGTTCCTTTAAGCCAAGCATGTCTTCTAAGGATAGAACCAGTGACTGCTGTCCTGCAAGATGCTTCTAGGACGTCAAAGCCACATTGCAAGGTGTGCTTAGTAACTTGGCTTGCAGAATGCATAAGCTCTTGTAATTCTTTATTTTCTGCACAAGCAGGAAAGGAAGATTTTTTTTGTTTGAGGAGTTCCATGGTATGTGCTGATATTTCAGCATGTGGAACAGACAATTTAGTGCTCTAATAGCAAGAGTTGCAGAGGTGTATACTTTTTTACCCCATCTGTCTAAACAGCGGGAATCCCTAGCTGAGGTGGTAGGATTCTTAGGTGAGGTTGCTTTAATTCCTTTAGGTCCTTGGGAGATGACCTCTGGGTCAGCAGTAGGATTTTTGAAAAGGAATTTGAGAGAGTGAGGGACACTGTAGTACCCGTCAGGTTTCCTGGGAGCAGGAGGAAGTGTGTCAGGAGTCGAACTGGATTCCATAACAACATCCAAGACAGGAATAATGGCTAAAGGTCTGTGGTGTGGTAAATGTATGAATTCCCCGAGTCTCTCTTTTGACTGAGGATATTCCTGACATTCCCATTGGAAATGCCTCCCTTAAAGTATGTAGGGTTTCACCAAATGAAAAATCCTCGGGAGAAGAGGCAGAAGGAATGGATTCCTCTGCAACAGAATCCTCAAACAGAGAGAGGTTGCATGTCTTCACATTCAGAAACCTCAGAGTCATTGGACGCCTGTTCAGTTAAACTACTCGGGACAAGTCTCTTTTTCTTTTGGAAGGGGTAGCCGGGGTTCACCTAATAAGCATAATAAGGTCTTCTGCCATTTTAAGCATTTGAGACTGAGACATGAAAGCAGGTGCTGAGCTTGAGTCGCAGTTTTTTTAGGTGTAGTTCGTACCCCTGGGCCTTAGAAACTCGGTAGTTTTAGAAGGAACTGAAGACGCGAAAGAAGTCGGTTTGTGTCGAGTATCAGTAGTGCGAAGAACTTCCTCAGAAGTCGGTGCCTGCTCAGCAGCTCCAGACCCCATCCAAGGTAGAGACATCCGTAGGAAGAGTCTTGTGGCATACCGGACTCCGAACGGGTCTCGTAGCAGCCTGTGAATCCACAGAAGCAGGCATCTGGGGCTACGAAAGCGCCTCACTGAGGACTGGAGAATTGACGACTAGCTTAATGGAAGCGTCATCGGCAGTTTTGGACCTGTGCAGTCTGTCTTTATCTTTACGTTTTTTCAAAAGATCAGTAGTAGGATGGCTTAAGAAAGCCATATCGGAATACGAGGACTGAGAGTGAAAATATTTAGCTACAATAAGGGCTCGACGACGTATAGTTCTGGCATTAAAACAAAGCACAAAAGCAACAGCGAGAGACATCATGGTTTGGGCCTAAACAGATGACGCAGTAAAGTACAGTTGTGTACACTTACCATAAATGTAGATGTTCGAGTGTCTTCACTGTTGCAGTCATCACTGTAGGGTTCTTCCTGCCGACAGGCAGCCCTCGGTCGGCCAGAATCCCAAAGTCTGGGTCCGGCGTCGGCTGTTCAGTCATGCTCCCTGACGTCAGAGCGTCAGGAGTACAAAGCTGCCAGCCGACGCCATATTCTCCAGTTTTTCTTGCCCCAGATGTCAGGTGCCCAAAAATGAAGGCTAATAGTAAAACAAAAATGTAACATACAACAAACCCCATACGCTGTAGCAAATACACCTCAGAAGAAGGGTGAAGAAGGAAACCACACTAATGAAAGTATAAGAGGGGACAGGAGGGTGGGTAACCCAGACTGCAACAGTGAAGACACTTGAACATCTACATTTATGGTAAGTGTACACAACTGTACTACGTTCATCATGTTTCACTGTTGCAGTCATCACTGTAGGGTTGAATCCCAAAGCGGAGATAAAGGGTGGTGGTTATAGAGTAGAAGGGGCGGCTAGAAGGCCCTGCAAGACTGCAGAAGCAAAGCCTGCCCTAGACTTAGAGTAAAGAGGGAGATTATAGTGCTTAGAGAAAGTATGCACGGAACTCCAAGTTGCAGCTTCCAAATATATTTGGTAGGTACTCCCCTGAGAAAGGCAGCTGAAGTAGCAGCAGCTCTGGTAGAGGGAGTCCTAATTTTTCCTGGGATTTGCTTTCCATGATGACAGTAACAAAATCTGATTCTATGAGCAATCCATTTAGAAATGGTCTGTTTTGAAATAGCTTTGCCTTGGGAATTTGTTGCATAAGAAACAAACAGTTGCTCTGTTTTCCTGATATCCTTGGTTCTGTCCAGGTAAAAATGAAGTTGCCTGTGTACATCCAAGGAATGCAAGATCCTTTCCCCCTTATTTTGTGGATTAGTGAAAAAAGTTGGCAGGTGAATAGTTTGATTTAAAGCCACTGTGGAAACCACTTTAGGCATGAAAGTAGGATTAGTCCTTAAAGACACCCTGTCTTGGTGAAAAATAATATAAGGTTCCACAGCCATGAGTGCTTGTAACTCCGAGACTCTCCGTTTTGGCAATCGGTTCTGAAATGGCCGACGACAGGGGCTGCGAAAGCGCCTGACGACGGCCGAACCTGTAGCTGGCTCTGCTTGTAAACCGTCGTCTGATTTGAACCTCGGAGGCCTGTCCTTATCCTTGCGTCGTTTGTGAACTCCGGTAGTCGGAAGCGTGTCCGACGACATATTATAATTAAATTGCCTGCCAAAGTAGTGAAAAGCAAAATCGTACCTCCGCTTAATAGTACGGTGGTTAAATCTAGCACAAAACCGACAACTAGCTACATCGTGGTCAGGGCCTAAACAAGGAATACAGTAAGAGTGGAAATCCTTATGAGGTATTTGCTTCCCACATGAAATACAATTATTAACTTTTTCTGACCTCTGACTGGAGCAAGAAAAAAGTTTCCCCAACGGGGTACTTAGCTTTGAGAAGAAGTAAGTCTTCGGACTGAAGCACGAAAAAATATCAGGAGTCAGCCGACCAGCACTTGTGAACTGCTTCCACTGCGCGGCAAGAAAGACTGGAGAACATGGCGTTAGCTGGCAGCTTTGTACTCATGGCGCTCTGACGTCAGGGAGCATGACTGAACAGCCAACGCCGGACCAAGACTTTGGGATTCTGGCCGACCGAGGACTGCCTGCCGGCAGGAAGAACCCTACAGTGATGACTGCAACAGTGAAACACGATGAACATGAATGAAAGTCTCGGTGTGGTATTTGCTTTCCACAGGCTAGACAATTGTTAACATTTTCTGATATCGGTTAGAGCAAGAAAAAAAAAATTCCCAATGGGGTACTTAACTTTAGGAGACTTCAACTTCAATTCGGAAATGAAAACTCAGGTAGCAGCCAACCGGCACTCGTGCGAACTGCTTCTGCTTCGGGATCCTTGTCAAGAAAGACTGATGTAATGACGTCGGCTGCCTGATTTTATACCACTGACGACCTGACATCAGTCCTGGAGCAACAGCAACCAACACAGAAATACTAAGTCTCTGGTATTCAGGCTGACTGAGCGCTACCCTTGGCAGGATAACCCAAAAGTGATGACTGCAACAATGAAACATGAAGAACATCAGTATTATCAGATTAAGTTGGAGATGGGCAGGTGTGGAGGTACATGTGCCCCAGTATGAACAGCAGAAACAGTAGAAACGGTATTATTAGATTATGTTGGAGATGGGCAGGTGTGGAGGCATATGTGCCCTTTTATGAACAACCGGAATAGTATTATCAGATTAAGTTGGAGATGGGCAGGTGTGGAGGTCCATGTGCCCCTGTATGAACAGCAGGAACAGTATTATCTGATTAAGGTGGAGATGGGCAGGTATGGAGGTCCAAGTGCCCCTGTATGAACAGCAGGGACAGTATTATCAGATTAAGTTGGAGATGGGCAGGTGTGGAGGTCCATGTGCCCCTGTATGAACAGCAGGCACAGTATTATCAGATTAAGTTGTAGGGGGCAGGTGTGGATATGCATATGCCCCTGTATGAACAGCAGGAATAGCATTATCAGATTAAGCTGAAGATGGGAAGGTATGGAGGTCCATGTGCCTGTGTATGAACAGCAGGAACAGTATTATCAGATTAAGTTGGAGATGGGCAGGTGTGGAGGTTCATATGCCCCCGTATGAACAGCAGGAACAGTATTGTCTGATTAAGTTGGAGAAGGGCAGGTGTGGAGGTACATGTGTCCCTATAGGAACAGTACTATAAGATTAAGTTGGAGATGGGCAGGTGTGGAGGTACATGTGCCCCTGTATGAACAGCAAGAACACTATTATCAGAGTAAGTTGCCGATGGGCAGGTGTGGAGGTCCATGTGCCCCTGTATGACCAGCAGGAACAGTATTATCAGATTAAGTTGGAGATGAGCAGGTGTAGAGGTCCATGCGCCCCTGTATGAACAGCAGGAACAGTATTACCAGATTACGTTGGAGATGGGCAAATACGGAAGTACATGAGCCCCTGTAGGAACAGCAGGGACAGTATTATCAGAATGAGTTGGAGATGAGCAGGTGTGGAGGTACATATAGCCCCATATGACCAGCGGGAACAGTATTATCAGATTAACTAAGAGGGGCAGGTGTGGAGGTACATGTGCCCCTGTATGAACAGCAGGAACAGTATTATCAGATTAAGTTGGAGATGGGCAGGTGTGGAGGTCCATGTGTCCCTGTATAAACAGCAGGAACTGTATTATCAGATTAAGTTGGAGAAGGGCAGGTGTGGAGGTACATGTGCCCCTGTAGCAACAGTATTATCAGATTAAGTTGGAGAAGGGCAGGTGTGGAGGTACATGTGCCCCTGTAGGAACAGCAGGTATTATCAGATTAAGCTGGAGAAGGGCAGGTGTGGAGGTACATGTGCCCCTGTAGGAACAGTATTATCAGATTAAGTTGGGGATGGGCAGGTGTGGAGGTACATGTGCCCCTGTATGCAGAGCAGGAACAGCATTATCAGATTATGTGGGAGAGTCGCAGGTATGGAAGTATATGCGCCCCTGTAAGAACAGCAGGAACAATATTATCAGATCGAATTGGAGATGGGCAGGTGTGAAGATCCATATGCCGCTGTATGAACAAAAGGAACAGTATTACCAGACTGAGTTGGAGATGAGCAGGTGTGGAGGTACATGTAGCCCCATATGACCAGCGGGACAAGTTTTATCAGATTAACTACGAGCTGGGCAGGTGTGGAGGTCCATGTACCCCTACATGAACGGCAGGAACAGTATTATTAGATTAAGTTGGAGATGGGCAAGTGTGGAGGTCCATGTGCCCCTGCATGAACAGCAGGAACTGTATTATCAGATTAAGTTTAAGATGGGCAGGAGTGGAGGCCCATGTGCCCCTGTATAAACAGCAGGAACTGTATTATCAGATTAAGTTGGAGAAGGGCAGGTGTGGAGGTACATGTGCCCCTGTAGGAACAGCAGGCACAGTATTATCACATTAAGTTGGAGATGGGCAGGTGTTGATATACATATGCCCCTGTATGAAGAGCAGGAATAGTATTATCAGATTAAGTTGGAGATGGGCAGGTGTGGAGGTACATGTGCCCCTGTAGGAACAGTATTATCAGATTAACTAGGAGATGGGCAGGTGTGGAGGTCCATATGCCCCTGTATGAACAGCAGGAACAGTATTATCAGATTAGGTTGGAGATGGGCAGGTGTGGAGGTCCATGTGCCCCTGTATGAACAGCAGGCACAGTATTACCATATTAAGTTGGAGATGGGCAGGTGTGGAGGTCCATGTGCCCATGTATTAACAACAGGAACAGTATTATCAGATTAAGTTGGAGAAGGGCAGGTGTGGAGGTACATGTGCCCCTGTATGAACAGCAGGGACAGTATTATCAGATTGAATTGGAGATGGGCAGGTGTGGAGGTACATGTGCCCCTGTAGCAACAGTATTATCAGATTAAGTTGGAGATGGGCAGGTGTGGAGGTACATGTGCCCCTGTAGGAACAGTATTATCAGATTAAGTTGGAGATGGGCAGGTATGGAAGTACATGCGCCCCTGTATGAACAGCAGGAACAGTATTATCAGATTGAATTGGAGATGGGCAGGTGTGGAGGTCCATGTGCTCCTGTATGAACAAAAAGAACAGTATTACCAGACTGAGTTGGAGATGAGCAGGTGTGGAGGTCCATGTGCCCCTGTACGAACAGCAGGAACTGTATTATCAGATTAAGTTTAAGATGGGCAGGTGTGGCGGTCCATGTTCCCCTGTATAAACAGTAGGAACTGTATTATCAGATTAAGTTTAAGATGGGCAGGTGTGGAGGTCCATGTGCCCCTGTATAAACAGCAGGAACAGTATTATCAGATTAAGTTGGAGATGGGCAGGTGTGGAGGTAGATGTTCCCCTCTATGAACAGCAGGAAAGTACAGTTGTGTACACTTACCATAAATGGAGATGCTCGAGTGTAATCCATGTTTCAGTCATCACATTTGGTTTATCTGCCTGCAGGTAGCCCTCAACCGGCCTGAATACCAGAGTCTTGGGATTTCTGCATCGGATGCTGTTGCTTCTTCCATGACGTCAGGTCATCAAGGGTATAAACCATGCAGCCGACGCCATTACATCAGTTTTTCTTGCCCCAGATGTCAGGAGCCCCCAAAGTAGGAAGCAATTAAATAGTATGGAACACCCCAGCAAAAACCAAATACACATAGCATAAGATATGCCAAACCAAAAAGGATAGGTGAAAGCGAAGACAATCAGGGGGCTGGAGGGAGGGTAACCAGGACTGCAACAGTGAATGCACTTGAGCATCTACATTTATGGTAAGTGTACACAACTGTACTATGTTCTTCGTGTTTCACTGTTGCAGTTATCACATTTGGGTTGATTCCTAAAGCTGAGGATGGGTGGAGGTAGATTAAGAAGCATTAGGCCTGGCAATCAGGCCCTGTAAGACTGCTATGGCCAATCCAGCTCTGGATTTAGAAAAGATAGACAAGTGGTAATGCTTGGTGAAAGTATGTACAGAGCTCCAGGTGGCAGCTTCCAGGATGTCCCTGGCAGGGACTCCTCTGAGAAAAGCAGCACAGGTAGATGCAGCCCTGGTGGAATGTGTTCTTATCCCCTGTGGGGTAGGTTTTCCATGGTGCTTGTAGCAGAAATGGATGCAGTGTGCTATCCATTTGGAAATGGTTTGCTTTGAAACGGCCTTCCCTTCTGCCCCTGCAGCAAAGCTGACTAGCAGCTGGTCAGGTTTTCTGAGAGGCTTAGTTCTATCCAAACAGAATCTAAGCTGTCTGTGCACGTTCAGAGAATGCAGTATCCTTTCCCCTTTATTCTGAAGATGAGGGAAAAATGTAGGCAAAGGAATGGACTGGTTTAAAGCCACACTAGACACCACATTGGGCATAAAAGATGGGTTAGTCCTGAGGGGAAACCCTGTCTGGATGGAAGATAATGAAGGGTTCCCACTGCCATAAGGGCATGCAGTTCAGACAATCTTCTTGCTGAAGTGATGGCTAGAAGTAAAGCTGTTTTCCAAGAAAGGAATTTCAACTCTGCTGTAGCAGCCAGTTACAAGTGGGGAAGAGTAAGTTTTTCCAATACAAAGTTAGGGTCCCAGACTGGAGTGGGAGCTCTCTTGGGGGGTCTTAAATTTTTGGCCCCTCTAAGGAACTGCTTTAAAAGAGGATGAGAGAAAAGGGGTGGCTCAGTATTATAATGAGCTGAGATGGCTGAGGCATGAATCTTAACTGAAGAGAAGGATAGGCCCTTGTGGAGCATTTCTGTTAAGTAATCAAGTATATGAGGTAAGCTGGGCTTCCACTTTTCTGAATAGGATTTTTTAGTACTAGGTCTCCTTAACTCAAGAATGACATCCAGCACCTGACAAAATTATCAGATTAAGTGGGAGACGGGCCGGTGTGGAGGTACATGTGCTCCTGTATGAGCAGTAGGAACAGTATTATCAGATTAAGTTGGAGATGGCCAGGTGTGGAGGTCCTTGTGCCCCTGTATGAACAGCAGGAACAGTACTATCAGATTAAGTTGAAGATAGACAGGTGTGGAGGTCCATGTGCCTCTGTATAAACAGCAGGAACAGTATTATCACATTAAGTTGGAGATGGGCGGGTGTGGATATACATATTCCCCTGTATGAACAGCAGGAATAGTATTATCAGATTAAGTTGGAGATGGGTAGGTGTGGAGGTACATGTGCCCCTGTAGGAACAGTATTATCAGATTAAGTTGGAGATGGGCAGGTGTGGAGGTACATGTGCTCCTGTATGAGCAGTAGGAACAGTATTATCAGATTAAGTTGGAGATGAGCAGGTGTGGAGGTACATGTACCCCTGTATGAACAGCAGGAACGGTATTACCAGATTCAGTTGGAGATGGGCAGGTGTGGAGGTCCATGTGCCCATGTATGACCAGCAGGAACAGTATTATCAGATTAAGTTGGAGATGGGCAAGTGTGGAGGTCCATGTCCCCCTGTATGAACAGCAGGAACAGTATTATCAGATTAGGTTGGAGATGGGCTGGTGTGGAGGTCCATGTGCCCCTGTATGACCAGCAGGAAAGTACAGTTGTGTACACTTACCATAAATGTAGATGTTAGAGTGTATTCACTGTTGCAGTCATCACATTTGGGTTATCCTTGCCAGGGTTGCCCTCAGTCGGCCCGAATATTAGAGGCTAGTCTGTTGCTGTTGTTTCAGGACTGATGTCAGGCCGTCAGTAGTATAAAGTAAGGCAGCCGATGCCATTACATCAGTTTGTCTTGCCCTAACTGTCAGGAGCCCCAAATGGGAGCCAGGATATGGTGCAAGAACCTCACCAACAGAAAGTAAACACCAAGAAGTTCCTTGTAAGGAGATAGAGAGAGAGAAAAGGGGGATAGGGGCTGGCTAGAAAGTGGCAAAGCTTGCCCTGGATTTGGAGAAGACAGGCAGGTGGTAATGCTTGGTGAAGGTATGAACAGATGTCCATGTTGCAGCCTCCAGTATGTCCCTGGTGGGGACTCCTCTGAGGAATGCTGCAGAGGTGGAGACTGCTCTGGTACAGTGAGTTCAAACCCCCTTAGGGGGAGGCTTCCCATGTCACTTGTAGCAGAAATGGATGCAGTGCGCTAGCCATTTGGAAATGGTTTGTTTGGATATGGCTTTGCCTTCTGCTTTTGCAGCAAAGCTGACTAACAACTGATCAGTCTTTCTGAATGATTGAGTCCTGTCTAGATAGAATCTGAGCTGTCTGTGCACATCGAGAGCATGTGATTCTTTCCCCCTTTGTTTTGTGGGTTAGGGAAAAAGGTGGGCAAATGAATGGATTGGTTGAGAGCTACACTGGACACCACTTTTGGCATGAAGGATGGGCTAATCCTGAGGAAGACCCTGTCAGCATGGAAAATGATGAAGGGCTCTACAGCCATTAGTTCTTGTATTGTAGCTCGGATAATCTTCTGGCTGAAGTGATGGCCAGAAGCAAGGCTGTCTTCCATGAGATAAACTTTAACTCTGCTGAAGCTTTTACAACACAAAGTTTAGGTCCCAAGCTGGGGTAGATGCTCTTCTGGGTGGCCTCAGGTTACTAGCCCCTCTCAGAAACTGTTTGATGAGAGGGTGTGAGAAAAGAAGTTGCTCACTGCTGAAATGAGCAGAGATAGCAGAGGCATGTATTTTAATAGAGGAAAAGGATAGACCACTGTATAGTAGGTCAGCTAGGTAATCTAGGATGAGAGGTGGGAAGGGCTGTGCCGTATCGGCTCCCTTAGCCTGGGATTCAAGTGCAGAACCTTTTCCATTTGTCAGCATAAGACTTTTTAGTGCCAGGGCGTCTGGCCTCACGTATAACATCTAGAACCTGTTTACTGAGATTGGCAGCTTGTACAGTGGGGGTCAGGGAATAAGACAGGCTGCCAAATTGAGGGTCTGCAACTGGGGATGCATGAATTCTCCTTTCCACGGGGTCAGGAGTGCAGGGATCCGAGGAAGGTGCCATAGTGGCAGAAGGGACACGCTGCGCAACAGTGGGTACAAGTGCTGGCGTGGCCAGTCTGGGGCAATCAGGATTGTCCTCGGTTTTTCCTCCCTAATTTTGAGCAGTACCCTGGTAATGAGAGGTATTGAGGGAAATGCATAGACCGAGAGGTTGACCTACTGTAAGGATAGAGCATCCACCTTCCAAGCCCTGCAGTGAGGCTCCCTGGTGCAGAACTTGCTGAGCTGATGGTTGGAGTGGGAAGCAAAGACATCGGGGTGCCCCATTTCTGAGTTATGAGGGTGAAGGTTCTTTGGTCTAGCTGCCACTCATGTGGGTCCAGAAGATTTCTGCTTAAGTTTGTCTGCCCGAGCGTTTAGAGACCCTGGCAGAAATTGTGATAATAGGTGTAGTTGTATGGCTGAGGCTGGGTGCCAAAGAGTCATGGTGAGCCTGCATAGCAGGTAGGAGCGAGTCCCTCCATGCTTGTTGATATACCACATCACAGTGGTGTTGTCTGTTTTGATCAGTAAAGCCCCTGGGGAGAGAAGGGGCCTGAAAGCTGTCAATGCGTGCTGGACAGCTAACATCTCTTTTTGGTTGATGTGCACATGTATTTGACGTGGGCTCCATTGGCTCTGTATGCATCTGCTGTCTGGGTGTGCACCCCAGGCATAGTCTGATGCGTCTGTGGTGAGGGTCTGGGCAGCATGGGGTGGTGAGAAGGGTAGTCCCTTGTTGTGGTAGCATGCTGCTGCCCACCAAAGAAAATCTTTCCTTAGGCAAGGTGTCATCGATATAAGAGTTTCCAGGTCTTGAGATTGTTGACACCAAAGTCTTTTTAGGTACCAGTGAAGTTTCCTTATATGTAGTCTGGCATATGGAATGAGTAGAATGCAAGAAGCCATGAACCCCCAAGCTTGCAGGATTCTCCTTGCGGAGAACTGGGGTCTGGTGGCTAGTTGAGAAAAACAGACTGTCAGGTAAGTTTGCTTTTCTGATGTAAGGAATGCCATCTGGGATGCTATGTCCATGCTTGCTCCTAGGAATAATATTTTTTGGGTGGGTACTAGTTTGGATTTATTTTCATTGACAGTGTACCCTAGGGAGGTCAGTAGGTCCTTTACAAAGGCCATGTGCTTGCGCAGCTTTTCCTGACTGTCTGCCTGAATCAGGCAGTCATCTAAGTATGGGTAAATCTGAATATTTCTTTGCCTGCAAAAAGCAATGGTGGGAGCCAGACATTTTGTGAAAACTCTGGGAGCAGTAGATAAGCCAAAGGGAAGAGCAGAGTACTGAAAGTGCAGAGATCCTGCCCTGAAATGTAGATATTTCCTGCAAGATTCCCTGATTGGGATGTCGAGGTAGGCCTCTTAAGTCTAGGGTGGCTAGCCAAGCATTCTTGGAGGGCATAGGTAGAAGTTGCTGGAGGGTGAGCATTTTGAATTTTGGTATCACCAGGAAGGTGTTTAGAATGGATAGATCGAGGATGGGGTGTCAGTTGCTCTCTTTTCTGGGTACCAGGAAGAGCCTGGTGTAGAAACCCTGGCCTATCTGCTCTGCAGAAATGTGCTCTATTGCCCTCACAGACAGCAGGGAAAGGACTTGCGTTTTGGCCTCTGCCAACTGGTTTGGAGGAAGATCTGGGAACCCTTTTGGGGTTGGTAGACTGTATAAAAAAAATCTGTATCCCTGGGACACTATGTTGACGACTCAGAGTCGTTGATAATGGTAGCCCAGGTGCTTGTGTGGAAGGAGAGTTTTCCTCCCAGGGGCAAGTGCAGGTGGGCAGAGGGAGGGGGTGGAAGTGGAGAGTCATTGTGATTTCTTACCAAGAAGGTGGCTTTGCACTCCATGGTTTAGAAGTGGAGGTACTCCATTGCTTTGATCTCTGCATTCCCTGTGGCTGTTGTCTGGGGGTCTGCTTCCTTGGGGTCAGGGCTGAACCGACCTGGATGGGCTGAACCGACCTGGATGGGGCAGGAAAGGACCAATGCTTGGAGAGACCGTGCCTACTGAACCTGGGTGGCTGGATCTGCAGGAAATCCTTAACTGCCTGCATAGATTTAGCTTTTTCTTCCATCTTTTTAAAGACCTCCTCTGCCTTGGTGCCAAATAAGTTGTTTTTGTGCAAGGGTGCATCCAATAATTTGGATTTGACATGGTCTGGGCAAGGGCTGTTCCTTAAGCCAAGTATGCCTTCTAAGGACAGAACCAGTGACTGCTGCCCTGCAAGATGCTTCTAGGGTTTCAAAACCACAGTGTAAGGTGTGTTTCGTACCCTGGGCTTTAAAAACTCAGTAGTTTTTGAACGAACAGTAGATGTGAAATAAGTCGTCGGTTTGTGTCGAGAATCGGTAGTGCAAAGTACTTCCTCGGAAGCTGGTGCCTGCTCATTGGCTCCAGACCAATCCAAGGTAGAGAGAACCACGGGATCCTTAGTCGATGAAGAGTTTTGCAGCATACCGGACTCCGAAAGGGTCTCCGTAGCAGCCTATGAATCCACAGAAGCGGGCATCAGGGCTTGCGAAAGCACCTCACTGAGGACGGGAGAACTGATAACTAGCTTAACGGAAGTATCGTCAGTAGGTTTGGACATCTGCGGTCTGTCTCTGTCTTTATCCTTATATTTTTTCCGAAGATCTGTTGTCAGATGGCTTACCGAAGCCATATCGAAATTCGAGGACTGTAAGCGAAAATATCTAGCTACAATAAGGGCTTGACGACTTATAGTTCTGGCATTGAACAAAGCACAAAAGCAACAGTGGGGGACGTCGTGGTCTGAGCCTAAGCAACTGACACACTAAGAATTAAAGTCTCGGTGTGGTATTTGCTTTCCACAGGTGAGACAACTGTTAACTTTTTCTGACATCGGTTAGAGCAAGAAAAAAAGGATCCCCAACGGGGTACTTAGCTTCAGAAGACTTCAACTTCAATTCGGAAAACGAAAACTCATAGCAACTGGCCGGCACTAGTGCAAACTGCTTCTGCTTCAGGCTCCTCGGCAAGAAAGACTGATATAATGGCGTTGGCTGCCTTACTTTATACTACTGACGACTTGACGTCAGTCCTGAAACGATAGCAACTGACGCAGAAATACTAAGCATCTGGCATTCGGGCCGAATGATGGCTACCCGGGCAGGCATAACCCAAATGTGATGACTGCAACAGTGAAACACAAAGAACATCAGTATTATCACATGAAGTTGGAGATGGGCAGGTGTGGATGTACATGTTCTCCTGTATGAACAGCAGGAACAGTATTATCAAATTAAGTTGGAGATGGGCAGGTGTGGAGGTACATGTGCCCCTGTATGAACAGCAGGGACAGTATTATCAGATTAAGTTGGAGATGGGCAAGTATGGAGGTCTTTGTGCCCCTGTATGACCAGCAGGAAAGTACAGTTTTGTACCTACCATAAATGTAGATGTTCGAGGATCCCATTGCTGCAGTCCTTACTATTGGGGTATAGTCCGCATCCAGTCGGCCCGAATACCAGAGTATAAGGCTGACGTCGGTCAGGGCGCATTAGACTGACGTCAGTACGTCAGGGTACTAATGCGCATGACCGACGTCATATCCTCAGTCTTTTCTTGCCCCAGATGTCAGAAGACCCTAAAAAGACAAGGCCCAAAATACCTGCACCAAAAATATGTACAATATATACAAGAATATATACAAAAATATAAGCATGTAACCTCACCTACACAACCACCCCTAAACACAGAGGGAAGGAGGGAGGGTAAATTGGACTGCAGCAATGGGATCCTCGAACATCTACATTTATGGTAGGTACAAAACTGTACTATGTTCTTCGTTCCCCATTGCTGCAGTCCTTACTATTGGGTAGAATCCCAAAGCAGAGGTAAGGGAGGCTGGCAAATCATAAAGAAGCAGGAGCTGACAACATGCCTTGCAAAACAGCTGTGGCAAAACCAGCCCTAGACTTAGAGTAGATAGGAAGGTGGTAATGCTTAGAGAAAGTATGCACTGAACTCCAAGTAGCTGCTTCCAAAATATCCTTAGTTGCCACCCCTTAGAAATGCTGTAGAAGTGGCAGTAGCCCTAGTGGAATGAGGCCTAATCCCAGCTGGAATCTCCTTGCCATGATGGGAATAACAAAATGCAATGCAAAAGCCAATCCACCTAGAAATAGTTTGTTTTGACACAGGCTTGCCCTGTGAACTCAAAGCAAAAAGAAACAAACAACTGCTGAGACTGCCTAAAATCCTTAGTCCTGCTTAAATAATAACGCAATTGCCTGTGTACATCTAAAGTGTGCAAAATCTTTTCCCCTTTATTTTGGGGGTCTGCATAAAAGTAGGCAAATGAATAGTTTGGTTTAAAGCCACACTAGAAACCACCTTAGGCATAAAGGAAGGATTAGTACGTAATGATACCCTATCCTTATGGAAAATCAAAAATGGCTCTACTGCCATAAGGGCCTGCAACTCAGACACCCTTCTTGCAGAAGTAATAGCCAACAGAAAAGCAGTCTTCCATGACAAGTATTTCAATTCAGCAGTAGCCGCAGGCTCAAAAGGTTGTAGAGTAAGTTTTTCCAACACAAAATTGAGATCCCAAGCAGGAGTAGGAGCTCTACGGGGGTCTTATATTCTTTGCCCCTCTAAGAAACTGCTTGAACAAAGGATGTGAAAACAATGGTGGGTCACAATCATAGTGAGCTGAAATTGCTGCAGCATGAATCTTAATGGAAGAGAAGGACAACCCTTTGTCCAATAACTCAGTAAGGTATTGAAGAGCCACACTCAAATTAGGCTCAGAAACCTGCAAATTCTTTGCTGTACTCCAAAATAAAAATCTCTTCCATTTTTCTGTACACTTTCCTTGTACTAGGTCTTCTAGCTTCCATAATCACATTTAAAACTTGTTGAGGAAGTTGAGACCTGCTGTGTTTCAACACAGAATATGCCAGGCTGTTAGATGAAGAGAGTGAAGCTTGACATTGAGCAGATGACCATCCTTCTGAGATAACAGATGAGGAATCAGAGGTAAAGGCCATGGAGGCTTCCTTACCAGACTCCGTAGTAGTGGGTACCAGTGTTGCCGAGGCCAATCTGGAGCTATCAAAATCATCCTTGGCCTGTCTTGTCTGACCTTTAATAGTACCTTTGGAAGAAGAGGCAGAGGAGGAAAGGCATACACATGAAGGTTTTTCCAACTGAAAGACAGAGCATCCACTTTCCAAGCTGTGTGATGAAACCCCTTTGTGCAATACTGTGGCAGCTGGTGGTTTAGTGGAGAAGCGAACAGATCTATGTCTGGAGTTCCCCATGACACTGTCAATTTTGAAATACATGAAGATCCAGTTTCCACTCGTGGGGATCCATGATTTGTCTGCTTAACACATCTGCTAAGGAGTTCTGTGCTCCCGGCAGAAACCTTGCTTGAAGAGTTAGTTGCAAGCTTAGCGCAGTGTCCCATAAAATCATTGCTTGCCTGCATAGAGGATAAGAATGTGTTCCCCCTTGCTTGTTGATGTACCACATGACAGTTGTGTTGTCTGTTAGAATCAACACCTGCCCTGGAAGAAGTAACTCCTTGAAAGCCATTAATGCAAACTGGACTGCTAACATCTCCTTCATGTTGATATGTAGATGCTGTAGTCTGGCAGGCCACTTGTCTTGTATCCACTTTCCATTTAGATGAGCTCCCCAAGCAATGTCCGAGGCATCTGTCGTTAAAATCTGACTCGCCTCTGGCCGGGTCACAGAGAGTCCCTTGTTTAGGTGACATTCCTGAGCCCACCACAAAAATTCTTTTTGAAGGCAAGGTATTAATTGAATGACAGTGTCCAAATCCTGGCAGTGCTGTGTCCATACATTTTGAGATACCATTGTAGCTTCCTCATATGCAGTTTGGCATTGGGAAGCACCAGAATACAAGATGCCATGAACCCTAATGCTTGAAGGACTGTCCTTGCAGTCAGCACGGACTGATGAGATAGTTGATGGAAGTAAAGTGATAGACTCTTTTGTTTGTCCGGGGTTAAAAAGGCCATCTGGGCTGCTGTATTCAGTCTCACACCCAGAAAGCACATGTCTTGAGAGGGTACTAGACTGGACTTTATTTCGCTCACAGAATACCCTAGGCATCTTAGCACTGCTATAACATGTTCCAGATGCTGTAGAAGGTCTTCCTTTTCTTGAGCCAGAATCAGGCAGTCGTCCAAGTAAGGATAGATTTGAATTCCTTGAAGCCTGAAGTAAGCTATCACTGGAGCCAGAACCTTTGTGAATACTCTGGGCAGTAGATAAGCCAAAGGGCAATGCAGAGAACTGATAATGAGAATTTCCAGCTCGAAACCGCAGATACTTCCTGCAACTTAGCCTTATAGGCACATGAAGGTAAGCTTCCTTGAGATCTAAAGTTACCATCCAGTGATCTTTGCCCAGCAGAGGTAAAAGCTGTTGTAACGTCAACATCTTGAACTTGGGAATGTCCAGAAAAGTGTTGAGGAGAGATAAATCCAAAATTGGTCTCCACGTGTTCCCCTTCTTTGGTACTAGGAACAGGCGAGAATAAAATCCTAGGCCCCTTTCTGATACAGGGACTGGCTGAATGGCCCCTATCTGGAGTAACTGAGAAACTTGCTTGTGAGCCTCCTTTCTTTGCGGAGGAGGAACGTCTGGCATGCCTTTGAAAGGGGGCATTGTATGGAAATAAAATCTGTAACCGTGGTGAATGATATCCAGCACCCATTTGTCTTGAGTAATTAAATCCCAATTTTCTTTGAAAAGAGACAGTCTTCCTCCCAAAGGAGCTGCCAGACGGGAATCTACTGGCAGCAGAAAAAACAGGTCATTGGGTCTGTTTACGAAAGGACTGACCCCTGCCCTCACCAGAAGTCTGAGCAGGTGAACTCCCTGTTCTAGGCCGAAAAGAACCTTGAGCCCTGCCCCTACCACGTCTAGACCTACCCCTAGACTGGGAATCATAAGCAGGATATGTCCACCCCTTAGCAGGCCAATTTCTACTAAACTTCGGTGGCTGCACCTGCAAAAAATCTTTAACAGTTTGCATAGACTTAGCTTTGTCCTCCATTTTCTTTAAAACTGCTTCCACAGGCGATCCAAACAATACATCAGACTGTAAAGGAGCATCCAAAATCCTTGTCTTAACATGCTCAGCTAAATTCTGATCCTTCAACCAGGCATGCCTGCGAAGAACAGAACTAGTAGCAGCCACCCTCGAGGAGGCCTGTACAGCATCAAAACCACATTGCAAAGAATGCTTACCCACTTGTTCAGACACATGAACCAAATCCAGCAACTCTTTACACTCAATACCTTCCGCCAAAGCATCCACCTTAGATTTCAATTGTGAAAGGAGATAATTCTGATATTTTAGCATGTGAAACTGACAATTCAATGCTCTCATGGCTAGGGTGGAAGAAGTATACACTTTCTTTCCCCACCTATCCAAAGCCCTTGCCTCTTTATCAGTGGGAACAGGATTTTTAACTACAGAAGCTTTAACACCTTTAGGCCCTTGAGAAATAGTTTCTGGGTCCGCCCTAGGACTCTTAAACAAATACTTATGAGCTTCAGGCACCCTATAATACCTATCAGGCTTAATAGGAGCAGGAGGCAAAGAGTCAGGGTTCAGGGAAGCCTCTGCAAAAACATCTTCCACCACATTCAACACAGGAGGAATAGCTAAGGGCCTATGCTGGGGTAAAAACAAGAATTCCCTAAGCCTTTTCCTGAATCAGACTAATCCTGGCCTTCCCATTTAAAGTGCTCCCTCATGGAATGCAGAGTCTCTGAAAATGAGAAATCCTCAGGAGGAGAAGCTGTAGGAGTGGAATCATCCACATCAGAATCAGAATAAGTAGGATACTCCTGCAAGTCTTCCGCAGAAGACTATGAAGCCTCTGAACACTGTTCAAAACTATCAAACTCCGGGTCCACCCTAGGCCTCTTATCAGGCGGGGGCATAGAACCTCTAATCATAGTAATCAAATCTTCTGCCATTTTAAGCATATGTTTCTTAGGTACAGAACCCGAAATGCTAGGAGAAGCCCCCACTGAAGCTGAACTAGGCCTACCTCTCAAAGAAGTTTTGGCAACAGAAGGAGAGGCTCTAACTACCTTGGGAAGAGAGGGAAGAACAGTCACCTGAGAAGCCCCCTCAGCCTGGCCTACCTCCTGAGAAGGCACATCCTGTAACAGTAAAGTGTCTGCCTGGGACTCCATGGAAACTCCTGGCAAAACCTCTGGCTCCACTGAGCCTTCTAAAGAACCGATGTCCGGGACTGCCGGTTCATCAACCCTAGGCTTCGCTGTTTTGTCCTTGCGCTTCTTGGACGAAGCGGGCGTCGGAGCATCCGACGGCATTTTATAATTGCAACGCTTCCCAAACACTAACCTGGCACAGTCTAACCTCCTCTTAATAGTGCGTTTGTTAAACCTAGCACAAGAGCGGCAACCAACAACGTCGTGCTCAGGCCCTAAACAAGGTATACACAAGGTATGGTAATCCCTATGAGGTATCTGTTTCCCACAAGAAATACAGTTATTCACTTTTTCTGACATCCGGTAAAATACTGAGGCAAGAAAAACCAAAATGTTCCCCAACGGGTACTTAGCCAACTCTGTTTCGGTCTGAAACTCCGGTTTCGGAAATATTTCAGAACGCCAACCTGCACTCGCAAAACTGCTTCTGCATCGGACCATGCGGCAAAAAAGACTGAGGATATGACGTCGGTCATGCGCATTAGTACCCTGACGTACTGACGTCAGTCTAATGCGCCCTGACCGACGTCAGCCTTATACTCTGGTATTCGGGCCGACTGGATGCGGACTATACCCCAATAGTAAGGACTGCAGCAATGGGGAACGAAGAACATCAGTATTATCAGATTCAGTTGGAGATGGGCAGGTGTGGTGGTCCATGTGCCCCTGTATGAACAGCAGGAACAGAATTACCAGATTAACTATGAGATGGGCAGGTGTGGGGGTCCATGTGCCCCTGTATGAACAGCAAGAACAGTATTATCAGATTAAGTTGGAGAGGGCAGGTGTGGGGGTCCATGTGCCCCTGTATGAACAGCAGGAACAGTACTATCAGATTAAGTTGGAGATAGATAGGTGTGGAGGTCCGTGTGCCCCTGTATGAACAGCAGGAACAGTATTATCAGATTAAGTTGGAGATGAACAGGTGCGGAGGTCCGTGCACCCCTGAATGAATAGCAGGAACAGTATTATCAGATTAAGTTGGAGATAGATAGGTGTGGAGGTCCGTGTGCCCCTGTATGAACAGCAGGAACAGTATTATCAGATTAAGTTGGAGATGGGCAGGTGTGGAGGTCCGTGTGCCCCTGTATGAACAGCAAGAACAGTATTATCAGATTAAGTTGGAGATGGGCAGGTGTGGAGGTCCGTGTGCCCCTGTATGAACAGCAGGAACAGTATTATCAGATTAAGTTGGAGATGGGCAGGTGTGGAGGTACATGTGCCCCTGTATGAACAGCAGGAACAGTATTATCAGATTAAGTTGGAGATGGGCAGGTGTGGAGGTCCGTGTGCCCCTGTATGAACAGCAAGAACAGTATTATCAGATTAAGTTGGAGATGGGCAGGTGTGGAGGTCCGTGTGCCCCTGTATGAACAGCAGGAACAGTATTATCAGATTAAGTTGGAGATGGGCAGGTGTGGAGGTACATGTGCCCCTGTATGAACAGAAGGAACAGTATTATCAGGTTAAGTTGGAGATGGGCAGGTGTATGGAACAACAGGTAGCAAAGTTTAAACTGCAGCCACTGCAGACTAGTAATTAGAGTCCTAAACCTACTTCAAGTGATAGGAGAATCTACTCTCCCCCACACAGGGTTCCTTCTTCTTCTCCCTTTGAATACGTCGCAAACTCTAAAAGTTACAAAATCAATTTCATGCTTCTGTGACATTTATTTGCAAATGTCAAGTAAGAAACCAGACACCATGAACAATCTATTAGCTGCCAGACCACAGCTGTTATCCATTTTATAGTTTACATGTTGATGCCCAAATCATGTGTGCAAGGTTATATTAACAAATATCAGTACTTCCAAGCTGAGTGATGCTATGATAAGATAAAATAACATCTTGCAGCATTTTTCTGCAACACGGCCTGCATTAGCCTTTCACAATGTTAATTTCACAAGGGCATACTTAGTGTTTAGTAATCTTAACCACAGGTCACAAAACCAGAACATGAAATAAACAGTGGTGGGTTTTTGCTCACTCCTACTATTGCAAAGTGCAGTTTAAATTCAAGGCTCCTTTACTCTCCAGTGAGCTGTCAAAAATAAGATGACTTCCATCTCTGTCTCACTTGTAAAATGCATTAGCTTTTGCCAGCTTTTTGACTGCCTTCTCTCTTGTTCACCAGTTTAGAACACTGGTTCTGGTTCACTGTGGTGCTAAAAACAAAAAGCAGTTCTATAAACAAATAATAGCTTCATCACGCAATGTATACATAAACATTTATATGGTACTTCTACAACATTGTTAACAAGTTGACAAAAAATAACTCACCATGTGCTCCATACATATACTAATTTCTCCATCACTGTAAAATGCACCATAGAAGCCCACAATGTATGGGGAATTGCACTCGTGTAGAACTTGCAGCTCTCTGATAATCTGATTTCTGATGGCTGGTTTGATTTCTAAATGGATAAGCTGTAACAAAATGGAAACTGTTATATACAGCAGTGCCAGCAATAATTAAACAGTGAAGGCACAAAGAAAGTTGAGACCATTGCTATAAAAGCCTTTAATGACACATAAGCTCAAAAAACATGACCCCGCTCCATACAAATATGCACATTTATAACTGCATTGCTGATTTTCCAGATTATTTACTTATTTTATTTATTTTACATTTGCTGACCGGGCTATTCTAACTGGATACATGTCCATTTTCAGTAGAGGCCCAAGGAGAAAAGCTCCAAGACACATACAAAATACAATATACAAGGAAATAACAGTAAAGATACATACAAAATACAACACAGAAAGTAGCAGTAGTTAGAACAAATAAATTGTAGTTAGAACAAAAAAATTATTTTTTTTTTCAAAAAATAGCAAATAGTTAAACATTGTTAGAGAAAATACTAACTACCATACTCCAACTGTGCGTAGCAAGAACAGTAAACAACAAGGATAATATTTATGAGGATGTTAAATACATATATTTATGAAATTCATTAGCAGTTTCATGGTAAAAAGAATCTATACGGGTAAGACTGTGATGATGTATGGTAGTTATTGGTGAGAAGTAAGAAAGTTAGTCAGGATTAGTGCAGGAACATAACCAGTGTGTACTATAGCAATAACCCATGCCTGGGTGTGGGTAATGCTGGATTTACCCACGGTTGGTGTGGTTTGGTCACGAGGGCGAAGCCCGAGTGGCCAAACAAAGCCAACCGTGGGTAAATCCAGCATTACCCACACTCAGGCATGGGTTATTGCTATTATGCAATGACATCATTTAAGAAAAAAAATAACACTTGCTCGCTAAAGCAATTATATAAGTCAGCACTAAAAATTTAAAGCACTACACCCTCACTCCCCACTGGCCCTTGTTTTCAATTATTAAGGAATTCCCAATATTACTCTAGCATGTCCAAAGGTCAGTTGCCAATCTCCTCTCCGGTCCAGCTGGTGAATCTGGGAATCTTGAGGCAATGTTACAACTGCCTCATGTACACAGACAACCCTCTCCTCCTCCCAACAAATTCCAACACATGTGAGAGATGCAACCATATAGCCAGACTGGAGGCTAAGTTCTCTCAACTCAGTACTGGCATAACCAGTCAGGAGGAGAAGGAAACCACACTCACTACAATTCCAATCTCACATAGACCTACCACGACAGCAAACCAAACACATAATCACACAAAAACATACTCGGAGGCTCTAAATAAAGATCTGCCTATGCAGCAGAGACCTCCAAAGCAGACACCCAAGCAACCGCTACCCCAAAACAAAACACGTGCAACACATATCTCACAAAGCCAGTGTGCCGAACAGTCACAGCCCTTAAGACTAAACAACAAACCTGATACACTTGTAATAGTTGACTATCGTCAGGCACACTGACGTCCCGCTCACCAGGCTGAACAAGGAGAGGGTCACGGTGAGCAGCCTGTCGGGCGCTAGGATCCGCCACATAACACAAGCACTCAGGTCACTCCAAGGCAAGTACAAATATGACTCAGTCATTGTCCATGCTGGTGTGAATGACCTGAGACGTACCTCCCTGGACTACATGAAAAGAGACATAAAGGAGCTCTCTGAGCATGTAGCCCAGGCCGGTATGACCCTGACCTTGAGTAGCATCTTACCCTCACCAAGAATGATGCCACAATATGAAGACAAAATGATCAATTTCAACAATTGGCTTAAGTACTGGTGTCATTCAAAGGGGATCCAATGCCTGTCAGCTTGGGATGATATGCTCGACAAGCCACGATGCTTCGCTAGGGACGGCTTGCACCTGTCACCCTGGGCTTTCGATATTGGCAAAGGCTCTTGCTACCCCCATAGTGCCTTTTTTAGGCAAGGCTCAAAAGACAAACCCACCTCCATAGGTATCACAAGGGATAAGAAACTAAGAGTAACGCTACTCAACGCCAGAAGTCTAAACCTCAAGATGCACGCACTCGAAACTCTCCTTAGCATGGAGAACATCGATATCTGTGCAGTAACAGAAACCTGGTTCAGGGCTCCCGAGAGCACCCCAGCACTACCAGGTTCTACCTCATACCATGCTTTTCGGCCCCAAAACTTGGACCGAACCACAAAAGGAGGGGGGAGTATCGATATTCATCAAAGATACCCACACCTCCAGGTTGGTGGCAAAGCACGAAGCATCAGAGACTATCCATGTGCAACTAACAGTGGGTAAACCTGTCTTCCAGTTTATAGCCTGCTACAGACCACCCTCCCAAACCCAGGAACCCCACTCGGCCTTTCTGAGAACACTGGAAAATATGAAGGTCTCTCCAAACACCATTATATTGGGTGACTTCAACTACCCAAACATAGACTGGGAGCATTACTCTAGCTCCAACACCCTAGCCCAAAGGTTCCTAGAATTTATAAACTCAAATGCTATGGAACAACTTGTTACCACTCCCACAAGAGGGAAAAACATACTGGACCTGATCATTACCAACATGGGGACTCTATGCTCCAGACCAGAAGTGTATCCCTCACTGGTAAGATCAGACCATAAACTAATCTCACTGGATATTCACATCCCAACCCCACCCCCTGCCCAGAAAACCACAGTGAAAAACTTCTCTACAGCAAATTTCACACTCCTCAAAATCGAGGTGGAATCCTTCAAAGCCCCCGGGCCTGTGGGAAATACGGCCCAGACCGCAGAATCCTTTATAAACGCATTCTATGAACACCTTCAGGAATGCATGGATCATGCGATCCCAAATAAAACCAAGACCCAATCCTCCAAAGGCAGACGTCCTGTCTGGTGGACCCCAGCCATAAACAAACTATACAATAGAAGGATGAAGCTACTAAATGATAGAGCAAAATCCCAAAAAGGGAAGGCATCACTGATCAGTATTAGCAAAAAACTACGGGCACTCATAAAATTGTCCAAGGCCAGCTTCGAGAGAAAAGTTGCACAGGACACTAAGGATAACCACAAGGCTTTCTTTAGTTATGTTAGGAACCTGGGTGGTAATTCCCAGATATGCTCAGAATTCGTCCAAAATGACAAAAAATACACTGAACCCACAGACATTGCCAACATCCTAGCTGACAGGTTCAGCGCAAACTTCCCACCAAAAGGGCAAATATCTATCCCAGCAGAGTGCTGCCCCCCTGACATCTCAGATGCTCAGGTAAGAGCCGCCCTCTCCAAAGCAAAAAACACAGCATCAATGGGACCAGACGGTGTCCCGGGCTGCGTCCTACATGAACTCCAAGAAAAGCTAAACCCAAACATAAAACTACTATCTCAGCCTTACTACAGGAGATGTGCCCAAAGAGTGGCGTACAGCAACAGTGGTCCCTCTCCATAAAGGTGGTGCCTCAACGGATCCTGGAAACTATCGCCCCATAAGCCTGACTAGCTTGGTCTGCAAAGCTATGGAAAGGATCATCATGGACCTCATAAATAAAGATATTGGGGACCTACAGACACTGGATCCTACCCAGTTCGGCTTTGTTAAGGGCAGATCCTGCCTCTTAAACCTGGTTGATTTCTTTGAAACAGTCACCAAGGCCATTGACGAGGGGAAGGTGGTCCACACAGCCTACCTGGACCTCGCAAAAGCCTTCGATACAATACCCCACTCGGGCATTATAGATAAGCTCACCAGCTTAAATATAAACCCCTATGTCACTAGATGGATTGCAAACTGGCACAAGGACAGAACCCACATGGTTAGAAATGCTGGAGCCATGTTAGACTCCAAACCAGTTACAAGTGGTGTCCCACAAGGCTCAGTCCTGGGACCTCTCTTGTTCGGTATATATTTCTCTGAGGTAAAGGCCAACACGGAAGGACTGTGGCTGACCAAGTTCGCAGATGACTGCAAACTGGGCGCCATAATCGACTCTCCAGCCGACACAAGCATCCTCCAAATGGGCCTCATAGAAACAGACAACTGGTGCCAGAGCCATGGCCTCAAGCTAAACGCCAAAAAGTGTATAGTCATCCCCTTTGGCAAAAACAAAAGTGCCCACAAATTACCACATAGGTGGTAATCCATTAAGTACAGAAGAAGTAATTTGGGACCTGGGGACCCAAGTTGATAGCAATCTCTCATTTGACAACACGTGGTCAAAGTGGTTAGAAAAACATTTTATATAGCCCACCTAATCATGAAGGGATTCACATCTAGATCAGGGGAGGTCATCGTGCCTCTTTACTCATCACTCATCAGGCTCATAATTGAGTACAATGCCCCTTTTGGGATGTACCTTACCAGACACCTGCAGCAACTGGAAAGACCCCAAAAGTACCTCACCAAGAGGATCAAAGGGCTCAAACAGATGCCATATGCTGCCCGGTTAAAGAAACTCCAGCTCTACTCAGAGGCGATCTGTGCCTGACGTATAAAGCCATGTCCAACCCGGAATTAATGGACATGCTGCACCTCAGAAAATCCAAATCCCATCGAGCTACGCGCTCGAGAGACTTGAACCACAGCACTGAAATATATAGGACATGCTGGAGGGACAGATTCATAACCCAGAGGCTCCCTTCACTCTGGAATAAAATCCCAGTCCAGGTTAGGCAGAGTCCCTCATTGACTCTCTTCAAGAGGAATCTTGATGAGTGGATGGGAGATCGTAGGTTTACCCCGGGTATCACTTCTGTGTCACTGTTAGACAGAGGCACAGTATGCTAACCTCGAAAAAGGGCATAGCAAAATAAATTTCAAATGGGTGGCGAAAGCCAAACACATTCTGGCTAGGCTTATAAATGCCCTAGGGCAGATAGCCTAGTATGAACCTATGAACCTATAAATAATGGCATTGTATAATGCCTCCTTGCCGCCCTTCCGCAGCTGTGTGGGTATTCTGCGGCAGTTCTGATGTACTGCGCATGCATATATTTACGCAGTACATCAGAGCTGTGGGCAAAAGCAACAGAGAAAGCAAGATCTCCGTTGCTTTTACAGTGTCTCGCTATGTTAAACGAGTTTAACATAGCGAGACAACTTAAAAAGCAACGGAGAATCTCCGTTGCTTTTTTTAAAGTTGTCTCGCTAGGTTAAACCCATTTAACATAGCGAGACAGTTTTGAAAAAAGCAACGGAGAAAGCAAGATCTCCATTGCTTTTTAAAGTGTCTCGCTATGTTAAACTCATTTAACATGGCGAGACAGGTTGTAACAAGCAACGGAGATCTTGCGTTCTCCGTTGCTGTAAAAAGAGTTATACTAATGGAAAAAGTCCGGGCAACCGGACCTTTTTCCATTACTATAACTCTGATTTACAACGTGTACGCTGATCAATCAGTGTGCACGTTTTGGAATATTAATGGGAGGGTCATTGTATAATGAGGTATAGTTTGAGTTTCTTTTTAAAAAGTGTAAGAGAAGACAGAGTTGTGAGTTCAGTGGGTAGTAAATTCCATAGCTTTCCAACAGTATTACAGAACAGGGAGTCACCTGCTGAGTTGTTGGATCTGCAAGTGTTAAACAGTAGTTTGTTTGATGAGCGTACATTTGTTGGATTATTGTAGGGGAGGATTGAGAGTATTGGAGGGTTGATACAGGGTCTTGTGGGCTATAGCAAGCTGTAGAAATTGGAGATGGTGCAGAAATTCTAGCCAATCAAGTTGTTTTAAATTAAGGCAGTGATGAGTTCTGAAAGAAGAGTCAGTAGCAAATCTGACTATATTATTATAGGATACCGCCAGTTTGTTGAGGTTGTTTTTGGAAAGATTCGTATAAATGGGTGAAGCATAGAGTAGAGTAGAGATTAGGTGAGTTCTGGCTATAGCAGTCCTGGCTACTGGTGTAAGAAAGGGTTTGATTCTATAGAGGGATCCCAGTTTCTTGTTGACGGTTTTTATTGCACTGTTAATATGACTATCAAAGTTGAGGTTATTGTCTACTGTTATTCCTAGGAGTTTGGTAGTAGGGTCGGGAGAAATAAGAGTACCATTGTTAGATGTGAGTTTGAAATGTATGGGGGTGGACTTACAGGTTGGTGAGAAGAGTAGCAGTTTAGTTTTTTTGGGGTTTAGGAGGAGGCAACGGTTTGTGAACCATTATTCAACAGTATTAAATGCTTTCTGGGTAAAGGTCTGTAGTTTGGTTTGAGAAGTGGCTGAGCAGATAATAGCAGAGTCATCTGCATATTGAATGCAGGTAGTGTGTGGAATTACTGACTGAAGGTCATTAATAAAAATGGAAAATAGGAGAGGACCTAATATGGAGCCCTGAGGGACACCAAGGGAGATGGGAAGGAGATTAGAAAGATTGTTGTGCCAGAGTACAGCCTTCTGTCTATTTTCTAGGTAAGATTTGAACCAATTTATGGCTAAGGGATCAAGTGATAGAGATTTCATTATATGTAAAAGGAGTTGGTGATTAACCATGTCAAAATCGTTGGATAAATCAATGACTACTGCAGAGGAAAGAAAAGTTTTGTTACGGTTACTGTTAATACAATCTGTGAATGATAGCAGGGCAGTGGTGGTACTGTGATAAGGTCTGAAGCCATGCTGACAGTTGGCAAGTAAGTTGTTTTGGAGAAGGTGGTTAAGAAGCTGCTTATGGATACACTTTTCCATAATTTTTGCCAGAGGAGATAGCAGAGCTATAGGACGAAAGTTAGAAAAGTCATAAGAATTTCCACCTTTGTGTAGTGGAATAATGTAAGAAAGTTTCCAAATGGATGGGATATTTCCTTCACTTACGGTTCTATTGATCAGAATGGACTTATGCATTTTTATGACAGTATGCTACATTAACGCAAAGTCTACAGGTGCTTAACCACATTTTCCCCCAAGCCATAATTAATTTTCTTTTAATATCTCAGTAGTGTTCTTAGGAGAGTCTTAATTACAGACCTTCATCTTTCTGTGTACTTAAACAAAAAAAGCCAAAATCCATCCATCTACTCATGATCACCAAAGCCAGTTTTGAAGTCCAAGTAGGAAAAAATATGAAGAGAGACGACTATGTTAACCAGCCTCCAAATGTTATAAGAGTGAGGAATGTACAGCTGTGTAAGTAAACTTACCATAACAGTAGATGTTTAAACAGATCACTGTTGCAGTAGCCTAAGCTATATGGGACATGCACGGAGAAGGATCGAATGACCAACCAGCTTCCAAAGCTTTAGGATGCCTTCCAAGCACCCTAACCACTGTGGAGCTCAAGAAGAGCAGCATAACGTTGGTGGGCAGGGTGCAAAGCTCGGAGAACAAGGTGTGTAGAACCCTGCAAAAATGTTATGCTTCAAAAATAAAAACTTACACCCTGACATAAACCAAAAGGGAAAAGGATTGCAACAGTAATCTAACTCAACATCTACTGCTGTATAATTAAGTTTATTTCCACAAATGTACTACATTCATCATTACATTACTGCTGCAGTAGCCTAAGCTGCAAGGACAAACACAAGAGTTTATAAATACAGGGAGGAGGATCAGAGTCTTTATAAAACAGTCCCAGCAATACTTGTTCTGGTCCAACAGAAAGAAAGTACAGTTTTGTACCTACCAAAAATGTAGATGTCCGATAGGTATGCATCTGCAGTCCTTACATATGGGTTGTCCTGATTCCAAAGTCTGGGTCCGGCGTCGGCTGATGTCACCCTTTCCCCGATGTCAGAGCGCCTGGGGTATAAAAGTGTCAGCCGACGCCATCTTCCTCAGTTTTTCTTGCCCCAGATGCCAGGTGCCCTCTAAGGAAGGCTAAATTTGGAGAGATGCAAAAATTTCCAAACATGTACAGTAATATGAAACAAATACACCATAATAGATAACCCCAGCTAGCTATAAGAGGGATAAGTACCAAAGAAATATCACAGAGGGGAAGGAGTGAGGGTAAACCTGACTGCAGATGCATACCTATCAGACATCTACATTTATGGTAGGTACAAAACTGTACTATGTCCTTCAAGGATGCATCTGCAGTCCTTACAAATGGGTAGAATACCATAGCCAAACTGGGGGAGGAGGAGAAATAAGATTATGGTGTAGTTAAGATCCCTTGCAAAACAGCAATGGCAAAACCTGCTCGGGATCTGGAGTATAAAGGTAAATTATAATGCTTGACAAATGTATGCACGGAGCTCCAAGTAGCAGCCTCTAAAATGTCTTTGGTAGCCACTCCTCGTAAAAAAGCTGTGGTAGTGGCTGTAGCCCTTGTAGAGTGAGGGTTGATGTTTTCTGGAGTTTTCTTCCCATGGTAGGAGTAACAAAATCTAATGCAATTTCCTATCCACTTAGAGATTGTCTGTTTTGAAATTGCTTTTCCTTCCATTCCTGTTGCATATGCTACCAGTAGCTGGTCAGTTTTTCTGTTGCTCTTGGTCCTGTCCAGGTAGTAACGTAATTGTCTATGTACATCCAAGGTATGCAACAGTCTTTCTCCCCTGTTCTGTGGGTTGGGGAAGAATGTAGGTAGGTGGATAGCTTGATTTAAAGATACCCTGGAGACCACCTTTGGCATAAAAGTAGGATTAGTTCTCATGGACACTCTATCTTGATGGAAGATCAGGAAGGGCTGTACTGCCATTAATGCCTGCAGCTCAGATACCCTTCTTGCTGAAGTGATTGCAAGCAGGAAAGCAGTTTTCCATGATAAGTATTGTAATTCTGCTGCTGCTGCTGGTTCGAAAGGAGGTAGTGTCAATTTTTCTAGCACATAATGTTGGCTTCCTAGGTGGTTTTACATTTTTAATTCCTCTCAGAAACTGCCTGAGCAGAGGATGTGAGAAGACTGGAGGATCCAAGTTGTATTCTGCTGAAATGGCTGATGCATGAATCTTAATGGAAGAATAGGACAGGCCATTGTGGAAGAGCTGTGCCAAGTATTCCAGGATGTTAGCTATGTTTACCAGTGACACATTCTCTCCTTTTGCTGTACTCCAAAGGAGATATCTTTTCCATTTTGCTGAATAATTTTTTCTTGTTGAGGGTCTGCGAGCCTCCAAGATAATGTCTTTAACCCTTTGAGATAAATCTGGGTTATTTGGTCTTATGCAATGTTCCAGGCAGCCAGCTGCAGTGTTTTCAGGTTTGGATGCAGGGTTTTGAAGTTGTTCTGTGTTAACAGCAAGGGAACTAGGGGCAGAGGCCATATTTGTTCCCGAGACATACTCCTCAGTAATGGGTACCAATGTTGCCTTGGCCAGTCTGGAGCTATCAGGATGATCCTTGACGCTCTCTTTGATCTTCAATAGCACCTTGTGCATCAAAGGAAGAGGTGGGAATGCATATGCTGTCAGGCTTTTCCAACTGAAAGATAGGGAGTCCACTTTCCAAGCAAATGGGTGGTACGTCCTTGTGCAGAATTTTTTTCAGTTGGTGATTGTGTGGGGATGCAAATAAGTCTATTTCTGGTAGTCCCCATTTCCTTGTAATGGTTTTGAAGATGTCCGGATGCAGCATCCATTCGTGGGCATCCATGGTAGTTCTGCTTAGGATGTCTGCTAGTATATTTTCTTTTCCTGGCACAAAAATTGCTTGTAACTGAATGTTGAAGCTCAGTGCCACATTCCAGAGGTCCATTGTCATCCAGCATAGAGGGTATGAATGTGTGTTGTGATGGTCTGACTTGGTTGAGTGCTGTGGAAGGGCAGTCCCTTGTTTGTTTGACAGGCCTGAGTCCACCATTGGAATTCTTGCTTCAGGCATGGAATTATTGGAATTTGGGTTTCTAGGCTGTGCTTGTGCTGAGACCATAAATTCCTTAGGTACCATTGTAACTTTCTCATATGCAGTCTGGCATGTGGAATCAATATTATGCAGGATGCCATGTAACCCAGGGCTTGCAGGACTTTTCTTGCTGTTAGCTGGTTCTGCTTTGTTAATGCCATGAAGTAGAAAGGGAGTTGCTCCTGTTTTTCTACTGTCAGGAATGCCATTTGTTTTGATGTGTCCAGATCTGTACCCAAGAAGGTTATCCTTTGGGATGGTATCAGCCTTGACTTTTTTATATTGACTGTGTATCCCAGGGCTTGTAGTAGATGAATGACCCTTTGCAAATCTTTTGTTAATTTGTTTTTGTTGTCCGCTTGTAACAGGCAGTCGTCCAGGTAAGGGTAAATTTGAATTCCCTGAAGCCTGCAATGAGCAATTACTGATGCCAGGCATTTCATGAACACTCTGGGCGCAGTAGATAAGCCAAAGGGCAATGCTGAGAATTGATAATGCTCTGATCCTGCAAGAAATCTGAGGTATCTTCTGCAATTTGGTCGTATGTGGACGTGCAGGTATGCCTCCTTGAGATCTAGAGTTACCAGCCAAGACTCCTTGCCCAGCATGGGAAGAAGCTGCTGTAGGGTCAGCATTTTGAATTTTGGAACAATGAGGTATGTGTTTAAAGCGGACAGGTCGAGAATAGGCCTCCATTGGTTTTCTTTTCTTGGTACCAGGAAAAGTCTGGAGTAAAATCCTTGCCCTTGTTCCATAAATGGTACCCTTTCTACAGCTCTCATCCTTAGTAAGTGAGATATTTGTTCTAGAGCTTCTGTCTTCTGATTTGGAGGTAGGTTTGGCATTCCTCTCTTCCTTGGTAGAGTATGGAAGTGAAACCTGTAACCTTGGTCTATTGTCTGTAAAATCCATTTGTCTCCTGTGATGTAATGCCAGTTTACTGAAAATAAAGCTAGCTTCCCGCCTAAGGGTGCCTCTAGTTGTTCCCTGGTAGGCGGTGCCAGAGCCAAGTCACTGTGATTGTCCTGTGGAAGTGGTGGCTGTGGCTGGATCTGTGGCTGTACCTCGCTGGTTGTTAGCCTGCCACTGACGTCCCCTGTAGGCACCTCTGTATTGACCCCTGCCTCTTGAGCGTCTATTCCTGCCTCTCGGAGCTCTGGAGGTGTCTGGAAAGGACCAATTCTTGGAAGGCCAGTTCCTGCTAAACCTTGGAGGCTGGACCTGCAAGAAATCCTTGACTGTCTGGACAGATTTTACTTTCTCTTCCACCTTCTTCAGCACCTGCTGTGCAGGGGAGCCAAACAAATTGAGCTTATCCATGGGAGCATCTAGGAGCTTTGATTTAACATGGTCTGGTAAGGACTGTTCTTTTAACCATGCATGTCTTCTGATCACTGTGCCAGTCATGGCTGATCTAAAGGAAGCCTCCAGTGCATCATAGCCGCATTTTAAGGAATGATTACTGACCTGCTGAATGTTATGTACCATTTCCTGTACAGATTTTTTTGTCTAATGGTTCATCAGAGGACAGTTTTTTAGTTAACTGGTCTAACAAATTCCTGATACTGAATCATGTGGAATTGACAGTTCAAGGCCCTAGCTGAAAGAGTAGCAGAAGTGTAAACTTTTTTACCCCATCTCTCTAGGGCCCTAGATTCCCTTTCAGAGGGGAGGGGGTTTTTGGTAGAGGTAGCTGCTACAGCCTTGGGTCCCTGGGAGATAGTTTCGGGATCTGCAAAAGGGGCCTTATACAAATGATAATGTGTGTCCGGAACCCTGTAGTACCTATCGGGCTTAGCAGGGGCCGGAGGAAGAGAATCAGGAGCAGTACAAGCATCATTAAAAGCATCATCCAGAACAGTAAGTACTGGAGGAATGACCAAAGGCCTATGCTGTGGCAAATGCAAAAGGTTCTAAGCCTTTTCCTAGAGTCTGAAAAATCCTGGCCCTGCCATTGAAATTGTTCCCTCATAGCATGCAAGGTTTCCCCAAAGAAAATTCCTCAGGCGGAGAGGCAGAAGGAATGGACTCTTCTGCATCAGAGTCCTCATAAGGAGAAAAAGGGCCTGAATTATCTGATTCATCAGAGGAGCCATCTGAAGAAACTGGCTCAGGGGGCTCTACTCTAGTCCTCTTCTCTGGAGGTGGGTGAGAGGCCCTGTCTGGATGTGGTTGGGATCCCCGGATCAAAGAAATGAGATCCTCTGCTAGACTAAGCATTTGTGAACTAGAACTGGGCCTGTGAGAGGGGGTCTTAGCAGGCACAGTTTTGGTAGTTTTTGCTGCTTTAGCCCTGGCAAAGGCCTTAATCGACATGGATGCAGGAGGCCTAGCAGCTCCACGTGCAGGGGTAGAAATATCCAAAGGAATGGTATCTGATAAATCCTGTGAACCTGCAGGAGCAGGTGGGATTTCAGTAGCAGATTCAGCCAAGCTGGGTGAGGCCTCGGTAAGTGGCAAGCTTTCGGCCGAAGGAAGAACCTTGGACTCGGTTTTAGCCGAAACCGAGACACTCGCGGTTGGCTTAACCGCGGTTTCGGCCGAAACCGCGGACCGCGAGTGTCGGTCCTTTTCCTTGCGTTTTTTAGAAATTTGTGTAGTCGGAGTATCCGACGGCATAATGTAAGCAAAAGCGGAGCCGAAAAACTCTTCAGCAAATTCAGACCGACGTCTAAGCGTTCGTCGGTTGAAAGAAGCACAGGCTAGACAAGCTGCTACGTCGTGGTCTGGGCCTAAGCAAGGTAAGCAGTAAGAGTGGAAATCTTTATGAGGTATTTGTTTCCCACAATTTAAACAGTTGTTCACTTTTTCTGACATCGGCTGAGGCAAGAAAGAGTCCCCAACGGGGTACTTAGCTTTTTAGAAGTCTTTGGTACTTGTAGTAGTAATCTCTGGTTCTGACCGACTGGCACTTGCGAACAGCTTCTGCTTCGGGCGCCACGCGGCAAGAAAGACTGGGGAAAATGGCGTCGGCTGATGCCTTTATACCTGAAAAACTGCAGCTATGACGTCGGGTGAAGTGCGACACCAGCCGAGGCCAGACCCAGACTTTGGAATCCGGCCGACCGAAGGGCTGCCTGACGACAGGACAACCCATTTGTAAGGACTGCAGATGCATCCTTGAAGGACATCTGTACTATGTCCTTCAAGGATGCATCTGCAGTCCTTACATATGGGTAGAATACCATAGCCAAGCTGGGGGTGGTAGGATCTAAGTAAAGGATGGTGTAGCTAAAATGCCTTGTAGGACTGCCGTAGCAAAGCCTGCTCTGGATTTGGAATATAAGGGTAAGTTGTAATGCTTGGAAAATGTATGCACGGAGCTCCATGTAGCAGCTTCTAAAATGTCCTTGGTAGCCACCCCTCTTAAGAAGGCTGTGGAGGTGGCTGTGGCTCTGGTGGAATGAGGTCTAATTGTAGCTGGCACAGTTTTGCCATGAAAAGAGTAGCAGAATCGAATGCAATTCCCTATCCATTTTGAAATTGTCTGTTTGGAAATTGTTTTTCCTTGTATACCAGCAACATAAGCTACAAACAGCTGGTCAGTTTTTCTGTAAGTCTTAGTTCTGTCCAAGTAGTAGCGCAACTGTCTGTGAATGTCCAGGGTATGCAGAAGTTTCTCCCCCTTGTTTTGTGGATTTGGGAAGAAGGTAGGCAGGTGAATAGCTTGGTTCAATGAGACCCTGGATACCACCTTTGGCATGAATGAAGGATTGGTTCTCAATGAGACTCTGTCCTGATGAAAAATAAGGAATGGTTGAACTGCCATGAGGGCCTGCAATTCAGATACTCTTCTTGCTGAGGTTATGGCCAGAAGGAAGGCAGTCTTCCAAGACAGGAACTGTAGTTCTGAAGATGCTGCTGGTTCAAAGGGAGGTAGAGTTAGTTTTTCCAACACGAAGTTAAGGTCCCATGTAGGCACTGGTGGTTTCCTTGGAGGATTGATGTTTTTAATTCCTCTTAGAAACTGCCTTTGGAGAGGATGAGAGAAGACAGGTGGATCAGTATTGTATTCTGCTGAAATTGCTGAAGCATGAATTTTTATGGAAGAGTAAGAAAGGCCATTGTGGAGCATTTCTGCCAAGTATTCCAGGATATGTGGCATGTTCATCACTGTCGCATCTAGGCCCTTTGCGGTGCTCCAAGTGCGAAATCTTTTCCATTTTGCTGAATATGCCTTTCTTGTGGAAGGCCTGCGAGCTTCCATGATGATATCCTTCACTCTCTTGGATAGCTTTTCCTGGTGAGGAGTCAAGGTATTCTCCAGGCTGTCAGCTGCAGGGTTTTCAGACTGGAGTGCAGTGTTTTGTAATTGTGCTGTGTCAGAAGAAGTGGCCATTGTGGTAGGGGCCACAGTTTCGTGCGTGACATGCTCCTTAACAGATAGTACCAGTGCTGCCTTGGCCAGTCCGGAGCTATCAGAATCACTTTTGGCTGCTCTGTCCTGATTTTCAGTAAGACCTTGATCATTAATGGAAGAGGTGGAAATGCGTACACTGTTAGAGTATTCCAGCTGAAAGAGAGGGCGTCCACTTTCCATGCTTGTGGGTGGTATGTCCTTGAGCAGAATTTCTCCAGCTGATGGTTGTGGTGGGAGGCAAAAAGATCTATGTCTGGCCTCCCCCATGATTGTGTTATCTGAAGGAAAATGTCTGGGTGCAGCATCCATTCGTGTGGATCCATGATATTTCTGCTTAGGCTGTCCGCCAGTGTATTGTCTTTTCCTGGCACAAACTGGGATTGCAGCTCTATATTGAGTTTTAGGGAATGTTCCCAAAGATTCATTGCCAGCCTGCAAAGAGGGTAGGAATGGGTACCTCCTTGCTTGTTTATGTACCACATAACTGTGGTATTGTCTGTCCTTATTAGCAGGTGGCCTTGACGCAGAAAGTGTTTGAAGGCCTCGATTGCATGCATCACTGCCAGCATTTCCTTTTGGTTTATGTGCATGCGCAATTCTTTCTGTGACCATAGTCCTTGGATGCATCTGCCCTCCATGTGTGCTCCCCATCCATGGTCTGAAGCGTCCGTTGTAATGGTTTGGCTGGTTATTGGTTTGCTAAAGGGCAGACCCCTGTTTGACTGGCTTGCTTGAGCCCACCACAGAAATTCCTTTTGAAGGCATGGAATGAGTGGTATCAAAGCTTCTAGGCTGTGACTGTGTTGAGACCATAAACTCCTTAGGTACATTGTAGTTTCCTCATATGCAGCCTTGCTTGTGGAATCAGAAGAATGCAAGATGCCATGTAACCCAGGGCCTGCAGGATTTTCCTTGCAGTCAGCTGAGTTTGTTTTGTCAGATTTTCGAAGTAATCCGGTAGTTGTCTTTGTTTTTCTTCTGTGAGAAAAGCCATTTGGGTGGTTGTATCTAGTTCCGCACCCAGAAAAGTTATTCTTTGGGATGGAACAAGTCTTGATTTGTGAATGTTGACTGTGTATCCCAAGGCCTGAAGTAGGCGGATGGCATAATTCAAGTGTTTTACCAAAGTTTGTTGGCTGTCCGCTTGTATAAGGCAGTCGTCCAGATATGGGTATATTTGAATCCCCTGAAGTCTGCAGTGTGCAATTACTGATGCCAGGCATTTCGTGAATACTCTGGGCAGTAGATAAGCCAAAGGGCAATGCTGAGAATTGATAATGCTCTGAACCTGCAAGAAATCTGAGGTGTCTTCTGCAACTTTGTCTGATAGGGACATGCAGGTATGCCTCCTTGAGGTCTAGAGTTACCAGCCAAGACCCCTTGCCCAGCATGGGAAGGAGTTGCTGTAGGGTCAGCATTTTGAATTTTGGCACTATGAGATAAGTATTCAGTGCGGACAAGTCGAGAATAGGCCTCCATTGTTTTTCTTTTCTTGGGACAAGGAATAGTCTTGAATAAAATCCTTGGCCTTGTTCTGTGAGAGGAACCCTTTCTATAGCTTTCATTTGCATTAGTTTGGAAATTTGTTTTAAAGCCTCTGCCCTTTGATTCGGTGGCAGGCTTGGCATGCCTTTTCTTTTTGGTAATGTATGAAAATGGAACCTGTATCCTTTGTCTATTATTTGCAGTGTCCATTTGTCCCTTGTAATACTGTGCCAATTTTTTGAGAATAAAGATAGCTTTCCGCCCAAAGGTGCTTCCAATTGAGCCCTGGTTGGTGGGGTCAAGGTGAAGTCATTGAGTCTGTCCTTGTGCAGCAGTTGTAGGTCCTGCACTACCTCTCTGGTTAGGAGGTTGCCAGTGACGTCCTCTGTAGGAGCCTCTAGCTTGCCCTCTACCTCTGGCACGCCTGTTCTTGCCTCTCTGAAATCTCTCTGTGTCCGGAAAGGACCAATTCTTAGAAGGCCAATTTCTACTGAATCTTGGTGGTTGGACCTGGAGAAAATCTTTGACTGTTTGTACAGATTTAGCCTTTTCCTCAAATTTCTTTAAGACCTCCTGAGCAGTGGAGCCAAATAACTTTTGCTTTTCCAGTGGTGCATCCAGCAGCTTTGCTTTAACATGATCTGGCAGAGTTTGTTCCTTCAGCCAATCATGCCTACGTATGACTGCCCCTGTCATTGCTGACCTACATGAAGCTTCCAATGCATCATAACCACACTGCAAGAAATGGTTGCTAACCTGTTGTGAGTTATGTACCAGATCCTGAAGTGACTTGCGATCTGGGGGTTCAGGAGAAGACAGTTTTTTATGCAATTCATCTAACAAATACTCTTGGTACTGTATCATATGGAACTGACAATTTAAAGCCCTCATAGAAAGAGTGGAAGAAGTGTACACTTTTTTACCCCATCTCTCTAAAGCCCTGGACTCCCTTTCAGAGGGGAGTGGATTTTTGGTAGTGGCAGTTGCAACCCCTTTAGGGCCCTGGGAAATAGTTTCTGGGTCAGCAGAGTGGGCCTTGTAAAGGAAATGATGCGAGTCCGGGACCCTGTAGTACCTATCGGGCTTGACAGGATCCGGAGGAAGGGAGTCAGGGGTAATGCTAGACTCAGAGTACACATCATCAATGACATTTAAAACAGGAGGAATAGCCAAAGGTCTATGCTGAGGTAAATGCAAAAAAGTCCTTAATCTCTTCCTGGAATCGGAGAATTCCTGGCCCTGCCATTGGAAATGCTCTCTCATGGAGTGAAGGGTCTCCCCAAAGGACAGCTCTTCAGGAGGGGAGGCCGAGGGAATAGATTCCTCTGCATCAGAATCCTTGTAGGCCGTAAAGGCCTCCTCCTGGTAGTCTGATAGAGCAGAGCCATCTGAGGCCTCATCAGAGGACTGGGGATCAGTGGGCTCAACCCTGGGCCTTTTGTCTAGAAGAGGTTGAGAGCCCCTGTCCGGATGTGGCTGAGAGCCCCTAATTAAGGAAATAAGGTCCTCAGCTAAACTTAAAATCTGTGAACCTGTAGTGGATCCCTGAGGAATTGCCTTGGGAGGCAGAGATTTTGGCTGCTTTGCAGCCTTAGCCCTGGTGAATGCCTTAATGGACATGGATGCAGGAGGCCTGGCTGCTCCACGTGCTGGCGTAGTTTTGTCTAGGGGAATGGTGTCGGATGTTTCCTGAACACCGGTCTCTGAGGGAAATTCTATAACCGACTCAGAAGAGGCCTCCGGGGCCGAGGTTGTCGGTTGTGCGGTTTCGACGGTCGGAAGTACCAAGGACTCGGTTTCAGCCGAGACCAAGACACTCGCGTTAGGCCTAGGCGTGGTTTCAGCCGAAACCACGGTCCGCATGTGTCGGTCCTTGTCCTTCCGTTTTTTGGTTAAATGAGAAGTCGGAGTCTCCGACGGCATATTGTAACAGTAACTAGCCCCAAAAAATTCCTCTGCAAACTCCGCCCGACGCCTAAGAGTTCGTCGATTGAAGGAGGCACAGGCAGTACAGGCCGAGACGTCATGGTCTGGGCCTAGGCAGGGGAGGCAGTAGGAGTGGAAATCCTTATGAGGTATTTGTTTCCCACAAGTTAAGCAATTATTAACTTTAAGCGTTTGATCTGACATCGGCTGAGGCAAGAAAGAGTCCCCAACGGGGTACTTAGCTTTTGAAGTCTTCAGTAGCTGAAGTTACAGGAGCTGTCAGACCGGCACTTGCGAACTGCTTCTGCTTCGGGCACCACGCGGCAAGAAAGACTGAGGAAGATGGTGTCGGCTGACGCTTTTATACCCCAGGCGCTGACGCCGGGAAAGGGCGACATCAGCCGACGCCGGACCCAGACTTTGGAATCCGGCCGACCGAAGGGCTGCCTGAGGCAGGACAACCCATATGCAAGGACTGCAGATGCATCCTTGAAGGACATCCCAGTTTGCATTGCTTGGAAAATGTGTACACAGAAGACCAAGTTGTTGCTTTTAAGATACTTACAGAGTATATATCCCTTTTAAAAAGCCAGAGAAGAAACCAGAACCCTGTTAGAGTGATTTGCCTTTGTCTTGAACAGACTTGTTATGATAGAAATAATTTATTTATTATTTATTTTACATTTGTTAACTGGGATAGTCCAACTGGATATATGTCCATTTTCAGTGGAGGCCCGGGGAGAAAAGCTCCAGAGAGACAATTTTTACAGAACATGCAGACAAACTTGGGTACATATTTCATCTAGATCCATAAGGGTATCTAGTTATTGACACTTTTAGGTATATACTACAGATACTTAAGTTACAAACTACAGACAGATACATTTTACAATAGTCATTAAACAATTTTACATTGTTCATACTAACACTGTTATATGTATGTTATCATACCTTTGATGTGATGTACATTTATATGCAAGTAACAGATAGGACTCTAGTTTAGGACGATGGTTACAATAGGTACTGGAGTGGATCAGGCATTAGTCTGGACTTGAACAGGGACATAACCATTTGTTGCTGAGGTGGTTGTAGCTTTTTTAAATGTAGGTAGCGAGGTAATCAGGGATAAGGATGTAGGCAGGGGGTCCAGATTTTGGCCACATAAGAAGAGTAAAGGGAGTCTCCGGCATGGTTGTTGGATCTAGTAACAGTAACTGTAATTTGTCAGTTGAGCGGAGTTGTCTAGGACAGGAATATTGTTGGACAAGGTTAGCCAGTGAGGGTGATATATTTTGTTGATGGAGTATCTTGCGAGTAGTAACCAGCTGACTATAAATAAGTAAGTTTGGTAGCTCCATCCAGCCCAATTGCTTTAGGTTTAGGCAGTGATGTGTTCTGTTGGCAAATTTGGCTATTGATTGTAGCAGGTTGTCATTTTATTGATTTCTGTTTTGGATCAGTTAATCAAGATGGGTGAGGCATACAGTAGTGTTGAGAGAAGGTGTGTACGTGCAATTGTAGTTCTAGCATTATGGGTCAGGAATGCTTTATGTTTGTAGAGGCTACCTAGCTTTTTGTTAGTATTTTTAATGGCCAGATTAATGTGTACATCAAATCTGAGCTTATTGTCAATAGTAATACCTAGTAGTTTTGTCTGGGCTTCAGGTGATATGGGGGTACCGTTATTAGAGTGGATAGTAAAGGTGCATGTGGGGGCAATAGAAGTTGAGGGATGAAACAGTAGGAGCTTGGTTTTTTCTGGGGTTGAGTATCAAGCCATTCTCAGTGAGCCATGTTTCCACTGAGTGAAAGTTATCCTGTGTCTTTTTGTGGAGGTCTGGTGAAGTGGGGGCGTTACATATTATATTTGAATCATCTGCATATTGAATAAGGCTTGAACCTTTTGCGACTGAGTGGAGATTATTTGTAAAAATTGAGAACAGCAAGGGGCCCAGTATAGATTCCTGAGGTACTCCAAGTGTTACAGGTAGGAGTGGAGACAAGTTATTATTCCATTGTACTGCCTGTTGTCTATTGTTGAGGTAGTTTTTAAACCAGGAGACTGATAAGTTATCTAAGCCTAGGGTTACAAGATGGGAGATTAGTTTTTCATGGTTAACCATAGCAAATGCCTTTGATAGGTCTAGGAAGAGGGCTGAAGAAAGCTTACCATTATTCCTGTTGTGATTAATGGTATCTATGAATGCTAGCAGGGCGGTGGTTGTGCTATGTCCTGGCCTTTGATAGGACTAGGAAGAGGGCTGAAGAAAGCTTACCATTATTCCTGTTGTGATTAATGGTATCTATGAATGCTAGCAGGGCGGTGGTTGTCCTATGTCCTGCCTTTGATAGGTCTAGGAAGAGGGTTGAAGAAAGCTTACCATTATTCCTGTTGTGATTAATAGTATCTATGAATGCTAGCAGGGCGGTGGTTGTCCTATGTCCTGCCTTTGATAGGTCTAGGAAGAGGGATGAAGAAAGCTTACCATTATTCCTGTTGTGATTAATGGTATCTATGAATGCTAGCAGGGCGGTGGTTGTCCTATGTCCTGGCCTTTGATAGGTCTAGGAAGAGGGCTGAAGAAAGCTTACCATTATTCCTGTTGTGGTTAATGGTATCTATGAATGCTAGCAGGGCCGTGGTTGTGCTATGTCCTGGCCTTTGATAGGTCTAGGAAGAGGGCTGAAGAAAGCTTACCATTATTCCTGTTGTGATTAATGGTATCTATGAATGCTAGCAGGGCGGTGGTTGTGCTATGTCCTGGCCTTTGATAGGTCCAGGAAGAGGGCTGAAGAAAGCTTACAATTATTCCTGTTGTGATTAATGGTATCTATGAATGCTAGCAGGGCGGTGGTTGTCCTATGTCCTGCCCTTTGATAGGTCTAGGAAGAGGGCTGAAGAAAGCTTACCATTATTCCTGTTGTGATTAATGGTATCTATGAATGCTAGCAGGGCGGTGGTTGTGCTGTGTCCTGGCCTTTGATAGGTCTAGGAAGAGGGCTGAAGAAAGCTTACCATTATTCCTGTTGTGGTTAATGGTATCTATGAAGGCTAGCAGGGCCGTGGTTGTGCTATGTCCTGGCCTTTGATAGGACTAGGAAGAGGGCTGAAGAAAGCTTACCATTATTCCTGTTGTGATTAATGGTATCTATGAATGCTAGCAGGGCGGTGGTTGTGCTATGTCCTGGCCTTTGATAGGTCTAGGAAGAGGGCTGAAGAAAGCTTACCATTATTCCTGTTGTGATTAATGGTATCTATGAATGCTAGCAGGGCGGTGGTTGTGCTATGTCCTGGCCTTTGATAGGTCTAGGAAGAGGGCTGAATAAAGCTTACCATTATTCCTGTTGTGATTAATGGTATCTATGAATGCTAGCAGGGCGGTGGTTGTCCTATGCCCTGGCCTTTGATAGGACTAGGAAGAGGGCTGAAGAAAGCTTACCATTATTCCTGTTGTGATTAATGGTATCTATGAATGCTAGCAGGGCGGTGGTTGTCCTGTGTCCTGGCCTTTGATAGGTCTAGGAAGAGGGCTGAAGAAAGCTTACCATTATTCCTGTTGTGGTTAATGGTATCTGTGAATGCTAGCAGGGCGGTGGTTGTCCTGTGTCCTGGCCTTTGATAGGTCTAGGAAGAGGGCTGAAGAAAGCTTACCATTATTCCTGTTGTGATTAATGGTATCTATGAATGCTAGCAGGGCGGTGGTTGTGCTATGTCCTGGCCTTTGATAGGTCTAGGAAGAGGGCTGAAGAAAGCTTACCATTATTCCTGTTGTGGTTAATGGTATCTATGAATGCTAGCAGGGCGGTGGTTGTGCTGTGTCCTGGCCTTTGATAGGTCTAGGAAGAGGGCTGAAGAAAGCGTACCATTATTCCTGTTGTGATTAATGGTATCTATGAATGCTAGCAGGGCGGTGGTTGTGCTATGTCCTGGCCTTTGACAGGACTAGGAAGAGGGTTGAAGAAAGCTTACCATTATTCCTGTTGTGATTAATGGTATCTATGAATGCTAGCAGGGCGGTGGTTGTGCTATGTCCTGCCTTTGATAGGACTAGGAAGAGGGTTGAAGAAAGCTTACCATTATTCCTGTTGTGATTAATGGTATCTATGAATGCTAGCAGTGCGGTGGTTGTGCTATGTCCTGGCCTTTGATGGGTCTAGGAAGAAAGCTGAAGAAAGCTTACCATTATTCCTGTTGTGATTAATGGTATCTATGAATGCTAGCAGGGCGGTGGTTGTGCTATGTCCTGGCCTTTGATGGGTCTAGGAAGAGGGCTGAAGAAAGCTTACCATTATTCCTGTTGTGATTAATGGTATCTATGAATGCTAGCAGGGCGGTGGTTGTCCTATGTCCTGGCCTTTGATAGGTCTAGGAAGAGGGTTGAAGAAAGCTTACCATTATTCCTGTTGTGATTAATGGTATCTATGAATGCTAGCAGGGCGGTGGTTGTGCTGTGTCCTGGCCTTTGATAGGTCTAGGAAGAGGGCTGAAGAAAGCTTACCATTATTCCTGTTGTGATTAATGGTATCTATGAATGCTAGCAGGGCGGTGGTTGTGCTATGTCCTGGCCTTTGATGGGTCTAGGAAGAGGGCTGAAGAAAGCTTACCATTATTCCTGTTGTGATTAATGGTATCTATGAATGCTAGCAGGGCGGTGGTTGTGCTATGTCCTGGCCTTTGATAGGTCTAGGAAGAGGGTTGAAGAAAGCTTACCATTATTCCTGTTGTGATTAATGGTATCTATGAATGCTAGCAGGGCGGTGGTTGTGCTGTGTCCTGGCCTTTGATAGGTCTAGGAAGAGGGCTGAAGAAAGCTTACCATTATTCCTGTTGTGATTAATGGTATCTATGAATGCTAGCAGGGCGGTGGTTGTGCTATGTCCTGGCCTTTGATGGGTCTAGGAAGAGGGCTGAAGAAAGCTTACCATTATTCCTGTTGTGATTAATGGTATCTATGAATGCTAGCAGGGCGGTGGTTGTGCTGTGTCCTGGCCTTTGATAGGTCTAGGAAGAGGGCTGAAGAAAGCTTACCATTATTCCTGTTGTGGTTAATGGTATCTATGAATGCTAGCAGGGCGGTGGTTGTGCTGTGTCCTGGCCTTTGATAGGTCTAGGAAGAGGGCTGAAGAAAGCTTACCATTATTCCTGTTGTGATTAATGGTATCTATGAATGCTAGCAGGGCGGTGGTTGTGCTATGTCCTGGCCTTTGATAGGTCTAGGAAGAGGGCTGAAGAAAGCTTACCATTATTCCTGTTGTGATTAATGGTATCTATGAATGCTAGCAGGGCGGTGGTTGTGCTATGTCCTGGCCTTTGATAGGTCTAGGAAGAGGGCTGAAGAAAGCTTACCATTATTCCTGTTGTGATTAATGGTATCTATGAATGCTAGCAGGGCGGTGGTTGTGCTATGTCCTGGCCTTTGATAGGTCTAGGAAGAGGGCTGAAGAAAGCTTACCATTATTCCTGTTGTGATTAATGGTATCTATGAATGCTAGCAGGGCGGTGGTTGTGCTATGTCCTGGCCTTTGATAGGTCTAGGAAGAGGGCTGAAGAAAGCTTACCATTATTCCTGTTGTGATTAATGGTATCTATGAATGCTAGCAGGGCGGTGGTTGTGCTATGTCCTGGCCTTTGATAGGTCTAGGAAGAGGGCTGAAGAAAGCTTACCATTATTCCTGTTGTGATTAATGGTATCTATGAATGCTAGCAGGGCGGTGGTTGTGCTATGTCCTGGCCTTTGATAGGTCTAGGAAGAGGGCTGAAGAAAGCTTACCATTATTCCTGTTGTGATTAATGGTATCTATGAATGCTAGCAGGGCGGTGGTTGTGCTATGTCCTGGCCTTTGATAGGTCTAGGAAGAGGGCTGAAGAAAGCTTACCATTATTCCTGTTGTGATTAATGGTATCTATGAATGCTAGCAGGGCGGTGGTTGTGCTATGTCCTGGCCTTTGATAGGTCTAGGAAGAGGGCTGAAGAAAGCTTACCATTATTCCTGTTGTGATTAATGGTATCTATGAATGCTAGCAGGGCGGTGGTTGTGCTATGTCCTGGCCTTTGATAGGTCTAGGAAGAGGGCTGAAGAAAGCTTACCATTATTCCTGTTGTGATTAATGGTATCTATGAATGCTAGCAGGGCGGTGGTTGTGCTATGTCCTGGCCTTTGATAGGTCTAGGAAGAGGGCTGAAGAAAGCTTACCATTATTCCTGTTGTGATTAATGGTATCTATGAATGCTAGCAGGGCGGTGGTTGTGCTATGTCCTGGCCTTTGATAGGTCTAGGAAGAGGGCTGAAGAAAGCTTACCATTATTCCTGTTGTGATTAATGGTATCTATGAATGCTAGCAGGGCGGTGGTTGTGCTATGTCCTGGCCTTTGATAGGTCTAGGAAGAGGGCTGAAGAAAGCTTACCATTATTCCTGTTGTGATTAATGGTATCTATGAATGCTAGCAGGGCGGTGGTTGTGCTATGTCCTGGCCTTTGATAGGTCTAGGAAGAGGGCTGAAGAAAGCTTACCATTATTCCTGTTGTGATTAATGGTATCTATGAATGCTAGCAGGGCGGTGGTTGTGCTATGTCCTGGCCTTTGATAGGTCTAGGAAGAGGGCTGAAGAAAGCTTACCATTATTCCTGTTGTGATTAATGGTATCTATGAATGCTAGCAGGGCGGTGGTTGTGCTATGTCCTGGCCTTTGATAGGTCTAGGAAGAGGGCTGAAGAAAGCTACCATTATTCCTGTTGTGATTAATGGTATCTATGAATGCTAGCAGGGCGGTGGTTGTGCTATGTCCTGGCCTTTGATAGGTCTAGGAAGAGGGCTGAAGAAAGCTTACCATTATTCCTGTTGTGATTAATGGTATCTATGAATGCTAGCAGGGCGGTGGTTGTGCTATGTCCTGGCCTTTGATAGGTCTAGGAAGAGGGCTGAAGAAAGCTTACCATTATTCCTGTTGTGATTAATGGTATCTATGAATGCTAGCAGGGCAGTGGTTGTGCTATGTCCTGGCCTTTGATAGGTCTAGGAAGAGGGCTGAAGAAAGCTTACCATTATTCCTGTTGTGATTAATGGTATCTATGAATGCTAGCAGGGCGGTGGTTGTGCTATGTCCTGCCTTTGATAGGTCTAGGAAGAGGGCTGAAGAAAGCTTACCATTATTCCTGTTGTGATTAATGGTATCTATGAATGCTAGCAGGGCAGTGGTTGTGCTGTGTCCTATGTCCTGGCCTTTGATAGGTCTAGGAAGAGGGCTGAAGAAAGCTTACCATTATTCCTGTTGTGATTAATGGTATCTATGAATGCTAGCAGGGCGGTGGTTGTGCTATGTCCTGGCCTTTGATAGGTCTAGGAAGAGGGCTGAAGAAAGCTTACCATTATTCCTGTTGTGATTAATGGTATCTATGAATGCTAGCAGGGCAGTGGTTGTGCTATGTCCTGGCCTTTGATAGGTCTAGGAAGAGGGCTGAAGAAAGCTTACCATTATTCCTGTTGTGATTAATGGTATCTATGAATGCTAGCAGGGCGGTGGTTGTGCTATGTCCTGGCCTTTGATAGGTCTAGGAAGAGGGCTGAAGAAAGCTTACCATTATTCCTGTTGTGATTAATGGTATCTATGAATGCTAGCAGGGCGGTGGTTGTGCTATGTCCTGGCCTTTGATAGGTCTAGGAAGAGGGCTGAAGAAAGCTACCATTATTCCTGTTGTGATTAATGGTATCTATGAATGCTAGCAGGGCGGTGGTTGTGCTATGTCCTGGCCTTTGATAGGTCTAGGAAGAGGGCTGAAGAAAGCTTACCATTATTCCTGTTGTGATTAATGGTATCTATGAATGCTAGCAGGGCGGTGGTTGTGCTATGTCCTGGCCTTTGATAGGTCTAGGAAGAGGGCTGAAGAAAGCTTACCATTATTCCTGTTGTGATTAATGGTATCTATGAATGCTAGCAGGGCGGTGGTTGTGCTATGTCCTGGCCTTTGATAGGTCTAGGAAGAGGGCTGAAGAAAGCTTACCATTATTCCTGTTGTGATTAATGGTATCTATGAATGCTAGCAGGGCGGTGGTTGTGCTATGTCCTGGCCTTTGATAGGTCTAGGAAGAGGGCTGAAGAAAGCTTACCATTATTCCTGTTGTGATTAATGGTATCTATGAATGCTAGCAGGGCGGTGGTTGTGCTATGTCCTGGCCTTTGATAGGTCTAGGAAGAGGGCTGAAGAAAGCTTACCATTATTCCTGTTGTGATTAATGGTATCTATGAATGCTAGCAGGGCGGTGGTTGTGCTATGTCCTGGCCTTTGATAGGTCTAGGAAGAGGGCTGAAGAAAGCTTACCATTATTCCTGTTGTGATTAATGGTATCTATGAATGCTAGCAGGGCGGTGGTTGTGCTATGTCCTGGCCTTTGATAGGTCTAGGAAGAGGGCTGAAGAAAGCTTACCATTATTCCTGTTGTGATTAATGGTATCTATGAATGCTAGCAGGGCGGTGGTTGTGCTATGTCCTGGCCTTTGATAGGTCTAGGAAGAGGGCTGAAGAAAGCTTACCATTATTCCTGTTGTGATTAATGGTATCTATGAATGCTAGCAGGGCGGTGGTTGTGCTATGTCCTGGCCTTTGATAGGTCTAGGAAGAGGGCTGAAGAAAGCTTACCATTATTCCTGTTGTGATTAATGGTATCTATGAATGCTAGCAGGGCGGTGGTTGTGCTATGTCCTGGCCTTTGATAGGTCTAGGAAGAGGGCTGAAGAAAGCTTACCATTATTCCTGTTGTGATTAATGGTATCTATGAATGCTAGCAGGGGATGGTTGTGCTGTGTCCTGGCCTTTGATAGGTCTAGGAAGAGGGCTGAAGAAAGCTTACCATTATTCCTGTTGTGATTAATGGTATCTATGAATGCTAGCAGGGCGGTGGTTGTGCTATGTCCTGGCCTTTGATAGGTCTAGGAAGAGGGCTGAAGAAAGCTTACCATTATTCCTGTTGTGATTAATGGTATCTATGAATGCTAGCAGGGCGGTGGTTGTGCTATGTCCTGGCCTTTGATAGGTCTAGGAAGAGGGCTGAAGAAAGCTTACCATTATTCCTGTTGTGATTAATGGTATCTATGAATGCTAGCAGGGCGGTGGTTGTGCTATGTCCTGGCCTTTGATAGGTCTAGGAAGAGGGCTGAAGAAAGCTTACCATTATTCCTGTTGTGATTAATGGTATCTATGAATGCTAGCAGGGCGGTGGTTGTGCTATGTCCTGGCCTTTGATAGGTCTAGGAAGAGGGCTGAAGAAAGCTTACCATTATTCCTGTTGTGATTAATGGTATCTATGAATGCTAGCAGGGCGGTGGTTGTGCTATGTCCTGGCCTTTGATAGGTCTAGGAAGAGGGCTGAAGAAAGCTTACCATTATTCCTGTTGTGATTAATGGTATCTATGAATGCTAGCAGGGCGGTGGTTGTGCTATGTCCTGGCCTTTGATAGGTCTAGGAAGAGGGCTGAAGAAAGCTTACCATTATTCCTGTTGTGATTAATGGTATCTATGAATGCTAGCAGGGCGGTGGTTGTGCTATGTCCTGGCCTTTGATAGGTCTAGGAAGAGGGCTGAAGAAAGCTTACCATTATTCCTGTTGTGATTAATGGTATCTATGAATGCTAGCAGGGCGGTGGTTGTGCTATGTCCTGGCCTTTGATAGGTCTAGGAAGAGGGCTGAAGAAAGCTTACCATTATTCCTGTTGTGATTAATGGTATCTATGAATGCTAGCAGGGCGGTGGTTGTGCTATGTCCTGGCCTTTGATAGGTCTAGGAAGAGGGCTGAAGAAAGCTTACCATTATTCCTGTTGTGATTAATGGTATCTATGAATGCTAGCAGGGCGGTGGTTGTGCTATGTCCTGGCCTTTGATAGGTCTAGGAAGAGGGCTGAAGAAAGCTTACCATTATTCCTGTTGTGATTAATGGTATCTATGAATGCTAGCATGGCGGTGGTTGTGCTATGTCCTGGCCTTTGATAGGTCTAGGAAGAGGGCTGAAGAAAGCTTACCATTATTCCTGTTGTGATTAATGGTATCTATGAATGCTAGCAGGGCGGTGGTTGTGCTATGTCCTGGCCTTTGATGGGTCTAGGAAGAGGGCTGAAGAAAGCTTACCATTATTCCTGTTGTGATTAATGGTATCTATGAATGCTAGCAGGGCGGTGGTTGTGCTATGTCCTGGCCTTTGATAGGTCTAGGAAGAGGGCTGAAGAAAGCTTACCATTATTCCTGTTGTGATTAATGGTATCTATGAATGCTAGCAGGGCGGTGGTTGTGCTATGTCCTGGCCTTTGATAGGTCTAGGAAGAGGGCTGAAGAAAGCTTACCATTATTCCTGTTGTGATTAATGGTATCTATGAATGCTAGCAGGGCGGTGGTTGTGCTATGTCCTGGCCTTTGATAGGTCTAGGAAGAGGGCTGAAGAAAGCTTACCATTATTCCTGTTGTGATTAATGGTATCTATGAATGCTAGCAGGGCGGTGGTTGTGCTGTGTCCTGGCCTTTGATAGGTCTAGGAAGAGGGCTGAAGAAAGCTTACCATTATTCCTGTTGTGATTAATGGTATCTATGAATGCTAGCAGGGCGGTGGTTGTGCTATGTCCTGGCCTTTGATAGGTCTAGGAAGAGGGCTGAAGAAAGCTTACCATTATTCCTGTTGTGATTAATGGTATCTATGAATGCTAGCAGGGCGGTGGTTGTGCTATGTCCTGGCCTTTGATAGGTCTAGGAAGAGGGCTGAAGAAAGCTTACCATTATTCCTGTTGTGATTAATGGTATCTATGAATGCTAGCAGGGCGGTGGTTGTGCTATGTCCTGGCCTTTGATAGGTCTAGGAAGAGGGCTGAAGAAAGCTTACCATTATTCCTGTTGTGGTTAATGGTATCTATGAATGCTAGCAGGGCGGTGGTTGTGCTGTGTCCTGGCCTTTGATAGGTCTAGGAAGAGGGCTGAAGAAAGCTTACCATTATTCCTGTTGTGATTAATGGTATCTATGAATGCTAGCAGGGCGGTGGTTGTGCTGTGTCCTGGCCTTTGATAGGTCTAGGAAGAGGGCTGAAGAAAGCTTACCATTATTCCTGTTGTGATTAATGGTATCTATGAATGCTAGCAGGGCGGTGGTTGTCCTATGTCCTGGCCTTTGATAGGTCTAGGAAGAGGGCTGAAGAAAGCTTACCATTATTCCTGTTGTGATTAATGGTATCTATGAATGGTAGCAGGGCGGTGGTTGTCCTGTGTCCTGGCCTTTGATAGGTCTAGGAAGAGGGCTGAAGAAAGCTTACCATTATTCCTGTTGTGATTAATGGTATCTATGAATGCTAGCAGGGCGGTGGTTGTGCTGTGTCCTGGCCTTTGATAGGTCTAGGAAGAGGGCTGAAGAAAGCTTACCATTATTCCTGTTGTGATTAATAGTATCTATGAATGCTAGCAGGGCGCTGGTTGTCCTATGTCCTGGCCTTTGATAGGACTAGGAAGAGGGCTGAAGAAAGCTTACCATTATTCCTGTTGTGATTAATGGTATCTATGAATGCTAGCAGGGCGGTGGTTGTGCTATGTCCTGCCTTTGATAGGACTAGGAAGAAGGCTGAAGAAAGCTTACCATTATTCCTGTTGTGATTAATGGTATCTATGAATGCTAGCAGGGCGGTGGTTGTGGTATGCCCTGGCCAAAACCCATGCTGTGTATGAGATATGAGCTCTTGATCAATAAGGTGCGTCATTAATTGATGGTGAATACACTTTTCTAATATTTTAACAAGTGGGGATAATATTGCTATTGGTCTGTAGTTAGATATGTCATAAGAATTTCCCCCTTTGTGTAGGGGTATGATATACGCAGTTTTCCAGATCAAGGGTACTGAACCTTCTGAGATGGATCGGTTTATTAGGATTGAGATTGGTTTAGCCATTTCATTTGCTGCTAGTTTTAAGAATTCATTGTGGAGGGAATCAGCTGCTAGTGTTGTTGGTTTTAGTTGGGATAGTAGTTTTCTTATATAAGAGGTTGAGGTGGGTTGTAGCTTAAATGTGGGGCTGTTGTTAGGTTTGGGGGGGGCACTTTTAGTATTTGGATAGGTTTGCTTTTGGGCAAGGGCAAGTACAGTCTCAGTAAAGAATGAGTTAAATGATTCAGCTATGTTTTCTTTTGTTAGGCCTGTTGTTGGGGGTGGAGTAGTGGTTTTTCCAGGGTGTAGTAACCTATTTAAGCCTGCCCAAAATTTTTTTGGATTGTTTGAATGTTGGGTTTGATGGGTGATGAAGTAATTTCTTTTATCTTGCATAAAAGGAAATTGCTCGAGATAACCATTTATAAATTGCATATACTGACACCAACTGTCATATTTTTTTTGCCTTGAAATGAACTGTTGATTAGAGTTCCTAAAGTTTTTTTTTTTTTTTTTTTTTTGACTTAGTGTAGTATCTCAGTTGCCTATGGACATCCAGAGTGTGAAGAATTCTCTCTCTCTCAATTTTTTGGTCCTGGAAAGAAGACAGACCTGATTCAATGTAAACTCTGAAACCACTTTAAGCATAAAGGAAGGACTGGTTCTCAAAGTCACCATATCTTTTTCAAAGATGAAACACGACTGAATCATGGTAATAGCCTGCAACTCAGATAGCAATCTTGCTGAAGTTATGGACAACATGGCTTTCCAAGACAAGAACTTTAAAATCAGCCTCATAAGCAGGTTAAAAAAAATGTAAGATAGTAGAATTTTATCATCCAGGCACCGAGCTGAAGGATCGAGTGATGGACCTCCTGCATATCCACAAAACAGAAAAGTACCAGAATTACCCATTCTAAAGACTTAAACCTTGCGTGTGATATAAATAGGACATGCTGGAGAGATAGGCATGTATCTCAGAGACTACCCTGTCTATGGAACAAGATCCCCATCCATGTAAAACAAGAGTTCCTCCCTAACCCAATTCAAGTGCAACTTGGACAACTGGATGGGAAATTCATCCCTGGTTTGGCACCTATGTCTCTAATGCAAACAGGTATTCTGTAAATGGTTCATCTGCCAGGCCCATGCTTACACTTATCAAGGGTATCAGAACTAGAAAGATTTGGGATGAATAGATAAGCTTAAAAAGGCCCCTGTGGTCGTTAGCCTAATAGACACCCATGAACCTCTGTCTTATGCAAGTCTATGCTATATAGGCATCTTGGGGCAATGCAGTAATTGCCTCATGTACACAGACAACCCTCTCCTCTTATCACCCAACACTACAACCTGTGAGAGATGCACTTATATAGCCAAACTGGAAGCAAAACTCTCTTCACCCAAGACTGGACTAGACAGTCAAGAGGAGAAGGTAAACACTTGCACCACACCACACTCAACACATAGTCCCTCAAAACCTACACCACCAAAACACACACAGAAACACAAAACACAAACCTACATTCGTGGAGGCTCTCAGTAAAAACCCGCCCAAGCAACACGGACCTCCAAAGCAGAAACACAAGCAACCTCCACCCTCCAACACAACCCAAATGACACATAGCCCACAAACTCAGTGTGCCACTCAACCACAGCCCATAAGGCATAACAATGTACCCAACACTCTAGTCATAGGTGACTCTATAGTCAGGCACACTGATGTTCCACTCACCAGGCTAAACAAGGAGAAAGTTACTGTCAGCTGCCTGTCGGGTGCCAGGATCCGCCACATAACGCATGCATTCAGGTCACTCCACAACAAGTACAAATATGACTCTGTCATTGTCCATGTTGGTGTGAATGACCTGAGACGTACCTCCTTGGACTACATGAAAAGGGACATGGAGGAGCTGTCCGATCTTGTAGCCGAGGCAGGTATGACCCTAGCCCTGAGTAGCATCCTGCCATCACCCAGAGTGATACCACAGTACAAGGACAAAATGATTGACTTCAACAATTGGCTAAGCTTCTGGTGTCATTCTAAAGGGATCCAGTATCTGTCTGCCTGGGATGACATGATCGACAAGCCACGATGCTTTGCCAGAGATGGCCTGTACCTGTCACCCCTGGGATTCCGGATACTGGCTAAGGCTCTAGCCACCCCTATAGTGCCTTTTTTAGGCAAGGTTCAAATGACAAATTCACCACCCTAACAGGTACAGGCAAGAAGAATCTGAGGGTACTGCTACTCAATGCTAGAAGTCTAAACCTCAAAATGCACTCTCTCGAGGCACTCCTTAAAATGGAGAACATTGACATCTGTGCAGTGACAGAGACCTGGTTCAAGGCTCCAGAGAGTACCCCTGCATTACTAGGCTATAATTCACACCACACCTTTCGGCCACCTAACCTGGACCGAAACACTAAAGGCGGAGGCGTGTCCATATTCATTAAGGATATCCACACCTCCAGGCTAGTTGCTCAGCATAACGCATCCGAGATTATCCAAGTGAAACTAACTCTGGGCAAGACCGCAATCCAAATTGTAGCTTGCTACAGATCCCCCACCATGCCCCAGGATTCCCACTCCTCATTTCTTAATACACTGGAAAATAGTAGGGTACAACCTAACACCCTAATAATGGGCGATTTCAACTACCCTACCATTAACTGTGAAAACTGCTAATGTACCAACTCTTGTGCTCAACGTTTTCTGGAATTCATATATTCCAATGCCATGGATCAACTTATCCATACCCCCACCAGGGGCAGCAATATCCTAGACCTGGTTATTACCAACATGGGCAACCGTCAATTCCTCGTTGGTCAGATCCGACCATAAGCTAATCACCCTAGACATCCACATCCCTCCTCCATCCCCCATTAGGGAAACCACAGTAAAAAATGTCTCCAAAGCCAACTTCACTCTTCTTAAGACAGAAGTGGCAAACTTCACGACACCCATGCTGATGGACAATAGAGGTATGACTGCTGAATCCTACACAAATGCACTTTATAAGCACTTACATGAGTGCATGGATCGTGCAATCCCTAACAGAACCAAGATGCTATCCTCCAAAAAAAGGAAGCCAATCTGGTGGTCCCCTGCCATAAACAAACTCTCCAACAGAAGAAAGAAACTGTTGCAAAAAAGAGTAAAATCCCATGATTGGAGAAACTCCATGGTCAGCTTCATAAAATCCTCCAAAGCTAGTTATGAAAACAAAATTGCCACCGACTCTAAAGACAACCACAAAACATTCTATAAGCTATGTCAAGAATCTCAATGGCAACACTCAGATCTGCTCTGAGTTACAGCACAATGGCACTAAATATACAGAACCAACGGATATTGCCAACATCCTGGCAGATAGGTTCAGTGCTAACCTGACCCCTCTGTCATCCCCTAAAGGGCCCATCTCTATACCAGAAGAACGCAAAGTTCCTGTAATCATGGCTGCACAGGTAAAAAACACACTATCCAAAGCCAAGAACACAGCATCCATGGGACCTGACGACAGCCCAGGCTGTGGTCTACATGAACTACAGAACGAACTGGCACCCCACCTAAGTACCATGTTCAATCATAGCCTCACCTCAGGCTATGTGCCCACTGAATGGCGCACAGTGACAGTTATCCCACTCCACAAAGGGGGAGCCACCACAGACCCTGGAAACTACCGCCCCATTAGCCTAACGAGCCTGGTCTGCAAGGCTATGGAGCGTATCATCATGGAACTTATAAACAATGACATTGGTAATCTCCAAACTCAGGACCCCACCCAGTTCAGGTTTGTAAAAGGCAGATCATGTCTCTTAAACCCGAAAGACTTCTTCACCAAAGCCGTAGATGAGGGTAAGGTGGTTCACACAGCCTATCTAGATCTCGCCAAGGCTTTTGACACCACCCCCCACTCTGGAATTATAGAATAAATTCACTAAACTAGGTATAAATCCCTATGTCACAAGATGGGTTGCCAACTGGCTCACTCACAGAACCCACACTGTGAAAGTAGCAGACTCCAAATCCAGCTTCAGACCAGTGACAAGTGGAGTACCACAGGGTTCAGTCTTGGGTCCTCTCCTGTTTGGTATCTACTTCTCTGAAGTACAGGCCAACACAGAAGGTCTTTGGCTAACGAAGTTCGCAGATGACTGCAAACTAGGAGCCATAATCAAAACTCCAAAATATGTGGACATCCTACAAAAGGGCCTTGCTGAGACAGATGCCTGGTGTCAAACCCATGGCCTCAAGCTCAATGCCAAAAAGTGCACTGTCATTCGTTTTGGTAAAAACTCAGTACCCATGAACTACCACATAGGTGGTAGTCTACTTAACATCAAAAGTGTGATAAGAGACCTTGGGACACAGGTGGACAGTAGTCTCTCCTTTGATAATCACATCGCCACAGTAGTCAGGAAATCCTTCTATGTGGCACACCTCATCACAAAAGGTTTCTCATCCAGGAAAAAAAAGAGGTCATTGTTCCCCTCTACTTGTCACTCATTAGACCCATTATAGAGTACAATGCCCCTTTTGGTATGTACCTCACAAGACATCTACAACAACTGGAAAGGCCACAGAAATACCTCACAAAGAGGATTACCGGCCTCAAAGAGATGCCCTATGCAAACCATCTCAAAAAACTGCAGCTTTACTCCGTTGCACATCGCCTACTCGGAGGCAATCTCTGCCTAACACACAAAGCTATGTCAAACCCAGAGCTTTTAGACATGCTCCACTTAAAGAAATCCCAATCCCTATGAGCTACATGCTCTAGGGACCTAAACCTAGTCACCACAATAAACAGAACATGCTGGAGGGATAGATTCCTGTCCCAGAGACTTCCCATACTCTGGAACAAATTACCTATCTATATCAAACAAAGCTCCTCATTAGCACTGTTCAAGAAAAATCTTGATGATTGGATGGGAGATAGGAAACTCACCCCGGGGATCACTTCTGTGGCTCTGCTCGACAGTGGCACAGGAAAATAATTTTCTTGGGTGGCGAAAGCCAAGGTACCTTTGGCTAGGCTTATATAGGCCCTAGGGCCAATAGCCTAGTACCTACCTATGAACCTATAAAGAAGCTTGCTGTAACTGCTATTGGTCATTTTTTAAAGAAGCTTTCTGTAACTGCCCTTGGTCATTTTTTAAAGAAGCTTGCTGTAACTGCCCTTGGTCATTTTGTAAAGAAGCTTGCTGTAACTGCCCTTGGTCATTTTTAAAGAAGGAAAAAATACTGCTGCCTGACCAAAGTGGGGTTACCATAATTATCCTGAGAGAGTGTAAGTCTTTTGAAAAACCATGGTTATCAGAGAAAAAGGGTAGAACAGCATACAGGAAAATCTCCATCCAGAGGAATGAATAGGCATCTGTTTTCTAGGACAGGAGTAACTCTAACACTCATGGGGGACTGTCATGGTCCTGCAATATTCTGCTCAGAAGGAACATGTCTGTAGCCTATAGGGATAGAATGAGTTGCTAACTAGGTAGGATCTGATGCCGCCCCCATTTGTTTAAGTATCACACTGTGGCAGAGTTGTCTGCAACTAATAGTAGATGGGCTGAAGTCCAAAGAAATTTTAGAGATATAAAGCATTTTTCAGTGCCATAATTTCTTTGTCATTTATTTTCTTCAATTTGTCCTGTTGGTTTCATAGATCCTGGATTTTCACCACTTTGGATACAAAGAAGTATGTCAGAGTGGTACAGGATATGTACGAGGGCAGTGTGACAGCAGTGAGGTCTGCGGTAGGAGTGACGGATGCGTTCAAGGTGGAGGCAAGATTACATCAAGGATCAGCTCTGAGTGAGCCCTTTTTTATTATTTGCAATGGTGTTGGACAGGCTGACATACTAGATCAGACAGGAGTTCCCATCGACTATGGTGTTTGCGGATGAGTGAGAGTAGGGAACAGGTTGAGGAGATCTTGGAGAGGTGGAGATATGCTCTAGAGATGAGAGGAATAAAGGTCAGCAGGACTAAGACAGAATATATCTGTGTGAATGAGGAAGGACAGGGGAATGGTGAGGATGCAGGAAGTAGAGTTGGCGAAGGTGGAGGAGTTTAAATAATTGGGATCAACCGTTCAGAGTAATGGTGTGTGTGGAAGAGAGGTGAAGAAAAGAGTGCAGGCAGGGTGGAGTGGGGGGAGAAGAGTGTCAGGAGTAATTTGGGACAGATGGATATCCAGTAGGAGTGAAAGGGAAGCTCTACAAGATGGTAGTGACAAAAGCTATGTTATATGGGTTAGAAACAGCGGCACTGATGAAAAGATAAGAGTCAGAGCTGGAGGAGGCAGAGTTAAATATGTTAAGATTTGCACTTTGTGTGACGAGGATGTAAAGGATTAGAAATTAGGGTATTAGAGGGTCAGATCAGGTTGGACGGTTTGGAGACAAAGCCAGAGAGGTGAGATTGCATTGGTTTGGACGTGCTGAGGAGAGATGCTGGATATATCAGGAGAAGGATGCTAAGGATGGAGCTGCCAGGTAAGAGGAAAAGAGGAAGGCCTAAAATAAGGTTTATGGGTGTGGTGAGAGAAGACATGAAGGTGGGTGGTGTGACAGAGCAAAAGGCAGAGGACAGGAAGAAATGGAAACAAGAAATGGAAACAGATGATCTGATGTGGTAATCCATAATGGGAACATCCAAAAGAAAAAGAAGGATAAAGCTTCCCAAGCAAAGTCTGAGACATCTGACAGACTGAACAAGGACTGGAGGGGGAAATGGAGACCTGGGTTAAATGACAATGGACTGACCCACAAGAGGGTCTCTCTTTCTAAGAACTCCAGTACTGGAAACTAAACGGATAGGAGTTGCTAGTGTTGGGCATAGACTGATTTGATGAACCACTGGATTCCTCTCATGTGAGCTCAACCCAAAGGAATGAGAATTGTAGAGGTTATGAAACCTCAGATTCTGTAACATTCTCTGGCAGAAAATCGAGTATGGCTAGAAGTTAGAAACTGTTGCTCATAAAATTCCACTTAGTCCATGTTGTGTAAGAGCACTTTGTTCTGTTTGTTGTGCATTGCAAATCTATCTTCTTGAGTGGAGTGGCTGTAAATTTTGTCTTTTAGGCCTTTCAAGGAATGATTTTGTGCCCAGTGATTTGTGGGTTGAAATCAAAATTGTGGCCTTTATTTTTGCTAGCATCTTTAAATTTGGGAAAATTCCTAACGTAGACCGCAACAAGAAAGTGATTACCTGCTTAAACAAGCATTTAGGTATTAATAGTAACTACTTTGTTGGCCTACAGTCTATTACAGTTGGTACTGTATAGGGGTACATTAAAAAATATATATTTTTATTCTGTAATGTTATTTGTGTTTCTTTCTTGTTCTTACAGCTATGACCATGTTTACTTCTTATACTTGTTGAAACTGTAAAAAGTTGTAAAAAAATAAAATAAAAAACACACTTTGCCCTGAGGGTGGAAAGCCATTATGAGGGATGTATCCAGGAGACATCCCAAAAACCTTATCCTGTTAAATGTAAAATACAGTTGTGGAACCCCTACTTACTTGTAACTGTAGATGTTCAAATTTCCCACTGCCTCAGTGGCATATGGTTTCTGTGACTGCACAAATACCTACAACGGCATCTTTGCCTAGCTCAGAATCCCTTCCTCCGACTCCCTCAGACAGAGGATTGGCTAAGCCTCTCTCATCTAAGTAAGCCTAACTCCTGTCTCAGAAAGTCAGTTATTCAGGCTTTTAGTGCTATGCAGGGTGAACCAGGAAACACCAACAGAAATAGCCAAAGCCAATCAACAACCCAACAAATCTGGATACTATCAAACTCTATGCAAAATAAGGGGGGTGCTGGGTGAGTGCTGCCACTAAGGCAGTCTGAAATTTGAACATCTACTGCTACAGATAAGTAAGACTTATGTAACTGTACTATATTCATCATTTACACTGCCTCATTGGTAAATGGATAGATTCCAAAAGTTTATCCTACACAGGAGGATGAGGGTATAAGAATCCAGGCATTCTTGAAGAATGGTCTTCACAAAGCCTGCTCTGGAACTTAAGAAAGAATCTAGTTTACATTGATTTGTAAAGGTATGAACAGAGGACCAAGGTGCTGCCTCTAGAATGTTGCTAGAATCCACTCCTTTTTAATATCCCAACAAAGAGGATAAGGGTCTCGTGGAATGGGATTAACTTTGCCTGGAACAGACTTCAATGGTCAGAGTAACAAAAAAAAAAACAATTATAGCACAGGGCAACCAACAAGCAATCATTTATTTAGAGACAGATTGACATTTTAGCCTCAAAATATGAAATAAACTGCTGTTCAACTTACCTGATGGGATTAGTTCCATCAAGGTAATAGCAGAGCTGCCTGTGCACGTCCAAGACAGGTTGAATCTTATTTGCCTTTGTTTTAGGCTCTGGAAAGAAAACTGGGAGATTGATGGCTTGATTCGGAGTAAATTCAGAAACAACTTTTGGCATTAAATAAGGATTAGTATGCAGAACAACCTTGCTCTTATAGAAAATCAGATAAGTTTGGCCGACCATGAGGGCTTGCAGTTAGAGACTCAACTTGCAGATGTCAGACCAATAAACAGAACATTTTTCCAAGTAACAAACCTCAAATGAGCCTGCATATGTTCAAAAGGAGACAATCAATTTTTAAAGAACAAAGAGGAGATCCCAAGGAGGAGGAATCTGCACTTGATGGGGGGGGTCGATAAAATAAGCCACCACTGAGCTCGCACAAATATTTCAAAACCAGAAGGTAAACACCATACTGGGTCCTCTGATGCCAGTTGCGTACCACCTAGAAAACCTATTCCACTGGGAAATATAAGATTTTCTAGTTGCAGGTTTTTTTGTTCCTTCAATAACTCTTGCACAAGTGCCTAAAAGGTATCAATACAGAATCATCCAGGCTGTCAGTAGGAACCACTTTATGTTGGGGTGCACCAGTTACCCTTGACATTGTGTGAGCAGATTCAGAGTGTGAGGAAGCTTGTGATAACTGCACTAGGCCATTTCCATTAAAAGGGAGAACCAACTTTGCTTGGTCCAAAAGGGGGTCATCACAATAATCTTTGGTAATTATTTGTACTGGTGAGAAAATTAACATTCCTGTCCAATGAATGAGAACACTCCTGTCTTCCGAGCATAGCTGCAGCAATGTCTTGAACAGAATTTTTCAACTGTTTTGAAAGGAGGTGAACACATTTATCTGAAGTGTTCCCACATCTAGACCAAATCCAGGCAGACCTCTATCCGGATTTTGAACTCACGAGGGTCTGTCGGGGATCTGTTTAGTCGGTCTGCCAGCCACTATGCTTTGCTCTGATGGGATGCCTGAAGTATTAGTGAATGCTGTAAGGTTAGCTCCCAGGCCATCACTGCCAACTGGCAAAAAGGGTATGACTCTGTACACTCTTGTTTGTTCATGCACCACATGACTGTGAACAATAAAAGGGGCCCCGACAACCTTAGGTGGTTAAGAACTTTAAAGGTCTGAATCTTGCCAACATTTCTTTGAAGTTTACTTGCACTGTAGTATTCAAAGGACCCCAGTGACCTTCCACTTGAACTCCCCTGTACACGTTTCCATATGCAAAATCTGACAAGTTTGCAGGAATGATTTTACTGGGGGTCTGGAGTGACAAAGGCAGATCAGGACTGGGAGACATTGGATCCCTCCACCAATGCAACACTCATGCTGCAAAATCCAGCACTGGTACCTGGAACTCCAAGAGAAGCAGGTGCTGGCTCCAACAATTTTTTTAAGAACCAGTGATTTTTTCTCATCTTGAGTCAGGCCTGTGGTATCATGAGGACCACTGATAATATAAGGCCCAAGAATTTTGAGAAATGCTCTTGGTAGAAAGTCTGTATTTTTGTGTCTTCACCATAAACCCCAGGAAGACTACTCTTTGTAAGGGTGTGATGCAGGGCATTTGCAGGCTTAACCTAAAGTTGGGAAAATTGGCATGTAATAATAAGCATCCTTCAGATGTACATTCACCATAATCATTGGTCTGGAGAGGGTAGGACCATCTGCAGGGTGAGTATTTTGAATTTGGGTACTTTTGGAAAGGTATTTAGCTACACCAAATCTAAGCCTTCAAGATAGCTCCATTTTGGGCAGCAATTCTGGTGGAAAATCATTTTCCTTTTTGTGGTGCAGAAACTGGTTATAGAACCCCCTGCTTGCAACTTGTGAAGGTCTACCAGAAAGAAATGGCATGTCCGGTATGGAGGGTGCAGAGAGAAATGGCATGTCTGGTGTGGTGGGTGCAGAGAGAAATGGCATGTCTGACATAGAGGGTGCAGAGAGAAATGGCATGTCTGGTGTGAAGGGTGCAGACAGAAATGTCATGTCTGGTGTGAGGGGTGCAGACAGAAATGTCATGTCTGGTATGTAGGATGCAGAGAGAAATGGCATGTCTGGTATTTAGGGTGCAGAGAGAACTGGAATGCCTGGTGTGGAGGATGCAGGGGCATGTCCCTGCAGAGAGGAGGATTTTCTGTTCAGTTCCAAGAGTATGTTGAGAATTTTGCTCAGCAACCACTTGTCTACTATTTGTGGCCAGGTTGCTGGGTTGAGCTACAGCCTGGGGGAAGGTGAAAGGGGAGGAGAGACAGCAGGAATGGATACAAATTCCTCAAGTCTTGGCAAAGTCATTCTTTAACAGGGAAATATATTTATTTGGAGAAAAAGAGACATTTTTTTGACTTGGAAGCATTATCCTCCGACCATTTCGTCTTTGTACCCTGACTCATCCTCCTGCCATTTCCTCTTGGTACCCTGACTCATCCTCCGACCATTTCCTCTTGGTACCGTGACTCATCCTCCTGCCATTTCCTCTTGGTACCCTGACTCATCCTAATACCATTTCCTCTTGGTACCTTGACTCATCCTCTTGCCATTTCCTCTTGGTACCGTGACTCATCCTCCTGCCATCCTCTTGGTACCCTGACTCATCCTCCGGCCATTTTCTCTTGGGACCCTGACTCATCCTCCTGCCATTTCCTCTTGGTACCTTGACTCATCCTCCGGCCATTTCGTCTTGGTACCCTGACTCATCCTCCTGCCATTTCCTCTTGGAACAGTGACTTATCCTCCTGCCATTTCCTCTTGGGACCCTGACTCATCCTCCTGCCATCCTCTTGGTACCCTGACTCATCCTCCGGCCATTTTCTCTTGGGACCCTGACTCATCCTCCTGCCATTTCGTCTTGGTACCCTGACTCATCCTCCGGTCATTTCGTCTGGGTACCCTGACTCATCCTCCGGTCATTTCGTCTGGGTACCCTGACTCATCCTCCGGTCATTTCGTCTTGGTACCCTGACTCATCCTCCGGTCATTTCGTCTTGGTACCCTGACTCATCCTCCTACCATTTCCTCTTTGTACCTTGACTCATCCTCCGGCCATTTCCTCTTTGTACCTTGACTCATCCTCCTGCCATTTCCTCTTGGTACCTTGACTCATCCTCCGGTCATTTCGTCTTGGTACCTTGACTCATCCTCCTGCCATTTCCTCTTGGTACCGTGACTCATCCTCCTGCCATCCTCTTGGTACCCTGACTCATCCTCCGGCCATTTCCTCTTGGTACCCTGACTCATCCTCCTACCATTTCCTCTTGGTACCCTGACTCATCCTCCGGCCATTTCCTCTTGGTACCTTGACTCATCCTCCGGCCATTTCCCCTTGGTACCCAGACTCTTGTTAGGCTGGGACATTTGTTTGCTCTGCCCTTTGCAGATGGATGCCTTGTTAGATGAGAATAACCCTTGCATCAATCAATTCACCTCTATCCTCTCACTGTTTGAGAATCCAGGTAGCAGCATGACCAAACACAAATTCAAAATTAAAGGAGTATTCAAAATCTCATTTTTAAATCAGAAAAAAATTGGTTATATAACCAAGCAAACATTCTCAATACAACAGAAGCTGCAGCATTTCTAGAAATAGTGCCCATAACTTCCAAGACACTCCTCATTGCATGTTTCAAAACCAGATTCGCATTAGAAATAAACTCCTAAAACTTTTGTACAGCAGGGAAAGATGCACTAAAGTAATCTAAACTGTAAGCACCTTGCAAAATACAATTCCACATGAAGCCTTGATAATATATTACAAGACTGAGACAATGTTTTCCCCAGCTATTCTAACCACTTGCCAATTTTATCCAGTGGTGTAGGGTTAGAAAAAGATAAGGCTCCCTTGCTGGAGTTGGCAGTTGGAGAAACCACAGCTGGGTCACCTGACAAAGGAGTAAAGAGGGCTGCAAGATCAGAGTACACCTTGTATTTCCTCATAGCCTTTTGAGGAACTGGTTCACTAGCCAAAGGGGTTTTTACATGCAGTTTTGCAGACATCTTCTAATGCCAGTAACAGAGGAACAGCCAAACCATTTGGAATCTCAATAACATCATAAACTCTGCCAATCTCTGGCATGTCTCCAGATTGCTTCCACTCAAAAACATCTATAAACCTATTTAGCACTGGTGAAAGGTGAACATTTGCTTTAGATTTTAAACCTGTTCACCTTCTGAAGAACCACTTTGGATGGACTCAGGATTGTTCACTACTGTTTGCAGAGTCCTCATCAAAATCTGTGGCCACAGACCGATCTCTAGAGAAGGTAGCCCCACAGTCATTCTGCATAGGAGCATAACCTCAGACATGGACTGTAAAGCACACTCAGCCAAGGAAACCTCATCCGCACTATAGATGGTAATAACCTGATTGCCTTTTACATGGTGATATTTCTATACCTTCTTACTATGTACTACACTAGAGGACAAAATATCTGCAAACAGAGTATTATATCTGGCAATGGGTCTCTCTCCCCAGACCTCTCCTACACCTAAAGGGATTGGTTCTGCCACACCTGAACCAGGTATAGGAACAGCCCAAAAGGATTTGTTTGACTCCCATACCATAAGAGGGCTGCAGGCTCACACCAGATGGCAACAGGAAAAGGCTAAGTGGTCTGGGGGTCAGCTTAAGAAAACAAACCATAGACTTTGGCATGTTTCTGCGGAGTTTCTTCATTTTAACTGCAATTGGATTTGACGGGTGGAGCCATGTAAGCATCCATCAAATTAGGGGAAAAACGCCAGCCAGAATAATACACTTGACACTATTAATGGCAGCAATAACAGAAAATATAAGATACGTCCCCACACAAGAAACAGGGCTGAACTACATAAAAACTAGAAAAAAACACTTTAAATTGTGCTAAGCCTGCACAGTGTACTAAATGGCACTCACAGTCACAGTACCAAGTAAAATTAACTTCTCCAAACAGTGACAAAAAATATGTACTCAAATAAAAAACAGCATAAGTATTTACTAAGATTCCTTGTCAGAAAAACAATCCAAAGAAAATGCAAATAAAGTAATTTGCACTAAAATCAGAATTTAACAGAAATGTCTACAGCAGTGGTAAACCAGTAGTACATATCTTAAAATGAAGAAAAAATGCACCGTTTCTGTCAGAACTTCAAAGTGAAGCAACTCAACAATGGGTCTCTTGGCACCTGTCAAACAACATTCCCTAGTGTTCTGCTGACACCACAGAACATCACTGTCCCAGTAAACGTCATAAAACTCCCTAGAAAGGCCACAAAGCTACTTAAAAGCTGTATTAAGCATACAAACAGCGCAGTAAGTTTGAATTGTCAGAGGAATTAGCGGTAGTAAACAGCATATTGAAAGTTGACACGTATCACTATTGTTATTATAAACAGAAAGAAATAACAATAATGAGAAGGAGGGGCATTCCCAAAGGGATCTTATAACAATAATGAGAAGGAGGGGCATTCCCAAAGGGATCTTATAACAATAATGAAAAGGAGGGGCATTCCCAAAGGGATCTTATAACAATAATGAGAAGGAGGGGCATTCCCAAAGGGATCTTATAACAATAATGAGAAGGAGGGGCATTCCCAAAGGGATCTTATAACAATAATGAGAAGGAGGGGCATTCCCAAAGGGATCTTATAACAATAATGAGAAGGAGGGGCATTCCCAAAGGGATCTTATAACAATAATGAAAAGGAGGGGCATTCCCAAAGGGATCTTATAACAATAATGAGAAGGAGGGGCATTCCCAAAGGGATCTTATAACAATAATGAGAAGGAGGAGCATTCCCAAAGGGATCTTATCAGAGTCTGCAAGCTGTCATCCACAGTGCTGGCTGATGAACACATTCAGCTGTCTTACTCTTACAGCTGGCACAAAACGTATTTATTTAACATTTGTTCACCGGGAAAACCTGAACACCTCACTTTCTGTGACAGGGGTTAGGCTTCCCATAAAGGAAGATGCTTCGGCAACCCTCCATCACAGAGAGTGAGAGCATTCTGAGCCCTAGAAAGCTGCCACTGAAGGTGTTTGTGCAGTCACAAAACCCATATGCCACTGAAGCAGTGGGAACAATGAACACACAAGATTTCTCTATGTTCTGATAGAAAGCTGCCGCTGAAGGTGTTTGTGCAGTCACAAAACCCATATGCCACTGAAGCAGTGGGAACAATGAACACACAAGATTTCTCTATGTTCTGATAGAAAGCTGCCACTGAAGGTGTTTGTGCAGTCACAAAACCCATATGCCACTGAAGCAGTGGCAATAATGAACACACAACATTTCTCTATGTTCTGATAGAAAGCTGCCACTGAAGGTGTTTGTGCAATCACAAAACCCATATGCCAATGAAGCAGTGGCAATAATGAACACACAACATTTCTCTATGTTCTGATAGAAAGCTGCCACTGAAGGTGTTTGTGCAATCACAAAACCCATATGCCACTGAAGCAGTGGGAACAATAAACACACAAGATTTCTCTATGTTCTGATAGAAAGCTGCCACTGAAGGTGTTTGTGCAGTCACAAAACCCATATGCCACTGAAGTAGTGGCAATAATGAACACACAACATTTCTCTATGTTCTGATAGAAATCTGCCACTGAAGGTGTTTGTGCAGTCACAAAACCCATATGCCACTGAAGCAGTGGCAATAATGAACACACAACATTTCTCTATGTTCTGATAGAAAGCTGCCACTGTAGGTGTTTGTGCAGTCACAAAACCCATATGCCACTGAAGCAGTGGGAATAATGAACACACAAGATTTCCCGATGTTCTCCTGAAATCTTAGACCGAGAACTTTTTTATGCATGCCAGAGATTCTTGACAACTGCAAAAATAAGGCATTCATCTAAATATGGAAAAATATGAATGCTCTGTGACTAGCAGTGGGTTATTATAGAAGTCAAGCTCTTTGGAGACGGTCTTGGTGCTGCTGACAACCCAAAGGGTAAAAGCGCAAACTGAAAATGTAATCCAGACACAACAAAACATAAAAGCATTTAAAATATTTGAGAATTGGAATGTGATAAACATATTTTAATTTCAGAGTTACTAGAAAACGGAAAGGTGGAATGAGGGATGATATGGGTAGAGAGAGAACAGCTTGAATTTTGATGTGAAGGTTTGGAAATGAAAGGTCTGGTATGTTCCCAACTAGCAAATAGGGCTTCTGTCTTTGGTAGCAGAAAGATTCTTGAATAAAACCTTTCCCTATTTGATCTGGAGAAGCATTTTGTATAACCCCAGAGACAGTATTTGATCATCTACACGGGAAAACAGAGATGTTTGACTGTATGGATGCGGAAGAATCCCACTGCCAGTTGTACCCTTTTTGAGAGTTTCTCAAAATCTAAGTGCCTGAATTTCATAGGTACTTACTAGGCTATTGATCTGTGAGGATCTTTGGTAGCCTAGCCATGCATTCCCACCAAGGTCCCTGTATTTTACACCTGTTTTGTATAACCCCAAGTGAGAAAATCCTTTAGTGACAATCATTTGGAGCCAAGGTTTACAACATCAGATGCTCGTGTAAAACCCCTTTGTATCAGAAGTACTAATAACTAAAAAAAAAAAAAAAAAAAAAAAAAAAAAAAAAAAACTATAACCATAACCCTTTTTCATGAGGATACCAAAGCCATGTCCTGTCCAAGTACTGTCACCACAGTAGTCAGGAAATCCTTCTATGTGGCACACCTCATCACAAAGGGGTTCTCCTCCAGAAAAAGAGAGGTCATCATTCCTCTCTACTCATCCCTTATTCGACCCATCATAGAGTACAACGCCCCATTTGGCATGTACCTCGTAAGACATCTGCAACAGCTGGAAAGGCCACAGAAATACCTAAGAGGATTACTGGCCTCAAACAGATGCCATACGCCGACCGACTAAACTCCAACTCTACTCATCACATATTAACTACTCCGAGGCGACCTCTGCCTAATGTACAAACTATGTCTAACTCAGACCTGATGGACATGCTACACAAAGAAATCCCAATCTCTCCATGACAGATGCTCCAGGAACCTAACCCTTGTCACCACAATAAACATGCTGGAGGGATAAATTCCTGTTCCAGAGACTCCCCCTGCTCTGGAATAGGCTGCCCATTCATGTCAAACAAAGCTCCTCATTAGCCCTCTAAGAGGAATCTTGACAATTGGATGGGTAATAGGAAATTCACCTCGGGAATCACTGCTGTGGCTCTGCTCAACAGGGGCACAAGAAAATAATTTTCTTGGGTGGCAAAAGCCAGGAAACTCGTTTGGCTAGGCTTGTATAGACCCTAGGGCCGATAGCCTAGTACTTACCTATGAACCTGTGTGTAAACTTGTGGTTATCCATCCATGCATTCAGGCTGTATCTCATTAAATTAAGAGGCATACTTAACCTGACATTGAGACAAAGGTGATTCCAAAGAAGTGGCATTCTCCGAGACATCTATCCCTCCAGCATGTTCTATTTAAAATTGTTAAAGAGATTGGGGGTCTCTAGAGCAGGTGTTTCTGCCATTATTGGACTTGTGGATGCATAGAAGATCTAAAAGGATGGGCCTGGTAGAGGCTCTGTATGTGAGGCAAAGATCTCCCCTTAGGAGTATGAAGGACACTGAGAAGAGGAACGGGACTTTTGAGGCAGTCGGAATAGCTTTTGTGATTTAGTCCCTTGAGTTTTAATGAAAAAAACACTGTGGTTGGTTCGAGGTGAGTGAAGTCCAGATACAAGCCTAATGGGCATTACAATCATTGACTGGCCCAAAGAGTGCCATGCGGAGAGTACTGATCAACTCTATAGGTCATTACAATGATTGACTGGCCCAAAGAATGCCGTGCGGAGAGTACTGATCAACTCTATAGGTCATTACAATGATTGAGTGGCCCAAAGAATGCCGTGTGGAGAGTACTGATCAACTCTATAGGTCATTACAATCGACTGGCCCAAAGAATGCCATGCAGAGAGTACTGATCAACTCTATAGGTTATTACAATGATTGACTGGCCCAAAGAATGCCGTGCGGAGAGTAATGATCAACTCTACAGGTCATTATACTGATTGACTGGCCCAAAGAGTGCTGTGCAGAGAGTACTGATCAACTCTATAGGTCATTACAATGATCGAGTGGCCCAAAGAGTGCCGTGCGGAGTACTGATCAACTCTATAGGTCATTACAATGATTGAGTGGCCCAAAGAATGCCGTGCGGAGAGTACTGATCAACTCTATAGGTCATTACAATGATTGAGTGGCCCAAAGAATGCCGTGCGGAGAGTACTGATCAACTCTATAGGTCATTACAATGATTGAGTGGCCCAAAGAATGCCATGCGGAGAGACTGATCAACTCTATAGGTCATTACAATGATTGAGTGGCCCAAAGAGTGCCGTGCGGAGTACTGATCAACTCTATAGGTCATTACAATGATTGAGTGGCCCAAAGAATGCCGTGCGGAGAGTACTGATCAACTCTATAGGTCATTATACTGATTGACTGGCCCAAAGAGTGCCGTGCGGAGAGTACTGATCAACTCTATAGGTCATTACAATGATTGACTGGCCCAAAGAATGCCGTGCGGAGTACTGATCAACTCTATAGGTCATTACAATGATTGACTGGCCCAAAAAATGCCGTGCGGAGAGTACTGATCAACTCTATAGGTCATTACAATCGACTGGCCCAAAGAATGCCATGCAGAGAGTACTGATCAACTCTATAGGTCATTACAATGATTGACTGGCCCAAAGAATGCCGTGCGGAGAGTACTGATCAACTCTATAGGTCATTACAATGATTGACTGGCCCAAAGAATGCAGTGCAGAGTGTACTGATCAACTCTATAGGTCATTACAATGATTGACTGGCCCAAAGAATGCCGTGCGGAGAGTAATGATCAACTCTATAGGTCATTACAATGATTGACTGGCCCAAAGAATGCCGTGCGGAGAGTAGTGATCAACTCTATAGGTCATTACAAGGATTGACTGGCCCAAAGAATGCCGTGCGGAGAGTACTGATCAACTCTATAGGTCATTACAATGATTGACTGGCCCAAAGAATGCCGTGCGGAGAGTACTGATCAACTCTATAGGTCATTACAATGATTGACTGGCCCAAAGAATGCAGTGCGGAAAGTACTGATCAACTCTATAGGTCATTACAATGATTGAGTGGCCCAAAGAGTGCCGTGCGGAGAGTACTGATCAACACTATAGGTATGGATGCCATAACCTTGCTAAATTAAGCTGCGTTATAAAGGACGACTTGATAAGAATAGTCACCGCTTGGTGCTCCAATGACAGCTCACTATCTACATATGTTCCCAGATCCCTCACTACTGGGTCGATGTTCAGGGCGGTGTTGTCAATGTGAAAAATTCTGGCGAAATGTTGCTTGCTGAAAGATAGAAGTGTGCACATTTTGGCACGTTGTGAACAGCTCTCCCTTTTTGTTCTCTTTTTCTAACCCTTCTCCATTTATTACTATTTCCACAATGTCCTCTTGCTGTACTGTCCAACCTACTACATCCCATAAAACTCCTCATTGTTGTATTTGACATATTTACAGGAGCAATTCTCATGCTAACGTAACACCCAGCAACAATTTCTGCCTAAGTGCCATGACCACTTACTCAGCCTTTCAGCTCTAGAAGCTTCATTCAAAAAGCGCTCCAACTGCCAGCAAAAGAAATAACACATCCTGAACATTTACCTGTTGTTATTGCATCATTCTCCCAATATTAGCTGCACATCACCAAGGCGCGCTGGCCCTGCCTCCCCATTCCCATCCCCCTCATTTCTTCTCATAGTTTTCTTTCACCAAAGTCTTCGTATAGCTTTATCTTTATAGCTCTAATTAAGTATAAAAACTTTTCTCCTTTATGTTAATAATGACCTTCAGTCAATGTTTTGCTCTATATATAAATCAGACTAACCTACAAAGACACATAGTAGCCGACTTTTCTGACTTCCCTGCAGCTTCCTTTTACCCCTGCTGTTTAAGCCAACAAATACAACGTTAGCTTACTGATACTTTTTTATACAAGAATTTCAGCCTTTCGAGGACCTTCCAGCTCTGTTCGCCCTTTGCTTCACATGGGCTCACGCTGCTCCCCTACCCTTATTTCCCACACACCCCCACTACCTCTAGATTGATACCTAACCTCTCCATCTAACTAGCCTACACCGATCACACTCTAGGAAAATCCTTATCAACCAATCCTTTGGTTCCCCCACCCACATATCCTAGCCTTCTCCAATCACATTCTAGGACAATCCTTATCAACCAATCCCCAGTTCCCCACCCACATACCCCTCCCACGAACATGACACACCTACATTATCACAAGCCAACCACCATGCTTACATTCAATCTCACCATCCTCATTATCCTAACATTAACACAATACTTTACCTCCTACTAAACCATACTTAATGCTACCTTTACTACCCCATCAAAGCACACTTCCTCTTACACATCTCCCACCGATCACTACAGCCTACACATATCCCCAAGTATTCACCACCACATTATTCTTCCACCTTCCTCATGAAGACTCCTCTCACCTTCCTCAGGAAGACTCCTCCCAACCACTACTACTTCACTTACTGCAAACAGGTACATAGCCATTATATCTAAACTGACCAAACTCTTGCACCATATTAGCTGTCAACTGATCCTAGCCAGAGACATACATCCCAACCCAGGGCCAAACCTTTGCACAGATACCACATCTATCCCATGTCTCTCAACCAATCAATTTCCCATGTCTAGACCAAAAAATAGCCTTCTACTACTAAACTTAAATATACGAAGCATAAACGACAAGGTATACCAAGTCCATGCTTTGCTATCCACCTATTCCCCCGATTTACTATCTTTAAGTGAACATTGGTTAAAACCCACAACACCCGACAGCAAATTCCTCCCACCTGGGTACAACATACTATGGCATGACAGACTGTCCAGAAAAGGGGAATGGGGTAGCATTACCCTACAAAAACAACCTAAACATATGTACTATTAATCCTCCAGTCCCTCCCCTCAATAATTCTGAACTTCTCCCAGCCAAACTCAAACTTGGCAACAAAAAATCCATCAATATTACCACTGACTATATACCACTAGGCAACAATATTCCCTTCCTAGAAGCCCTCCTACATTGGGTTAATCAAAATCTACCCTAAGAAACCACCATCCCAGGTGACTAATATTGACTGGAACACATGCTTAGCTACTAAACCCACCAACCATATTAATCTCTACAGTTACTCCAAGTCATTCAATCTAGCACTAGGTTAGGAAATGCTAAAACCAAAGAAAGTCTCTTAGACTGGATCTTGATAAATAAGACCAGTACTCCATACCAAGCAGAAGTCCTTCCAGACACCCTTAGTGACCACCAACCCACCGTCTTACTAAAATACAAAACCCATGCCAACTCTACCCCACTATTTCAAACTACCCGGAGCAAAAATAACTTCGACCCAAACAAATTCAAACTCCAACTAAAACACCATAACTGGAACACACTAAAAGAATTACAGCTAGAAGAAGCAGTAATCCAATTCAATAACACTTTCCAAAAAATCCTAAATGCTCACCCCCCCCACACACACACACCCGGTACCACAAAACTCAAAATAAATACAGCCCCCTGTATCACCAGAGAGACTAAAAATAAGACTGCACAAAGGGATAGAGCCTGGCATTACTGGAGAGCCACAAAAAAGTACAGTTTTGTACCTACCATAAATGTAGATGTTAGTGTTAACCCTGCTGCAGTCATCACACTTGGGTTATCCTGCCGTCAGGCGGTCCCGCAGTTGGCCAGAGTTCCAAAGTCTTGGTCCGGCGTCGGTTGCTGTTGCTTCTTCCCTGATGTCAGTGCACAAGGGGTATATAAGGGGCATCAGACGCCATTTTCTTCAGTTTTTCTTGCCCCAGATGTCAGGTGCCCCCAACAGGTAGGCAATATATATGGCTATATAAAAATGTACATATAAAAATAAAACAATACCTTCAAGCACAAGCAAATACACCACAGAGGTTGTATAGGATAGAAAGGTATAGTTAAGTCCAGCTAGTTCAGAGGGGATGGAGGGAGGGTAACCTGGACTGCAGCAGGTTGAACACTCGAACATCTACATTTATGGCAGGTACAAAACTGTACTATGTTCATCGTGTTACCCTGCTGCAGTCATCACACTTGGGTTGAATCCCAAAGCTAAGGATGGGTGGTGGAGTTAAACAGGGTTAGAAGAAGCTAGTAGGCCCTGCAAAACTGCAGTGGCAAACCCAGCTCTAGTCTTAGAATATAGAGGTAAGTGATAGTGTTTGGTGAAGGTGTGCACTGAACTCCAAGTTGCAGCTTCCAGAATATCATTGGTTGGCACCCCCCTGAGAAATGCTGCTGATGTAGCTGTAGCCCTGGTGGAGTGGGACCTAATGTTAGCAGGTACCAGTTTCCCATGATGCGTGTAGCAGAAACGTATGCAATGTCCTATCCATTTTGAAATGGTCTGTTTTGAGATAGCTTTTCCTTGTGATCCTGCAGCATAGGCTACAAAGAGCTGGTCAGATTTTCTGAAAGCCTTAGTTTTATCCAAGTAGTAACGTAATTGCCTGTGAATGTCCAAAGAGTGCAGGAGTCTTTCTGCTTTGTTCTGGGGATTTGGAAAAAAGGTGGGCAAATGAATGGTTTGGTTTAGGGCCACACTGGATACCACCTTTGGCATAAAGGAAGGGTTAGTTCGTAGACCGACGCTGTCTTGATGAAAAATGAGGAAAGGCTCCACTGCCATTAGTTCCTGTAGCTCTGAGAGTCTTCTAGCTGAAGTTATTGCTAGTAGCAGGGCAGTTTTCCATGAAAGAAATTTTAAATCAGCTGAAAAAGCTG